>NW_028255937.1:0-372526 GCF_971803275.1 Cyanistes caeruleus
TCTAGTTTTCAAAGTGCAGCTTAAAGGTGAACATCGAAAAACTCATGCCATCATTTTGTCATCACTAAGTGTCACGTTCAAATATAAAACAAAACTGCGAAAGTAATCAGGTGTTTTCTTTTTATTCTCCTGGGACTAAAAACTGATTCTCACACCACTGGCCCAAACAGAACCGACAATAGAGAAGTAAAATTATTAGAAAAAATTACTCTAACGGTGTAATCCTTTCACTGAAACTGAGAAAAGCAAAAACTATTCAACAGTGTCTTTAGAGAAATAAGGCATTACTTGATTCTGGCCAGGATGTGCAACAGGAATAATTTCATGCACACTTAGGCTGGGTGTGCAGAGAAAATCATTCCATGACACACGAGTTTGACTAGATTTTTCTAAATTTATACAGTCTGACCCCATAGAAATCCCTTGGTTTAATGTTCATTGGTTTGAAGGTGTGGAGTTGTTAGGATTTGGTTTCCTGTTGCACCTGGATTTCTGTGCCTGTGATGGGAATTAGGTGGGCACTCCTGGATTTCCTGCTCAGCCTTTTCCAGACCAGGTGTCTCCAGCTGTGCCTGGGGCAGTGTCTGGGGTAGGTGTTGGTTGATGTTTGCTGCTGGGTGTTGATGTTTTGTTGATGGTCGTTATCTTGCTGGGAATCTTTTGGGCTATTCCCAGTCTGTTGAGATGTTAATTTCATCTCTGCTGAGTGGTAGAAAAGAAACATTAAAATTCCTTTCCCCAAGGCAAAGGCAAACCAAGTCCCTTTAGAGAAATAAGATTTTAAATCATTTTCAAGTTGGTCTATTTTGCCAGCAGCTAATCCCAGGCAGGGCAGAGTGTGAGTGGAATTGAGAGGCAGAGTGGAATTGTCCCGGTGCCTTCCCCAGCAGCTGTGGCGAGGGCAGGCACAGAAAGGCCTGAAGCTGCAAGAGTGAGAGCAAGGATTGTCCCACAGTGGCTGGAGATGGCAAAGGAGGGTGGCCAGGCCGAGGATTTGAGCAGAGGATCTGTGGGCAGGCGCAGGGGCTTCCCCCGCTGGGGAGCCCTGGCTGCTGCTGCGTTGCCTTCAGTGCAGGCTCAGGGGTGGCCTGTTTAATATTCCCTTCCAATTCAGATTTCTGAGTCTGGAAGAGCCATGGCTGGGGCATCAATCTTTTATTTTTTTCATTTTGTTAAGTTTTGTTCTCTTTCTTATATCTACACCATAACATTGAGACTCTCTGGGGCTAAAGAAGTCACACAATGTTCTGCCTAGAAAAGAGAATCCTCAATCCAGCTCCTGCAATTCCCTGTTAATTGTAGGAATTGTTCCAGCTCCATTTTAGTACTGGGTCACATTATTTCTGAGATTCCCTGAACCCTCTCAGGGTCAATAAAAGAAAAAACTTCCATCAACGTAGGTCCCAAATATTTAACCATTTTCTCTACCTTTTGCCCTTTCTTTTTTTTCAGCTACTCAAAGCTGCTTTTTAGCCTGAAAATGAAGCCATTTCACAGAGGCTTCCTTTACCTCTTCTCCTTGTTTTTCTGACTGGATCAAGTCATCCACATCCTGCATGAAGCCAGTCCCTGGGGGTGAGGTCAATTCCTTTGATATTTCCTGCAAGGCTTGCCCCAATCAGGCCGGTGCTTCCGTGCATCCCTGCAGAAGGACCGTCCATGTCTTGAGCATTTTCCCTTCTAGCTCTTGTTGCCAGCTCAAGGCAGAATTGTGTTTGCATCCTCTGGAAGTGGGCAGATCCCCAGAAAGCATCTTTTGCATCAAGTTGTGAATGGCAGCAGTGTGAGGAGGGCACCTGGTTGAGGCTGGTGTAAGGATCTGAGAGTGTGGGGTGCCTCGGTTTCATCATCTCATTTCTTCTTCTTGGGTCCTGCAGCATTCTGTGGATTCCATTGGATTTCTTGTTTGGCAGGATAGGAGCATTCTAGGGAGCCATCCCTGGCTCCCCAAGCTGTGCCTTGAGCAGGACTCCCAGACAGGCTGTGAGCCCTTCCTTCCCTCCCTTGGAACAGGGGATTGCTTTTGGACACCTCTTGTCCTGGTTGCTTCATGGAGATTTGGAGAGGCTCCATATCTAATTTTGCCAATTTCCCTGGGGCTGCCCACACTTGTGGGTTCACTTCAGCCGTGGCTCTGCCAGACATTTGACACAGAGGTACAACAGAACCAGCCTCTGTATCACCTTTTGCAACATTCATTTGCAATCCCAATTTAGCCATCAAATCCCTTCCCAGTAAATTACAATCACAATTGTGAGCAAATAAAAGTTCCTGCATTTCAAACCAAACCCCCACATCTGCTAATAGTGGCTGAATACAACACACCTGCTCATCTTTCCCACTTAGTGCCTTAATAATTAAAATATACCTTAACAATTTACTCCCCTTAGGTGTAAGATTCCGAGTGGATGGAGAGGCCCCTGTGTCCATCAGGAAAGGTCTCCTCTGGATCCAGAGCCACCCTGGATGTTCCCAAGGGCTGCAGTGTGGTGGGTCCCTGGTGGAATGGGAGCTGTGCCACCGCTAAGAATGCGTGTCCATCAAGGGCTGGACTTGCTGGTGCTGAGGGTGCTGCTGTCTGTGCTTGCAGTGTCCTTGTGCCCTGCAGCTGGAAGGCTGATTCCTTGCCAGGGGCTGTTTGGGTGGGCTGTGTCCTGGCCAGGAGGGCAATGCCTGTGCCAGGTGCTTGTGGCCGAGGGTGTCCCCTGGGTGCTGGGGCCCCCTTGGGCCCTGGGCTTGATCCCTCAGGGGCTGTAGGAAGTGTGCCATGGCCTTTGCCTTCAGCTTGGCCTTTTGCTCATCCCTTGCTGCATTCAGCTGCTGAGCCTTTGTGAGCAAGTGCTGCAGGGGCTTCTTCTGTCGCTGCTGCAGCCCCCCTCAGTGCCTGTGGGTGCTCATCCTGTGGCAGCTGCTGAGCTTTCTGCAAAATCCTTCCTTTCTCCAGGGACCCAGCAGGAAATGCTTAAAAGATCATGTGGATCCTTGCAGGTCTAATCGCCATTTGTGAGCTGTTCCTTCCTCGTGCTGGCTGTGCTGAGGCTCCCCTCCCCAGCCCGTATCCCCGAGCCGGTCCCTGTCCTGCCGCAGTGTCCAAAGGCGGCCCCCCCGGCGGGCAGGGCCGGCAGCTCCACGGGGCCGGGCAGCGGCCGGGGCGTCCCGCAGCCTCCTGGGGGCCGGGGGCCACTGCCGGCCCTGCCCGGGGGGTGCTGGGCTCAGGCAGCGCCCGGCGCTGAGCCCCGGCTGCCCCACAGCCCCGGCCCGGCCCCACAGCTCCCCACAGGCCCCCAGCCCGTGCTCCTGGTGCCGCAGCTCTGCGCCCGCTCCTGCCGCTCCCAGCTCAGAGAAACCCCCTGAAATCCTCATCTCCTTGTTTTCCTGTCCTGAAAACTGGGATACAAAGGATCTTAGTAAGCTGGCAAATTCTGAGGATAAGAGCCTTCTGAAACACATCTAAATCCTCGGTGTTTTTTTCTTCCTCCTCTTTTCCATCATCCTTTTTCTTACCCCATGGATTCCTCCTGCTGCTTCTTGCCTTAAGCACATTCCTGCACACTCCCCTTCAGCCAATCCCTTCCCAGCACACCAACACCATCATCCCCTGTTGTCTAAATCCCTTCTGGACTTCCCTTCTTGCCCCCCCGGGGTGTCCATGTCCTTAATTCCCTCTGGGAGAATGTGCAAACGACCTCCGCATGCTCCCAAGGGACCCTTGAGAGATATTTTGGGATCCTCATCCCTTTGTCCAGGATGCCCTTCTAGCATTCCCTTTTCTCCCCTCAATGGTTCTACCTGGATCCCACCTATGCCCTCCCCAGGCCTTGGCGCCCCCCTGGAGGGGAATTTGGGGAGGTGGGAGGGGGGAGCGCCAAGGCCGGGCCCCCCCGTGCTGTGGTGGCGGGAGCGGCTGCAGTGGGGAGCGAGTGCGGGCGGAAGCGGCCGAGAGCCCAGCGCTGCCCCAGGCCGAGCTGGCCCAGCTGCATCCGTGCCCCTGCGGTGGGATGCTGTGGGACTGGGGGGGAAGAGGGAGGCGGCAGTGGGTGCTGGGCCTGGGGGCAGGAGGAGAAGGGAAGGAGAAGCAGGGTTGAAGAACAAAACGGTCGAAGGATTCACGTAGGAGGAGCAGGTGCAGGAGGAGGGAGAAATAGTAGGAGGAAGAGGAGTGTGAGGAAGAGTAGGGCCACAGGAGGAGGTGGAGGAGAAGGAAGAGAAAGCAGGACAACGTTCCACCCTCCCTGTATGTGCAGTCCCAGGAGTGTTGCCCTGGAGGTGACTGGGGAAGGGATCCACGATTTTGATGGGACTGAATCTTGGTGTTTCTGAACTTTTTTGGGCTAAATATTGGTGCTTTTTTTTTTTTTTTGCAGAGGCTGAATCTTTGTATTCTGGAGGGGGTTTTGCCTGAATTTGGTGTTTGTGTAGTTTTTCATCATTGTTTTGATGTTTGGGCTGAATCTTGGTGCTTTGCTTTGTTACAGACACAAGATGCCCAATGTCTTTCTGAGATGAACTTGGGCATGGAGGAACCCCCACCCCAAGGCGCTCTCCTCTCTTTTTTCTCCTAACCAGGAATTTTCATTCCCAAACTGTGTCCAGATGGCAGAGGAGGTGAAAAAGCCCCAGAGATCCTGCATGAGGAGGGGCTGGAAACCCAGTCCAGGGAGCTGTGAGGAGAAAAGATCCCCCCAGTGCCAGGAACATGGCCAGAGATCCAGCCGGAGCTCAGAGCTGGGGGAGAAGCCCCACAAGTGCTTGGAATGTGGGAAGGGCTTCAGAAAGAGATCCCACCTCATCCAGCACCAGAGGATCCACTCTGGGGAAAAGCCCTACGAGTGTGGGGAATGTGGGAAGGGCTTCAGGTACAGCTCCCACCTCATCCAGCACCAGAGGATCCACACTGGTGAAAAGCCCTATGGGTGTGGGAAATGTGGGAAGAGCTTCAGCCAGAGCTCCAGCCTGAGGAATCACCAGGTGATCCACACTGGGGAACGGCCCTATGAGTGTGGGAAATGTGGGAAGAGCTTCAGAAATATCTTTGGCCTGATGACACACCAGGTGGTCCACACAGGGGAACGGCCCTACACCTGCTTGGAATGTGGGAAGAGCTTTGGGTGGAGCTCCAACCTGAGGGCACACCAGCTCATCCACACTGGGGAGAGGCCCTATGAGTGTCCCCAGTGTGGGAAGAGGTTTCAGACCAGCTCTGATGTCCTCGTACATGAGCGGATTCACACAGACGAGAGGCCCTTCCGCTGCCCCGACTGCGGGAAGGGCTTCAAGCACAACTCCAACCTCGCCATCCACCGGCGCATCCACACTGGGGAGAGGCCCTACGAGTGTCCCCAGTGTGGGAAGAGCTTCTCACAGAGCTCAGCCTTGACCCAACACCAACGTAGGCACCACTAAGGGAAGCCCTGCGAGTGCCCCGAGTGCGGGAAGAGCTTCGTGCGCTGCTCCAGCTCCATCCCCCATGGGAGGATGGGCGTTGGATGATCCCCAGTGACCCCCGTTGGGCAGAGCCCTGGTGATCCGTGGTCCTGGTGATGCGTGTTGGGAAGACACGTGGCTGGGAGGCTCCACATCTTCCTGGCTCCCTGTGGGCACCTGGATAAAAGCAAGGGAATTAAAATCCAAGGGGATACAGAATGACAGTGGGAATTGTTGACTTTCAATCCTCGAGAAGCTTTTGCCTCAGGAGCTGTGTGGGCAGAGAAAAGGGGGTGACACTGGGCTTGGGGGGCCCGAGGAGAGCACACACGCTCCTGCGGGGGGGAGGACACCACCCCTAGGACCCCCTTTCACCTTCCTGCGCAGGCAGAAGCCGAGCCCCAGTGCCAGGAAGACGAAGCCCAACACAGAAACTCCAATCCCCATCAGCATCTTGCTCTGGGCAGCGTTTATCGGCATCCCTGGGAGGTCTGCAGAGGTCAGGACCCCCAAAACTTCTCACAGACACTTCAATCCCCTCCAAGCACCCTCCCAGTCCCTCCCAGCCCACCCAGGACCCTCTGAAACCTCCTTCAGAGTCACTAATTTTAAAAAATTAGGTATTTTAGAAAAAGTGGAGATCTTAGCTAGAGATAGGCCTTGCTGGAACTAGTTAAGAGTTAATGATGAAGTGAGAAGCAGGATTTGAGATAATGAATCTCAGGTAA
Source organism: Cyanistes caeruleus (assembly GCF_971803275.1). Taxonomy (NCBI): domain Eukaryota; kingdom Metazoa; phylum Chordata; class Aves; order Passeriformes; family Paridae; genus Cyanistes; species Cyanistes caeruleus. Next base: position 6,153 of record NW_028255937.1, read on the forward strand.
AAAATTACTTGTCATTGTATGTTTAGATGTGCTTATAATGAGAAAAGAGAAACTGATAAACGGGTTCAGGAAGATCACAGACCTTACATCTGGAAACCCATTTCCAAGTCACAAGGGAGGAAACTGGAGTTGTACCAAATGTCATTTGTAATGTCAACCACTGTAAAGGTAGAAAGTTGAGAGTGGGGAAGAGCCGTTTTCCTTCATCTCTTGATGACCCCTCCTCACCAAAACGACCTGTTCTTCAAATCAGGGAGCCAACCACTTAGGTGTAATGACTTTTTAAACTCATTACTGTGAATTTTAATCCAAAGTGGGGAATGCGGGGTGTTAGCATTATGAATATGTATTCATATTTAGGATATTTAAGATTTTTGTAAATAAGTAGACACTGGAATCTTTTGTCAGCTTGCAGTGCGTATTAAGGGGTGACTCCCGCACTCGCCCAGTGCTGTGATTAAACATCCACTTTGTAACTTTAAACTGTTGGAGAGGTTTTTTGTCCATTAACAGATTGATATTGATACTGGATCAATATTGCTATTTTGGTAAATCACTGCCAGTCTCTTCCCAGCCTCCCCCGGACCCAGCAGAGCCCCTCCTGTTCCTCTCAGGATCCCACAGCCCCCTCCCAATTTCTCCCCACTGCCCCTGGACCCCCAAACCCTCTCCCAGTCCCTTCCCAGCCCCACCAGGACTCATCAAGACTCCTCCCAGTCTCTTCCAGCACAACCAACCTCATCCCAATCCCTGCTTTCCAATGCCCAATCTCCTTCCAGCTCCTCCAGGCTCACTCAAATCCCTCCCAGTGACACCCAGCACCCCCAAACTCCCTCCCAGTGTCCACCAGAACCCCTAGAACCACATCCCACCCTCCACCACATCCTTTAATCCCCTTCCCAGCCATCCTAAGCACCTCAATCCCATCCCCAGTTTAAACCAGGCCATCTCTAACTCCCTCCCAGTTCCTCCCAGCACACCCCAATCCCCCTCTGGGCCCCCCCAGTGCCTCCCCCCCTGCCCCCGGCGCTGTGGGGGCCGGGCCGTGCCCCAGTGCCGGCTCAGGGGGTGCTCCAGGCTGCCGTGCTCCACCTGGCAGCTGGAGCTGAGCCCGCATTGCCGGGGGCGGTTTCCAGCAGCACCAGGAGCTGCTGGCTCCAGTCCCCGCTGGGGAGCACGGCAGTGGCCAGCACGTGGCCCGAGAGCTGCTGCTGGCCCTGGGAGCAGCTCAGCTGGATGTGGGCAGGGGAGAAATCCATCAGGGAGCAGAGCAGGCGGCCGGGGCCGGGCTGGGAGCTGGAGGGCACCAGCGAGATGGACACGCTGGGATGGGCACTGGGAGAGAGTGGAGAGGAGTGGTGTGGCATTGGGAGGGACTGGGAATGGACAGGGAGGGACTGGGGTGGCACTGAAGAGATGAGAGTGGATCCTGGGACACTGGAAGAGGGCATAGAGGTCTGGGAGTGAAGTGAGAATGAGCTAGGAATAGACTGGGTATGGCTAAAAAAAAGTGGGCGGGACTGTGGTGGCACTGGGCGGGACTGTGGTGGCACTGGGAGGGACTGTGGTGGCACTGGGAGGGACTGTGGTGGCACTGGGAGGGACTGTGGTGGCACTGGGAGGGACTGGGAATGAAGTGCGCGGCACTGAGAGGCCGAGTCCAGCGCGGGGCTCTCGGCTCTGTGGATCTGCCCGGCAACTGATGAGTCATCAGAGAGGCGCGCTCTGATTGGCTGAGGGGCGGTAGATCCATGGAGGGGCGAGATGGACAGGCGGGGTCACTGGGAGTGACTGGGATGGACTGGGAGAGGCTGGGATGGACTGGGAGAGCCACGGGAGCCATTGGGAGGGACAAGGGGCCCCGGGGATGGGCACAAGGAAGGCTGAGGGCTCTGGGGTGATTCCCAGGAAGGTTTGGAGGGACAAGGCCGGGCCCCTCTCTGTGCCCCGCGAGCAGCGGCCCGGACAGAAAAGTTCAGGAGCGGGAGGAGGTGTTTCTCAAGATTGATTTTAATCCTCATTCTCCTGGTCTGATTTGCTCAATCCTAAATTCAGTTCATTTCCCCAGGTCGGGCTGTTGTGCCCCTGATGGTGATCCCTGAGTGACCTCTCCCTGCCCTTGTCCCGACCCACGAGGATTTGGATTTGTTTCAGTTCAGTGGAATTCGTGGTGATTTGGGGGGAGCTGGAGCAAAGCAGCTGGAAAGCACAGTGGGCGTGTGTCCTGGGTTGATTATGATGTTAAATTGTATCCCCATTCGTCCACCTAACCCCGACACAGGTTCTGTATTCTTAAAATTCCATCTGAGAGTAAAAGTGAGTGGAAAAGAAGCACCAAGTCTGTTATCAGACTGCACTTGCTCCCCCCGCATCGGGAGTTTTGACTACAGCACAGACAGACAACAAGACACAGATCGCCTTGGCTTTCCAGCTAGCCGGAGCAGAGAGGTCTTCCTGGACTGTTTTCTTTCCCTTTTTCTGAAACGAATCGAAGCTGCTCTGGACTGGGGACTCGGGGGAGCACCGGGAGCACCCCTGGACTACCGGGAGCCCAGCCTGGGCAGCGGCATTTTCCAGCGCCAGAGGGACTGATAACAGAGCCAACACCCCCAGGAAAGAGACCCTCTGAAGTTCCTCATCTCTGCTGAAGGGCGAGAGGTTTTGTAATTTGATATCGTTCATTTTTGTGCTGGGTAGTGCTGTGCCTGGGAAATAAACAGGTTTTTTCCACTCCTCTCAGAGAAATCTCTTCCCGAACTGGATGGGGGGTGGGAGAAAGGGGCCACGTGGGTTTGCTTCCCGGGGGGAGCCCACTGGAGGTTTTCTCCCAAATTTGCCCTAAACCAGGACAATCACCCAAATTACACAAACACATCACAAAATTTCAGAAACATCCCTCCAAATTCCAGAAAAATCCCAAAAAATGGCAGAAAACACCCAAAAAATTTCCTAAATCTTCTCGAAACTCTACCAAATTCCAGAAGCATCACACATAATCTCCAAAAATTTCCGCACAATCTAAGAAAAACCCCTCAAAACTCTTCAAGACTCCTCAAAATCCCACAAAATTCCAGAAAAACCTCACAAAATTCCAGTAAAATATCCACAAAATTCCCTTAATCGTCTCATAAGCTTACCAAATTCCAGAAATATCCCACAAAAATCTCCACAAATTTCCGCACAATCAAAGTAAAATCCCACACAATTCTTCAAGGCTCCTCAAAATCCCACAAAAATTCCAGAAAATTACCACAACATTCCAAAACAATCCCACCAAATTCCAGAAACGCCTCACAAACTGACAAAAAAAACCCCCACAAAGTCCCCAAAATCTTCTCATAAGCCCACCAACTTCCAGATACATCCCACACAATCTTTAAAAATTTCCAAAAAACCTAAGAAAAATCCATCAAAGTTCTTCAATTCTCCTCCATATCCCACAATATTCCACAGAAACCACACAACATTCAAAAAATATCCCACAAAATTCCAGAAACATCCCACAAAATCCTTCAAGTCTCCTCAGAATCCCACAAAATTCCAGACAATTCCTCAACATTCCAAAGAAATCCCAACAAATTCCAGAAACATCTCACAAAATTCCTGAAAAAACCCCACAATATTCCCCAGATCTCCTCATAAGCCTACAAAATTCCACAGAAACCACACAACATTCCAAAATAATCCTAAAAATTCTAGAAACATCCCACAAAATCCTTCAAGTCTCCTCAAAATCCCACAATATTTCAGACAATTCCACAACATTCCAAAGAAATCCCACCAAATTCAAGAAACATCTCAAGAATTCAAGAAAAAAATCCACAAAATTCCCAAAATCTTCTCATAAGCCTGCCAAGTTCCAGAAATATCCCACAAAATCTCCACAAGTTTCCATGCAATCTAAGAAAAATCCCACACAATTCTCCAAGTCTCCTCAAAATCCCACACAATTCCAGAAAATTACCACAACATTCCCAATAAATGCCACAAAATTCCCTGAAACTTCTAAAAACCCAACCAAATTCCAGAAACACCCCACAAAATCTCCACTAATTTCCACAAAATCTAAGAAAAAGGCCATCAAAATTCTTCAAGTCTCCTCAAAATCACCCAAATTACACAAAAACATCACAAAATTCTAGAAACACACCGCAAAATTCCAGAAAAATCCCAAAAAATGGCAGAAAACACCCACAAAAGTTCCCGAATCTTCTCAAAACCCTACCAAATTCCAGAAATATCACACAAAATCTCCACTAATTTCCACTAAACCTAAGAAAAACCCCTCAAAATTCTTCAGGTCTCCTCAAAATCCCACAAAATTCCACAGAAACCACACAACATTCCAAAATAATCATAAAAATTCTAGAAACACCCCACGAAATCCTTCAAGTCTCCTCAAAATCCCACAAAATTCCAGACAATTCCACAACATTCCAAAGAAATCCAATCAAATTCCAGAAACACCTCAAAAATTACAGAAAAAAAATCCACAAAATTCCCAAAATCTTCTCATAAGCCCACCAAATTCCAAAAACATCCCACAAAATCTCCACAAGTTTGCACACAATCTAACAAAACTCCCACTAAATCCTTCGAGTCTCCTCAAAATCCCATAAAATTCCAGACGATTCCACGACATTCCAAAGAAATCCCTCAAAATTCCAGAAACATCTCACAAAATTCCTGAAAAAACCCACAAAATTCCCAAAATCTTCTCAAAACCCTACCAAATTCCAGAAATATCCCACAAAATCTCCACTAATTTTCACTAAACCTAAGAAAAATCCCTCAAAACTCTTCAAGTCTCCTCCATATCCCACAAAATTCCACAGAAACCACACAACATTCCAAAATAATCCTAAAAATTCTAGAAACACCACTCAAAATCCTTCAAGTCTCCTCAAAATCCCACAAAATTCCAGAAACAACTCAAAAATTACAGAAAAAAAATCCACAAAATTCCCAAAATCTTCTAATAAGCCCACCAAATTCCAAAAACATCCCACAAAATCTCCACAAGTTTGCACACAATCTAACAAAACTCCCACTAAATCCTTCAAGTCTCCTCAAAATCCCATAAAATTCCAGACGATTCCACGACATTCCAAAGAAATCCCAACAAATTCCAGAAACATCTCACAAAATTCCTGAAAAAACCCCACAAAATTCCCAAAATCTTCTAATAAGCCTACCAAATTGCAGAAATATCCCACAAAATCTCCACTAATTTCCACACAATCTAAGAAAAATCCCACACAATTCTCCAAGTCTCCTTAAAATCCAAAAAAATTTCAGAAAATTACAACTTTACAAAAAAAATCCCACAAAATTCTCTAAATCTTCTCAAAACCCTACCAAATTCCAGAAACATCCCACATAATCTTTACAACTTTCCACTAAACCTAAGAAAAATCCCTCAAAACTCTTCAAGTCTCCTCCATATCCCACAAAATTCCACAGAAACCACACAACATTCCAAAATAATCCTAAAAATTCTAGAAACATCCCTCAAAATCCTTCAAGTCTCCTCAAAATCCCACAATATTTCAGACAATTCCACAACATTCCAAAGAAATCCCACCAAATACCAGAAACATCTCAAGAATTCAAGAAAAAAATCCAAAAAATTCCCAAAATCATCTCATAAACCTACAAAATTCCAAAAATATCCCACATAATCTCCACCAGTTTCCATGCAATCTAAGAAAAATCCCACACAATTCTTCAAGTCTCCTCAAAATCCCACAAAATTCCAGAAACACCTCACAAAATTCCAGACAAAAATCCACAAAATTCCCAAAATCTTCTCATAAGCCCACCAAATTCCAGAAATATCCCAAAAAATCTCCACTAATTTCCACACAATCTAAGAAAAATATACTCAAAATTCTTCAAGTCTCCTCAAAATCCCACAAAATTTCAAACAATTCCACAACATTCCAAAGAAATCCCTCAAAATTCCAGAAACACCTCACAAAATTCCCGAAAAAAATCCATAAAATTCCCAAAATCTTCTCAAACCCCCACCAAATTCCAGAAACATCCCACAAAATCTCCACTAATTTCCACTAAACCTAAGAAAAACCCCTCAAAACTCTTAAGTCTCCTCCATATCCCACAGAATTCCACAGAAACCACACAACATTCCAAAATAATCCTAAAAATTCTAGAAACACCCCTCAAAATCCTTCAAGTCTCCTCAAAATCCCACAAAATTCCAGACAATTCCACAACATTCCAAAGAAATCCCAACAAATTCCAGAAACATTCCACAAAATTCCAGACAAAAATCCAAAAAATTCCCAAAATCTTCTCATAAGCCTACCAAATTCCAGAAAATCTCCCACAAAATCTCCACAAGTTTCCACACATTCTAACAAAAATCCCACACAATTCTTCAAGTCTCCTCATAATCCCAAAAAATTCCAGAAAATTACCACAACATTCCCAATAAATGCCACAAAATTCCCTGAAACTTCCGAAAACCCAACCAAATTCCAGAAACACCCCACAAAATCTCCACCAATTTCCACAAAATCTAAGAAAAATTCTACAAGTCTCCTCAAAATCACCCAAATTGCACAAAAATATCACAAAATTCTAGAAACACACTGCAAAATTCCAGAAAAATCCCAAAAAATGGCAGAAAACAGCCACAAAAGTTCCCTAAATCTTCTCAAAACCCTACCAAATTCCAGAAATATCCCACAAAATCTCCACTAATTTCCACGCAATCTAAGAAAAATCCCACAAAATCCTTCAAGTCTCCCCAAAATCCCACCAAATTCCATAAACATTCCACAAAATTCCAGAAAAAAATCCACGAAATTCCCAAAATCTTCTCATAAGCCCACCAAATTACAAAAAAATCCCACAAAATTCCCTAAATCTTCTCAAAACCTAACCAAATTATAGAAACAACCCTCATGGTCTTTAAAAATTTCCACCAAACCTAAGAAAAATCCCACACAATTCTTCAAGGCTCCTCAAAATCCCACAAAATTCCAGAAACATTGAACAAAATTTCATAAAAAACCCCACAAAATTCCCAAAATCTTCTCATAAGCTTGACAAATTCCAGAAACATCCCACAAAATCTCCACTAATTTCCACACAATATAAGAAAAACCCCTCAAAATCCTTCAAGTCTCCTCAAAATCCCACAATATTTCAGACAATTCCACAACATTCCAAAGAAATCCCACCAAATTCCAGAGACATCTCAAAAATTCCTGAAAAAACCCCACAAAATTCCCAAAATTTTCTCATAAGCTCAACAAATTCCAGAAACATCCCACAAAATCTCCACTAATTTCCACACAATCTAAGAAAAATCCCACACAATTCTTCAGGGCTCCTCAAAATCCCACAAAATTCCAGAAAATTACCACAACATTCCCAATAAATGCCACAAAATTCCCTGAAACTTCTGAAAACCCAACCAAATTCCAGAAACACCCCACAAAATCTCCACCAATTTCCACAAAATCTAAGAAAAAGGCCATCAAAATTCTACAAGTCTCCTCAAAATCACCCAAATTGCACAAAAACATCAAAAAATTCTAGAAACATCCCTCAAAATTCCAGAAAAATCTCAAAAAATGGCAGAAAACAGCCACAAAAGTTCCCTAAATCTTCTCAAAACCCTACCAAATTCCAGAAATATCCCACAAAATCTCCACTAATTTCCACACAATATAAGAAACATCCCACAAAATCCTTCAAGTCTCCTCAAAATCCCACAAAATTCCTGACAATTCCACAACATTCCAAAAAAATCCCACCAAATTCCAGGAACACCTCACAAAATTCCTGAAAAAAACCCTCAAAATTCCAAAAATCTTCTCATAAGCCCAACAAATTCCAGAAATATCCCAAAAAATCACCACAAATTTCCACACAATCTAAGAAGAATCCCTCACAATTCTTCAAGTCTCCTCAAAATCCCAGAAAATTCCAGAAAATTACCACAACATTCCAAAGAAATCCCACAAAATTCCCTAAATCTTCTCATAAGCTCAACAAATTCCAGAAACATCCCACAAAATCCCCACAAATTTCCACACAATCTAAGAAAAATCCCGCACAATTCTTGAAGGCTCCTCCATATCCCACAAAATTCCACAGAAACCACACAACATTCCAAAAAATTCCTAAAAATTCTAGAAACATCCCACAAAATCCTTCAAGTCTCCTCAAAATCCCACAAAATTCCAGACAATTCCACAACATTCCAAAGAAATCGCACCGAAATCCAGAAATACCTCACAAAATTCCAGACAAAAAGCCGCAAAATTCCCAAAATCTTCTCCTAAGCCCAACAAATTCCAGAAACATCCCACAAAATCTCCCCAAATTTCCACGCAATCTACGAAAAACCTTTCAAAATTTTTCAAGTCTCCTCAAAATCCCACAAAATTCCAGAAACACCTCACAAAATTCCTGAAAAAAATCTACAAAATTCCCTAAATCTTCTCATAAGCCTACCATATTCCAGAAATATCCCACAAAAATCTCCAGAAATTTCCATGCAATCTAAGAAAAATCCCACACAATTCATCAAGGCTGCTTAAAATCACACAAAATTCCTGAAAATTACCACAACATTCCAAAAAAATCCCACAAAATTCCCTGAAACTTCAGAAAACCCTACCAAATTCTTGAAATATCCCCACAAAATCTCCACTAATTTCCTCACAATCTAAGAAAAATGTACTCAAAATTCTTCAAGTCTCTCCAAAAGCACCCAAATTACAAAAAATCATCACAAAATTCCAGAAACATCCCGCCACCTTCCAGAAAAATCCAGAAAAATGCCTGAAAACACCCACAAAATTCCCTAAATCTTCTCAAAACCCTACCAAATTCCAGAAATATCCCACATAATCTTCACAAATTTCCACAAAGCCTGAGAAAAATCCCACACAATTCTTCAGGGCTCCTCAATATCCTACAAAATTCCACAAAAACCCCACAACATTCCAAAAAATCCTAACAATTCTAGAAACAACCCACAAAATATCTCAGGTCTTCTCAAAATCCTACAAAATTCCTGACAATTCCACAACATTCAAAAAAAATCCCACCAAATTCCACGAACACCTCACAAAATTCCAGAAAAAAACCCCTCAAAATTCCAAAAATCTTCTCATAAGCCCAACAAATTCCAGAAATATCCCAAAAAATCTCCACAAATTTCCACACAATCTAAGAAGAATCCCTCACAATTCTTCAAGTCTCCTCAAAATCCCACAAAATTCCAGAAAATTACTACAACATTCCAAAAAAATCCCACAAAATTCCCTGAAACTTCCGAAAACCCAACCAAATTCCAGAAACACCCCACAAAATCTCCACTAATTTCCACACAATCTAAGAAAAAGGCCATCAAAATCCTTCAAGTCTCCTCAAAATCCTACAAAGATCCACAAAACAATCCAAAAAAATCCTAAAAATTCTAGAAACATCCCACAAAATTCTAGAAAAAAATCACGAAATTCCTTAAATATTCTCACAGGCTCATGAAATTCCAGATATATCCCACAAAATTCTCCACAAATTTCCACACAATCTAAGAAAAATGCTTAAAAACTTTTCATGAGTCTTCGAAATCTTTCAAAATTCAAAGAAAATCTCACAAAATTCAAGAAACTTCCACAAAAATCTCTTCAAAATCCCACAAAATTTTTAAAAAAATCCCACAACATTAAAGAAAAAAATACCACAAAATTCACTAAATCTTCTCAAAACTTTACCGAATTCCAGAAACATCCCACAAAATCTCCACAATTTCCACAAAATTCTACAAAAATCCCTCAAAATTTGAGAAAATTCCTCAAAATTTAAGAGAAGTTTGACAACATTTGAAAAAAATACCACAAAATTACCTAAATTTTCTCCCTTCACCAAATTCCAGAAACATCTCACAAAATCTGCACAAATTTCCAGAAAATATTAGAAATATCCCTCAAAATTCATCAAGTTTCCTCAATATACCACAAAATTCCAGAAAAATCCTACAAAATTGCAGCAAAATCCCAAAAAATTCTTAAATCTTCTCATAACCCTACCAAATTTTTGAAACATCCCACAAAATCTCCAGAAATTTCCACACAATCTAAGAAAAATCCCACAAAATTGTTCAAGTCTCCTCAAAATCCCACAAAATTTCACAACATTCAAAACAAATCCCACAAAATTCCAAAAAAATCCCACCAAAATATTTAAATTTTATCAAAATCACACAAAAGCTCTGAAAAATTCCATGAAATTCCAGAAAAATCACACAAAAATCCCTGAAACGTCTCAAAACTCTACCAAATTCCAGAAACATCCCAAAAAATCTGCTACAATTTCCTCAAAGCCTAAGAAAAATCCCTCAAAATTCCTCAAGTCTCCTCAAAATCGCACAAAATTCCACAAAAACCCCACAACATTCCATAAAAATCCCAATAATTCTATAAACCTCCCACAAAATCCTTCAAGTCTCCTTAAAATCTCACAAAATGGCAGAAAACACCCACAAAATTTCCTAAAACTTCTCAAAACCCTACACATTTCCAGAAACATCCCAAAATATCTCCACAATTTTTACAAAATTCCAGAAAAATCCCATAAAATTGCAGAAAAATTAAAAAAACCCCTCAATCTTATCAAAACCCTACCAATTTCCAGAAACATCCCACAGAATCTCCTCCTATTTACACAGAATTCCAGAAAAAAAATCACAAAATTCTTGAAAAGCCCCACAAAATTCAAGAAAAATCCCACCAAATTCCAGAAGCATCCACAAAATCTCCACAGTGTTCCACAAAATTCCAGAAAAATACCAAAAAACTCTTCAAGTCTTCTCAGAATCCCAAAAAATTCTAGAAAAATCCTCAAAATTCCAGAAAATTTCCCACAAAATTCACTATATCTCCTCAATATCTCACAAAATTTTACAAAATATCCCACAAAATTCCACAAATTTCTCACAAAATTCCAGTAAAATCTGATGAAATTGTTAGCGTTCAGGAGCACAGACAATCATGAATGATTATATGCAGGTGCTTTATTAAGAGATCTGGGTGTCAGGGGTACACATACCCAAATCTGACCCGACTTGGTTTTGAGTTGAACATGTTTTTGTACTCTATCGTTATATAACTTACATATTAATTGTTAAACTTACATTGTTCTATTGTATACATTGATGTTACCCAAGCATGGATTTCTCATGATCCCCCTCAGACCCCTAACATTGTTTCTCATGTTCTTTAAACAATAATAATATCTAATCACATCTAACAATTGTATCATTTATTATACACTGCTAACACAGGTGCAGTTTCACCTGATCTTTAGCAAGGACAAGGCCTAACATTTCCCAGAGCCTACTTTTCCCAGGCTTGCCAAACCTAACTTTATTTCTAAGTCCCTGAATTTTCTAAGATTTTAAGACCTTTTACTATTATTCCCCCCTTTGAAAGCATTTTTACTTCACTAGAAGTGCAAATGTTTTCACTTGATACAGTCCTTTGTTTCTGAGTTTATACTTGATGTTCTTCGAATCCTTGATTGATGTAAGCATTGTCCTGGATGTTGTCACGAACTGGAGAACCAGAAGATGGTGGGGGTGAGGATCTCACATCAGTGCCTTTATTATTTTCTGGTTCCAGGACATTTTCTTCTGTATTTCTCCCTTGAAGATGCTGTAAATTAACCAAATTGCTAAGAATACAGTTAGTAAGATTATCACACTCTCAATGATAGATTTAATCCATGAACTCACATTCCACCCTAACCCTTTGAAGATTTTGCCTAACCAACTTGTAGACAAATCCTTTTGCTCTTCCTGTGCTTCGTGCTCTATTTGTTGCAATTGATTGATGTCATATTCTACATCTGCAGTCACATTTGGGGTGTGGACACAGCAATGATCAATCCATCCCTTTAAAAAACTCACACACTCCATGCTCTTTCAGGAGTAGTAAATTGTAATTGTATGTTTATTTCTTTAAATCTTTCTCAGGTCACTCTTGCTAATTTATCTACCTGACCTGTAAGTCTGTACAACATTTCTTTATTCTGATAGTTTGCTATAGGACCGAGCAAAGACTCCAGGGCCCACCCAAATTTCACTCTACTAGAGGGTTTTGCCAAGTGTCATCCTGATTCTGTTCCTATCCTAATCTTCCCTAGCTATGCCTGTGTCTAGTCACTGAGTTGTTTTTTAAGCAGATTTCACATTTTGACATTACTGATTTTGCCATTGTTAGCATCCGTACTGAGATTAATTTTTGTTTCATCAATTTCACCAATGCCTCTGCACCCCAATGACATTTGTTATGTTTCATTTGTAGAACTTTATTGGAGGACCGCCAGCGACTCACCGCTCTTCACAGAAGTAAACGTGAACGCCGTTTATTTCTATCTTTAGCACACCTTTTATAGGGTTCTACAGGGCCTGCGGGCAGAGCAAGTTACTATTGGCTAACACACACAGGTTTACATTTTTTCTCCTGTACACAAGGATATTGTTTTGCTTTACTCTCTCTTCTGCAGAAAGGTTTCAAGGACTTTAGCCCTTAATATCACGAGTTATTTCAAAGACTGGTTTGTGCAGACAGGCCTTTATTAATATATAAAATATAGCAACAATTCCCCCTTTCACTTTTTGCACAAACCAGGCTTTGGATGTGACTCATTCTATACCCTTATGAAGCCAAGATAACACAAAACTTAGACTTTCATCCCCATTAACATTATAAGTAAAGTCCGTCCCCCCTCCAGCACAAGAGACCCCAACCATCCAGTGATGCCCCAGCTGGAGAACCAACTTCCAATGGGGTCACTATCTTCTTTCAGGGCATGTAACCCATCCTGTAGCTGTTGCAGTTGCCCATGGATGGAAACTGAATGATCAGTAAGATTCAGACAGCACATGCCTTCAAACTCCCCACAACCATGTCCTTGTGCTAAGAGCAAAAAGTCAATTGTGGCTCGATTTTGTAATACTGCAAGACATAAACTACTCACATCGGCTGAAAGTTCACTTAACATCATGCATATTAAGTTCAATCTTTCTTAGTCTAACAAGCGAGCCTTTTTAGAGTTGCTAAGCTTTAATTCATTCAGGCTTCACTTTGACTGATGTTTTTTATTTTATCAGCTACATTCTACAACTGATGTAAGCTTGGATGGAAACAAAGTAAGTTTCCCAAGATAACAGGGTCTTCTATGTGGATTAGCAGGAATCTCATTCCATGCTCTATCTCCACAAATTAGGAATATGGAACTAAGTAATCGCTTTGGTAATTGTCCTGTGAGATTGCACCACTAATAAAGGCTTTACTCTGTGTAGTAACGAGATCAGCTATAGGGTTGTCTGCAGCCCAGTGCTGCATTACTTTGTTAGAATGGCTTCTGTTGGGGGTTCAAACATTATCCATCCACCTGAGGTATTGGTGGAACCTAACAAATCTAATTCTTCTGAGGGGCCCTATGGTAACATTGAGAACTTTGTTAATTTTGCTTGCCAACAGGCTTCAAGTTGTCTTAATGTGAAGCCAACAGTGCAATTGCACTCTTGCAACATTGCCAATTGATTCAGTCAAGTCTCATTTCTAACTAAACCTTTAAATGCTTGAGGATCCCATTCAGGGACTCCTATGAGACAGGTGTGAAAAGGATCTCCAGGTGTGGCTAGGCTCAAACACATTGACCTTTGGCCAGTTCAATGTGCCAGAGTGACCCATATGTTCTGTCACTTTTGGATGTTAGTTAGCAGACAGTTGGTCGGGACTATACACAACACAATTACCATAAGCAGTTTGTTCCATGTAAATGACACCAAACTTGCAAACTCACAGCTAAACTTTAATGTTAAATGAACTTTCAAAGCTCAATTCATTTCACTAGCTCTTGAAGGGGGAAATGCTTATACTTTATACTAATATAACAATTGCCATACAGGCTAAACTCTTTATCTTAAACTATTATCTAACTACTTTTAACACACGTGCTCTGGTATATATGTAGTCTAAGTGTGAAAGCAATTTGCTGAAAGGGTAAACACACAACTACAATTTGCTTTATATACAGTTAGATGGAGTCTCTACACTTTTCTTAGATCTTCTACAGAATTTCCTTCACAAACAGACTATGATTTAACACAATTCAGTCTTGGAACGTTCACTGCTCCCGTGATGTCAGCTGGCAGCTGATCGGTGACTGAGGGCTTTGATGTTCAGGTTGTTCTTCACATCCTTCTAAATCTTAAAACAAAGGATAACTGAAAAATTGGTAGAGACACAACATCATAATAACAACATAAAATTTCTGTTGGCAACTGTCTGTGTAGTGCTCAGACACAACTGTGTCCTGACAGCTCCACTTCTGATCCATGCCTGGAGTACCAAGGCTGTGTGGTGACTTCTCTGTTCACTGGATCTCGTGTGTTCAGAGGCACAGTCTGGTCAGATGGACAGGTGACCTTTTTGAACCTGCCAACAAAACACAGACACTTCTCCCCTTGAAGTTAATGAATTACACTAATCAAATGCTTTTAGGGCATCAATTTCCCCCGTTTTTTTAAAAAAAACCAAAAAACGAGATGTACTTCTGTTATACACATCAACATTAACACAAAACTATATACAATTAGTAAGAACCTAGAGCAGTTAAAAATCAATTAAATCATAAACATTATTAATAAGATATGTAATATAAAACTACTGTTAATTACTAAAACACTGCACCAGCATCCCATAGTTAGCAAACAAACAGAAACGAAAAATCATCAGTGAAGGATTGGATAACCACCTCCGGAAATGATTCTCCAAGCCCACTTCAAAATTGATCCAGCTGTCATATTAATAGGGTCAAATTGTTGAGTCAAAAAGTGACTCAAATACTGATTTGGGACAGAAAACATCTGGATCTGCTGGCAAACATTCTGTCCAGGTAAAGTCAAGGCTTGGCCAGGGCCTGGCTTTAAACTGGAAAGATGCTTCTTAACTCATTTCTAAAACAAGGTTCTCAATAGCAGCAGCTAGGAGATGCTTACAGCACAGCAAACTGTTAAAATACATTTGTACAAATCAAATGATCAGAAGCCTCAGGTACCAGACCAATTAAACCATGCAGCAGTTGGTTTAATCTGAAGCCTCTCCCATGGCAGCTGTGCCTCAGCAATGGTACATCTTCTTAAAATTCTGGAAACACTGAAAAATAAGAAAGCTATAACAAACAAAAACTGCAGAGATTGTAACAACCAATAGAACTCCCGATGAAGTCAAGGGTGTCACAGACTGCATTCACTTCTATCCACAAGCAGGTGTTCATCAGTGTTCTGTCACAGCTGTTTCAGTTGTGGCTATCTTCATCTCTCTAGGAAAATAACTATACTTTGCAGTTTAGACAAGTGTCTCCAATAAGACATAAAACAATTTAAATTAAACAATATTTAAACCTAACAATAATTATTTATGGCAAAAGGAAGTAACAAATTTAACCTTAAAAGAATATCTAAGTTAGAAAACTTAACTTAAAAACATTCAAGCCTAAACATAATAAAACTTGACTTCGCTTAATTCTATTAACACTTAATCTATATTAAATAAAAACATACCTTAAATCTTATTCTGTTACTACAAAGGCAGCTAAAAGTTTGATATATACCTTTTAAACACAATATAACAGTAACATGGATTCACTATAAAGATTATAAAAACATAACAAATACATCACAATTCTATGTCATCTAGCTTTGAGAATAACTCACAATAACTGCAAATGGTACTAAAAATACTCATTCAAAACAGGAATTTGTCTAGTATATGTTCAAATTGGTTAGGATTTTAAAGTGCAGTTTTTCTAGAGAAAAACCACAACAACACAGGATTTGGCAAGTTGCCATTCAGCTTTTGTAGCACTTTTCAGAAACATTAAGTCTAATTCTTAAACTAAAATCTAAAATCCAAATTGGTATATATGCAGTTATATGTATTTTATATAACAAAAGGACTCACATTGAAATTACCTTATTAAAATTGTGGAAAAAACAAGCAAATGGGTAATATATACTTTAACTTAACTTTGTCTTGTACAGGTAAGTTCTCTTAACTAATTATTTTTTAAACCACAAATCTCTTTTGTAGATAAGATTAATGGAAGGTTTTCTTAGAAGCTGTAAATCATACCATATTTAACCTTAGGTTTTAAAACTAATTATTGCAAGGTAACTTCTTTAATATTCACCTTAAACACCTTTTTTTTGAAAAGGGACCTATTTAAACTTTCAAAGATTCACAATAATTTCTCCAGGAAAACTCTAAAAAACTCCAATTGCATAAATTCATTATTACTTAAACCACAAAATTAACTCTAAAAGGGTATATAAAAACATTTAAAAAACCCATGAACCATGACTTTTTAACAAACTGGGTACTATCCCAGTGCTTTTTCTTAGAGAGGGAGGGGGGGGGGGGTGGACTGCCCGCCCTGCTGCTGCTCTCTGCTGCTGTTATCTTTCTTCACATTCTCCACATACTCTCGCAGGAAAAAACCCCAAAAACCTCACAAAGTTAACTTTAACACATACAGTTGTTTCTCTCAATCTCTCTTGTTCACTGATAGAGGAAAAAAGGGGCACAATTTTTACAAAAGCCGGCGATGTTACACAAAAAGTCTCTCACGGCCAGGTGCTAACAACGGTGACCATTGCAGCTTATCAACTTCTAATTACAGTGATGAATTTCAAACTAGATACCATATAGTTTGTGATTTTTTGGCTATTTTGTCTCTTTTTGAAGCTGTCTGAGCCACCTGTTCCTGCTCAGCGGTTTCTGTAATTGTTCAGTGTGGCCTTGGAACTTTTTCTGCACTGCTTCTGCCCCAGGGGCGCCTCCGCTCTCTGCGCACACCTCAGTGCTCCCCCATGTCCCCCTGGTTCGGGTGGAAACCAATCTAAATTTGGATTCTTTTCTTCCAGGGTAGTAAAGTTGGAACTTGAATATGATTGTAGTGTTAAGAGTGACTCCAAAAGTGAAGCAAATAGTTCAGGATATATCACATCCTGCCGTAACTGAACAGATTCTGTTCGTTGTTTCAGTGTTTGCTCTGGAATTTCTTTCTCATTATTTCCTTCTCTCTGACTCTCCCTCCCTCTTTCCATGGGCAGCATAGATAGGAGTGTTTGCCCAGCAGTGGGAGGTAAAGGAATGAGCATACCCATAAGCAAGAAGTCCAGGGAGCTCCTTGCGCAAATCAAAACCCTTAACCTGTGGCTTTTCTAAAAAGCAGGTAAATAAATCATGTGCTGCTTGCCTTTCCATCTTACCGTCAGCGCTGTTGCAGCCCTACAAGGTTTGGCAGCACGTTACGGCCAGGACTCTCCTCTGAGGTCGCCTGGGGCGCGGCACCGTTGCTTTTCACCGTCCTTGCTGCGGAGGACCCGTCCCCTGTCGCCGACTCCCGTGGCCTTCGCTTTTTAATGTCCCAAAGGTCCCAAAGGTCCCAAGGGTCCCATTTGTTCGGGCGCCATTTGATGAGTTCGGCGGGAGACAAGCAGCACTCAATATGAATGATTAGCAAGTCTCATTTATTGGCAACTCCAAACTCCCTATATAACATCAATAATTAGGCTCCTACATAGTGCAAAAGCAAGCTCATTATTGGATATTTCATTTAAGGACAACTCCACCTAGTTCCACCTTCTTGTGGTCATTCATCTGTGCTGAATCCACATTCTTCTGATCACAGTGTCCTGTTCTCAGTTCACAGTTATCAGTAAGGTATTTCTGACATTGCAACATCTCATACCAACTACACTCCACTGTTGTTTAATTCTTTCTCAGCTAATTGCTGCATGGGAACACGACATTTGTTAGCTAGCCACTCTTCCACACTGTTGAGCTTCGGGAGCCTCCCGGGAAGCACCAGCCATGAAGATTCCAGTGGGCTTAGCTGCTACCTGCAGGGGTACTGGGTGTGGCCCATTGTGACTCAGCGGTGCTAAGAGACCCCTGTGACATCAGAGAGCCCCACCACGACTCAGGGTGTGTAAGCGGCGCAGAACCCTGAGGTGCCCAGTCCCGTGAGAGCCACTCTTGCAGAAGGAAGCAGCTCCCGAGATCCATTTGCGCTTCAGGATCTCAGAGATGGACGAGAACAAGGCAAAACCCAAATGCTCCCAGCCACCCAGCCCCATGCCCAGCTGGGGGCAAGACCAGGCCCTCAGCGGGCACTTGGTGGGGGCAGTGGGTGGCTCAGCCTGGCCACAGTCAGGCACTGAGGAGAAGGAGGGGCCCTTGGTCATCACGGAAGAGAAGAACCCTGACGTGGATGACGAGCCTTCCCAGTGGGGAGACCTTCGGGCCCAAGAGCCTCGCCTCTACGGAGCAGGGAGTCACCAAGAGTTGCAGCAGGGGAAGGTGGCTGTGAGAGTGCCCTGGGGAGATGTGGCACAGCAACACCTCTACCAGTGGCAACAAAGGGTGACAGTCAAGGAGCTGCCCCAAGGGGAGAAGGAGGTGAGTGACCTAAAGCTGTCCCAGCAAGGGGAAGGAAGTGCGAACAGCCAGGGGAACCAGACACATTCTCCTGCCCCCAGTGAGGAGATGCCATCAGCAGGGGTACAGAGCTCAGGCCCTGCCCCTCACAGCACCTGCTGCTCCCCCAGCCTGCCGGGAGCCCAGAGCCCCAGTGAGCAGCAGGCTGTCGCTGAGGGGAGGTCACTCCTAGCAGAGGAAGGGAGTGAGGAGGGGACCCCAGCTGAGTATGATGAAGACTGGGAACAATACACCCAGAGTGAGTCTTCCCAGGAGTGCCAAGCAGAGCCAGAGCTGTCCCAGGAAGAGGTCAGCAGCTGCCAGGACTGGTACGACTCGGAAGAGTGCAGCGAACTGGGCCATGGAGACTTCCTGGACGGGGACTCCAGCAGCCTAGACGATTCCACCGAGGAAGACAACAGCAGCACACAGGACAGCTATGAATATGTGAGCATCCTCAGCTTTGGGATCACCCCCCTGCCACAGGAGGAGGACAGCTTGGACAAAGTCAGCGTCCTTGAGCTGTGTGAAGCAGAAAGCAGGGCCCAAAGCCTGGCAGCTCTTGCGGCAGACGGGCTGCCAGTGCCTGTCCCTCGGGAGGCCTGGCTTGAGGTCCAGGCACCGGAGTCACTCCGTGCCTCACTTTCCTCCCTGCACGGCCAAGCCTCCATGGCCCAGCAGGGGCCTGAGGCAGGGCCTCAGAGCCTGGGGCCTGCCCTGCACAGCCTCGAGGTCCCCGAGGCCCTCAGGCAGCAGCCGTCTCCCTCCAGCAAACGGCCCGGCTTCCTCAGGCGGGCACGGCGGGCGCTGCGGGCGCTGTTCCGCTGGCCCTGCTGGGCACCACAGCCACAGGAGTAGCGCCGGTGCCAGGCTTACAGATGGCCGCTGGCCCAGGGCCCCAGGGAGCCACACCTTGCCCTGGACATGGCCCTGCAGCCTCAGCTGCCATGGCTACTGTGGACTGTGCCAGGGGCATCTCCCCAACACCCAGAGTCACCGCTGTGGCCAACCCCAAACAGCAGCCATGGGGCACATTGGTGCCAGGGCGCTCAGCAGTGAATCCCAGAGTCATCAAGGTGGGAAGAGACCCCGACAGTCACCCAGTGCCACTGGCCTCCTGGCAGCACCGCCATCACCGCAAAACCACATCCCCAAGGGCCACAACTCTTCGACACTCCAGAGACAGCCACTCCACCACCTCCCCGGGCAACTTCTTCTAATGCCTCACGCCTCTGTCAGAGAAAAACTGCTTCTGATATTGAGTCTGAACTTCCACTGCTGGCATCACGGGACATTTCCTCTCATGAAAGGATCCCACGCCAGTCCTTTGGGATTATATCCATGAAGAATGGGCACAGACCAGAGGTGCTGCTCCACTGACGTGACTGCAGAACTTTGGCTCGTACCATTCTTCCAAAAAAATCAACGTTGAGTTTAGGAAATAGTAGTAGTTAGGAATAAGAATAGGAATAGGAATAAGAAGATGAATAGGAATAAGAAGATGAATAGGAATAAGAAGATGAAGATAGTCATTAATATAAGAAGAATAGGAATTACAGTAAGCATAACAAGTGAATAAGATTAATTAGAATAAGAAGAATAGGATGAAGAAGAAATAGTAGTAGTAAATAGGAATAAAAATTAGGAATAAGAAGAATAAGAGTAAGACGAAGAAGAAAAAATAGTAGTAGCAATTAAGAAGGGAAAGAAGAAGAAGCAGAAGAAGGGAAAGAAGAAGACGATTTAGATGAAGAAATAGTAAATAGGAAGAAGAAGAAGAAGAAGAAGATCATCAAATTAAAATACACATCTGGGATCCCAGAATGCAGGGAAGGACTTTAAAAAGCACCTACTTCCACCTGATCGTCTTCTGAGCACTCTCTGCCTCTGAGACCTCCTCCCTATTTCTATGTCCCTGGCACCCATTTCTTTCTCAATAAAACCCACGTTCAATAAAATCTGCTTCTTGTCCTCCTATGGTCTCATTTGCACCTTCACTGGGGCAGAGGCACCTCTCCTTCATGGCATCCTAACCCTGGGTGGAACCATGGGTAGGGTCCCTTCCAGTCATGAACGCTCCAGGATTCTGTCAGGACTCCCTTCCCTTCTTCCCTCCGCTTCCAGCTGGAGAATGTGCAGCAAAGCAACCTTTGCTGTCTGCTCTGGGAGCCCACCCAGCTGCTGGACCCTGCCCAGCTCCCTTGGGAGGCACAGCAGGAGCAGCACCCTGGCAGCCTCGGGAATTGCCCTCTGGGGTCCATGGCACACACTGCAATGGGCTGGCATTCCAGCTTCCAGCAAGGAAAAGATGTTCCTGCCCTTCAAGGCAAAGTTCTCAAAGGGCAGAGACCCAAGTGGAGCAAGATCTTACAATGACATTCCACTGCCAGCCTCCATAACTTCATCCAGGGCTGCTTTACCTCCTGGATTGGGGAAAAACAAAAATCAGGAGAGGGTCTTTGGCTGGGAACTGCCACAGGAAAAGAGGGACACTGGGAGGGAAAAAGAGCAGACAAAGGAAGGCAGGAGAGAAAGGAGGACACAAATGGCAACCAGCTGAGAAGGTGGCACTCTGAAAACCAAACCGGAACTTACGGAAAAAGAATGGGAACGAAATGAAGGATTCTGAAACTTTATTTACTATGCTTCTCTGGGCAACCTGTGCCAGGACCTCACCACCCTCACAGGGAAGATTTTCTACATTAAACATGAATTTCCTCTCTTTCACTCTGAGCCACACAAACTCGTTTGTGGTAATTCTCATAAACTGCTCAGCTCTTTGTTCCAGTGCACCCAGCAAGCAACAGGCAGGACAGTTCCACCAGCATGGAAACCCTACTCATAGCTGAGGGACTCAGAAAATCTAAACACCAGCAGAACACCAAAAGGGCACATTTATCATTTTTGCTACAATACACAGCACTGAAAGTGATACCTAATGACAGCCTCCTAGTCACCCCAATCCTTTCTCCATTTTAAACTTTCTCTGAAATAACCAAAATAACTCTTCAAATTCCTTCATCTTTATCAATCACAGAGCTTTTCAGAGCAGACTCAGGAAGAGAGCACATTAGCATGTTGTTATTCAGACATGGCTTGTTGTCCGTCTTCCCCTGCTAAATGACAGCAGTAGATACTGGGAATAAGCAGGTATCCTGAGGAATTTTTCCTGCAGCAAGTGATTTTCCTATCATGGTCCATCTGTAATTTTATGACTTATTAAAAGACCAATATAAATACAGTACAGTGCCTTGCAATTACTCCCCCATATATTTATAACCCTCAAAGTCTTCCAGGTCCTAAAAACAGGAAAAACCCTGTGTCACTCTTTCAGGAGATTAACGTAGTTAGGGACTGGACACATCCTCTGTAGGACTAACTAGAAAAACAGCTGAAGCTCCAGCAGATCCTTAATAAACTTTTCAGGAATAAAATTGTGTTATTTCAGTGTGCTGATTTTTTATTAATCTAGTTATTATCTTTTTATTTCTTTTCTCTTTCTGACTTTTCAAAAGCTGATGTTGCACAAAAAAGTGAGCTGTGGAAACCTGAAGCAAGCTGGGCAATTAGGGCTGAACTGCTCCATCTGCTTCACAGAGAATTTTTATTTGACCCCAGGAATGCTGGTTACTCAAGCAGACTAAACAATTTTGATTCATTTCAGCATGTGAGGACTGGGGTGTGCAGCTTCAGGCCAGGCTGGCAGGGTTGAACAGGAATTCCCAAACAGCACTGGAGTCATGGTCCCCTCAGCATACCCTGCTCCACCCAGCCCCAGCCTGCTGGGAATCAGGCTCAGACGTAAAAGCATGAATTCTGAATATCTCAGGATTGCTGTGTCGCTGCCCGCTCGGCCCTTCACACCCCGGCTAGCTTGTGCCAAGCGTCAGCGGCAGGAGTGGGGAACCAGGTGAGCACTGTGTGGCTCGACCTGGAACCTCTAGAGCTCCTTTGGGCTCGGGCTCTATAGTATGCAGGGCGACACGAGGTGCAGTAAAGGGAGAGAGAGTGCTCGGAGTTCTCCAATTTCCCAGGAACAAGTTTATTCCAGCAGGTGCAGGGAGAAGGCAATGAGGGACAGGGCTGGGATCTCGAGGAGAAAGTCCGAGCCGAGACCCTGGGCACCTCTGTGCGCCAGGTTTTAAAGCCCATGGGCGGCTCATACAACAACCAATAATATGGCAGCAGGGGAGGTGTTGTGGGAAGGGGTTACAATACACAAATCCAATGGTAGGGACTTGGGGGAGGGAGGATAGCTATACAACCAATAGGGCATCGAGTAAGGGGTGATGAACAAGGAAGGAACCAGAACAAAAGGTGTGGTGTACATAGACTGATAGGGCTTGGGGGTAGGACCAAAGTGATGGATGGGGAACAATCTGGAAAGAGGGGAGAGGTTTACAATGACAGGCAACTGGGAACAAACCGTATCGGGATAGTGGGGAGTAACTGGGGCAAACCAACTCTAAACTCAACGAAGGTGAACAAACATACTTAATGAAGGTAAACTAACAGGCGGCAACATCTCCCCCTTTCTTTTTTAGAAAGAGGAGGTTGCATCGGCAGGAGGTGCAGAGGGTTCAACAAACCAGTCTTGGGGTACGGGAGAAGGAGGAGGTGAAGAGGGAGGAGAAGGAGTGCTAACAAAATTGACTTGAGGGGAGGGGGATACAAGATGTAAAACTGATTGAACTAAACATCTTCTTAAAACTGCAAACGCTATTAAAACGATGAAAACGACGAAAACAATCCATAAAACAGTCTTTAAAAAGGACGAGAGCCATCCGGAGACCCCCCATCCCGAAAAAAGACTGGTGACCCAGTCATTAGTCTCTTGGCGTATTTGGTGGATCATGCCCTTCATTTCTGTGATGGTTTTCTTGGTATCTGTGCTCCTGGTGGTCAGATTCATGCAGCAAAGTCCCTCAAATTCTTTACAATCATGATTATGGAGGAGCAGTAGGAAATCAATAGCAGTGCGATTTTGTAGCGTTTCTCGCCTGGTTATCTCCTCATCTTCGAGGAGGTCGCTCAGCGCGGTTGACGTTAAATTGGCTTGCTTGACCACCCAACACTCTAATTGGCCTAATTCTCCGAGGGCTTGTGCCGCAGCCAACCATGGCAGAAATACTGACACAGCAACCCCTTTTGGTTTATTCCAATGAAAAATTTCAGAGTCGCAATCAGGGTCAAGATCTTCGAGACTGCGCTTCTTAATGACCGAATTATTCTTTCGTTCCCAATTTTCAATTTGAGATGTATTGGGGGCAAACAAAGACAACCGGCCTAAAGTGCACTGCCCTCCGAGAAGGCGAGAGGGGATGCCAGCCCACGCTCGGTCCCCACAAACTAAAAATATGCCCTTAGGCAACTTAAGAGGGTAGGAACTGAGGGTTGAGGGCATCTTAACATGGGCGATGTTCTTGCACCAGGAGGCTGCTTGAAACTGTTTGTTGTCCTGCATTAAATTAGAATAAGGAGTAGGATCTGAGGGGTAGTAACGGAAATGGATACAATAGGGTGCGGGGGAGGAGTTTAACAAATCAAATTCTTGGGGCTCAGCGGTTGCCCTTTCCAAGAAGACCAGCCAGTCTCTCCATAGTAGGAGAGGGTTCTGGACAGGCCTCTTAATCTTGTAGGTGAGTGCAGAGCGGGCCACTCGCTGAGCTGGCCTCCCTTTATTAGCTTCGCTGAACAAACTCAACAGGGAATCCGGGTATTCATTAGGCTTTAACGGGATCCCCACCAGGCAAGTGGTCATCGGATTTCCTGCTGCTCCTGTGGATAGGCATAGCTCATCCCGTTGGAGGGACTTTGCCAACATGACCCAAACATTTTGTTTGGGTTGGGGCACGATCCACATGTTGATCTGGGTCACCAGCATCATCAGGAGTGCAGTGGTTGGTGCAACGATCGGGGTGGTCATCTTTCCGATGGCTCTTTCTGAAAACAAAACATACGAAAAGCATAACTTTAACTGAAAAGAAAGGTAGGTTGACATAACAAAAAGGGGCTTGGGTTGTTTCCTCCTCCTCCTCGGGATGGGGGATGGCTCATCCGGACACGACGTCATTGACATCCTCGACCCTATCTGGTGGCCTGCTTGGATGTCTGGGGACATAAGGTTTCACCCATCTTTGTGGGATCCACCTTAGTCCCTGGGGCGAGGATATGCAAGCGTACCCCCGCCCCCAGGTCACCAGATCGAAAGGACCCAAGAACTTCTGGGTCTCAGGGTCCCGGACCAGCACTGGAGGGCGCTGCTGCAACTGGTAGTTCTTGTTGGTCTTGAAATGCCGGGCCACTGGAGGGTTAGGGTCCTGTTCGGAACAATTGAGAAAGTTTAGCGTGTAAAGGGCTTTGCACAACCGCTCTTGTGGCGTGCAGCCCTTCACAGTCTCCCTTTGATGAGAAAGGACACGCTTGAGCGACTGATGGGCTCCCTCAACGATCGCTTGGCCGGTGGGGGAGTGTGGGATGCCTCTCTTATGTTCCACTCCCCACTCCTGCAGGAATTCCTCCAGTTTCCTGGAGGTGTATGCTGGGCCATTGTCTGTTTTTATTTCTTTGGGGACCCCCAGTACAGAGAAAGCCTGCATTAGGTGCTTACAGACATGCTCGGCTTTCTCTCCTGTGTGGGCAGAAGCAAAGACAGCACCTGAGAAGGTATTGATGGAAAGGTGTACGAACCGAAACCTGCCAAACTCAGGGACGTGTGTTACGTCCATCTGCCACACTTCGCAGCTCTCCAGACCTCGAGGGTTGACCCCCGATCCCAAGGAGGGCATTGCGGTGGATTGGCAGTGCGGGCATGTGGCCACAATGGCTCTGGCCTGATCTCGCCGCAGGTGGAATTGGCGGACCAGACCAGGCACATTTTGATGGAACATCTGATGGCTCAGCTTAGCTTGTTGGAACAGATCTGGGAGCTGAGCCATGGAAACAGGGGCAGCGAGGGAATCAGCTACCTGGTTTCCCTCGGCTACCGGGCCAGGGAGATCCATATGTGACCTTACATGCATTACAAAAAATGGTTGCTTTCTGTGGGAAACAGCATGTATTAGCTTAGAAAGCAACTCAAACAATTTCGGGTTTGAGACCTCCTTCAGAGCAGCGTGCTCTGCTCTGGCAACTACCCCTGCAACATAGGCCGAATCAGTGATTAAATTGAAAGGTTCAGGAAACTTCTCAAAGGCTCTGACGACTGCATCCAACTCAGCAACTTGTGGAGACCCTTCCACATATTGAATATCTGCTTCCCACTGCTGAGTTTCGGGATCTCGCCAAGTCACTACAGACTTGTGAGATGCCCCGGATGCGTCTGTGAACACAGTCAAAGCTTTGAGGGGCTTTCTGCTCCGCATTTCTTTTGGAATCGGTTCAAATTTAGAATTGAAAAATTTGTGGGCAGGGGCATGGACCGAAACTTGGCCTTCAAAACTATCTAAAGCAATCTGGAGTGTCTCATTCTCCCGAAGTAGTTGATTAAACATTTCTTTTGTCAGCCTATCTGGAGACGCTTTGTCCCGAGACAAGCTGACTGGTACTCGAACGCATGCAAAATCACACCCAGCCATCTCCCGAAGCCGAGCTCGAGCTCTCCCGATGAGCTGAGCCATCAGCTCCTGTGGCCGGGTGATACTTTTGGACCTTTGATGGCTCAAGAAAACCCACTCTATGATTAAGAGGGGATCCTTAGAGCCCTGGTCCCACTGAAAAATCAGCCCACTGAGGTGTGGCATTCTCCCGAGTATGATGAATTCAAAAGGCAGGGTCGGTTCGTACCGATGTGCTTGCCTTTCGACAAGCGCATCCTCCACTTTCTCTAGGGCTTTCCTCGCCTCTGGGGCCAGAGTCCTGGGAGAACTCAGCTCTTTCTCCCCCTTCAAAAGTGTGAAGAGGGGGGCTAGGTCTTCCGTGGAAAGGCCCAGCCAAGGCCTGACCCAGTTTAAGGTCCCACACAGCGAGTGAAGGTCCGCTAAGGTTTTCGGATTGCTGTTTATTGCCAATTTTTGAGGCACAACAGTCCTCTCAGCAATCCGCAGACCCAGATACTTCCAGGGTGGCATCCGTTGAACTTTATCCTCCTGGAGTTGAAAGCCTGCAGATGTTAAAACCTTAACCACTCGGTCAAGTGATCGGGTAAGTAGATCGTCATGGGGGGCGCACACTAGGACATCATCCATGTAGTGATGGATGATGACCTCCCCCATCTCTTTGCGCACAGGAGACAGCAACGAGGAGACGTACCACTGGCAGATGGTGGGTGAATTCTTCATGCCTTGTGGCAAAACCCGCCAG
Organism: Cyanistes caeruleus; assembly: GCF_971803275.1. Taxonomy (NCBI): domain Eukaryota; kingdom Metazoa; phylum Chordata; class Aves; order Passeriformes; family Paridae; genus Cyanistes; species Cyanistes caeruleus. The sequence goes on from NW_028255937.1 coordinate 32,990, forward strand.
TGGAACCTCCTCATTGGGGCTTCTCGGTTGAGGGTTGGCACCGAGAAGGCAAACCATGGGGCGTCGTCAGGATGTAGGGGAATTTGAAAGAAACAGTCCTTGATGTCGATTATGGCCAGATTCCAATTTCGAGGGAGCATAGTCGGGGTAGGCATCCCTGGTTGAAGGGGCCCCATGTCAACAATGATTTTGTTGATGGCACGAAGGTCGTGGAGGAGTCGCCACTTTTCTTTCCCCGGCTTTCGGATAACAAACACCGGGGAATTCCAAGGGCTGGTAGTTTCTACTATGTTACCCTTATACAACTGCTCCTCCACGAGCTCGTTGAGCGCCCTTAATTTGTCTTTTCGAAGCGGCCACTGATCAATCCAGATTGTTTCATCAGTGGTCCAATCGGGCTTCTGGAAGGGGCGCTCTACAGTGGCCGCTATTAAAAATCCCGAGGGGTTTTCGGGATTTCAATCTTTACCCCCCATTGTGACATAAGGTCCCTCCCCCACAAGGGAACCTGAAAATCCGCAACAAATGGGCGTAAATTTGCCAATTGCCCATCCGGTCCCTTAATTTGTACTACGCTCTTAGATACCTGTGCCAATTGAGTACCCCTTATACCCTGAACCTTCCCCGCCACGGGTTGCAACTCCCAATGTGACAGCCATCTCCTTTGGGGGATGATTGTCACATCTGCCCCTGTATCAAGCAGACCCCTCAAGTTGACAGATTCCGCACCCTGCTTGATGCTGCAGTCGATGATGGGTTTATTTTCACCCACCACCTCTGCCCAGTAGACGCCTGGTGCGTGGTCGTCTACCGGGACTCCCTCTGGGACAGGAATGTACTGAGCTATGATTTGCCCTTTTGGGAGAAAATATGGTGGGTGAATGCAGTGCGCTAAGAGGATGAGATCTTCCGGACCACCCGGGAAGGTGATCGGGGAGATCTCAATCTCTGGGGGTGTGTGTCTTGTGTCCCCGATGGCGATAAACTTACAGTCGTGTCCATTCCCTGGCTGGTTCTCCTCCAGTGGGTCCACAGCTACCACCGTCCAGTGCTGGGACCGGAAGAGGATGTCTTTGACGGTGATAAGGTGTCGCGTCCGGTAAATTTGCCACGTCCGATGTTTCTTTCCCCCCACCTCCGCGATACCTGCCCCATTTTTTGCATCGCGCGGGGCAGGTTCGCGCCGCGCTCCCAGTTTTTTTGTTTTTTATTAGTTGTTCCCTCCAGTACTCTCCCCCCAGATCCATTTCCCACGAGCCCCTGGCGTGGGTGGGCGGTGGGACAGTCCCTCGCCATGTGACCCAGTTGTCCACATCGGTAACACTGAGTAGTTCTTGCTGGTGGAAGGATGAACTGGCCCGACGGGTGTTGGGTCACTGCCGCTGTTGGTGTTCTCCTGGCCGCCTGTGGTGGTGGTGGTGGTGGTACCCTGGACGCCCCCACTAACGGAACTTTCTTCTCACATGCATCAATGAGGACATCCAAGGTTGGCGGTGGATACATGGGCAAACTAAATATAACCTGTTTGCAGATGTCATTACAGTTTGCCTTAGCCATTTCTAAGACAAGCTGCTCTTGTAGCTCAGGTTTATCAACTTGTCTTTCTATTTGCTCCTGTAAACGGTTAATAAACACGGTAAATGGCTCATCGGGGAACTGTTTAATATTTGAGAAGTTGGTCAGGGGTTCCCCCCCTGGCAGGATTTTAAATACCTTCTCTGCGGCCTCCGTGATCTTAGCTAAGACAGGCCGTGGTAAAACCCTTGCCTGTTCTTCCGGCTTCCCCCAATTCCCTTCACCACACAAGTGATCTATCAAGAGGGGGTTTTCGTCCGCGTCAACCACGGACTCCTCGCTGCGCAACAGCTCAGGAAGGATGGCCTCTAACGACTTCTTCCACCTCTGTTTCCACAGCCTATAATCAGCTGGGGAAAGGAGGCAGGCAAACAACTCTTTTAAGTCGTGGGGGACCATCTCGTTCGCGGAGAAGGTGGCTTTTAATAAACCCTTAAAGTATTCACTTCTCCTACCGAACTCTTTCTGGGCTTTGCACAGCTCCCTCTTTGTCTGGAAGGAGAAGGGTTCCCATTCTCGGTACCTCCCTCCCCTTCCTCTAAAACTGACCGGTGTGGCAAAGGGAATCACTACCTGTTCCGGGTTCTGGTCTTCAGGCCTGTCACTTCCTGTCCCCGAAGCGTGGGAACCGGATGGGACAGTGTGGGAGCTGGGAGGAGGGACGTGGGAACCCGGAGGAGGGGCGTGGGAACCGGAAGGAGGGGCGTGGGAACCAGATGCCGGAAGAGGCGGGGCTGGAGGACCGACTGAGGAGGAGGGCTGAAGGGAGGAGCCGCAGCCGGAAGGGGTGGGGTTGTGGGAGGTCACACTTTGGAGACACGCCCCAGAGGAGGAGGAACCACCCAAGGGGAAATGGGAGGAGTCAGGGTAGGATGGAAGGGAGGGGCTAGGGAGGAAGGGGTTGGTCATTGAGGGAAGAAAGGGGTTCTTGGAAGAAGGAGCACAAGGGGGGGGTCCGACCATGCGGTCCCTGCCATCTTGTGCCCTTTGGAGGCCATTTTGAGGGTTAGGAGAGGGGTCAGGGAATATAGGGGAGCATTGGAAACTGGGGGAAACTGAGGCACGGGGGTTAGAAGAGGAAGCAGGGTACATGGAGGAGCCTTGGAGACTGGGGGAAACTGAGGCACGGGGGTCTGAGGGTAAAAACTGGGGACTTGTAACCTGGGAAACGTTTAACTGAGGGCTGATTACTGGGGAAACTGAGGAATGGGAAGACACTCTGGCAGCTTGGCCAGGGCTGCCAGGGCAAGGGTTCTGGGAGAGACGTGGGGAGCCAGGGATCCTGTTACCCTTGGGGGATCCCTGAACAGGACAACTTGCCCTGCAGGTCGCTCTGCAGGTCTCCCTCAACTCGGGATCAGGGGGAGAGGAACATGGGGATAGGGAAACTGGGGAAACTGGGGAATTTTGTGGTGGCTGCTTCTGCATTTTCTTTTCCTCTATTACAGCAAACCGAAGTAAAATAAATAATGTTACAAATTTTTCCACTGAATTATCACCTCCATTAACTATTTCCGTTAATTTGGACCCAACCGCATTCCAGAATTCTACAGAATTTGCTTTGTCTGGGGTTACATTTGGGAAATGCAGGAACAGCCATCTCACAAACTTCTTTACCCTCCCACGAGAAAACTTCTTATTCCCCCCCTCAAGGGTACCCACAACTTGGTAAAAAACTCTCTTTTGCTGTGCCGAAAGATGTGCTCCCATCTTGTCAACCCTGGTACAGCAATCCCACTGCCCTCTGCAACCAAACAACAAATCAACTAAAATAAAAATACGGGTCCGGACCGGGCTACACACACACTCCCCCCGAGGGAGTTTTCACACACTGGGCGCCCACTTTTCCCACACACAGGGACCACTCACCCAAGTCCGGACAGTTGTTGCAGGCGACGTCCACACCTCCCGAGGCGACCGTCTGCACGTCTGACGGCTGCCGCCTCGACCTCTGGGAGCGCAACTCGGCAAAAACGAGTCTGCTACTACCAGAGCAGCTGCCGCTCACGGTCTTTGTGAAATAGGTCCACCAACATCTCCGGGGGTCTCTACGCCTCGCGAGAGGCCCCACGTTGGGCGCCAGCTGTCGCTGCCCGCTCGGCCCTTCACGCCCCGGCTAGCTTGTGCCAAGAGTCAGCGGCAGGAGTGGGGAACCAGGTGAGCACTGTGTGGCTCGACCTGGAACCTCTAGAGCTCCTTTGGGCTCGGGCTCTATAGTATGCAGGGCGACACGAGGTGCAGTAAAGGGAGAGACAGTGCTCGGAGTCCTCCAATTTCCCAGGAACAAGTTTATTCCAGCAGGTGCAGGGAGAAGGCGATGAGGGACAGGGCTGGGATCTCGAGGAGAAAGTCCGAGCCGAGACCCTGGGCACCTCTGTGCGCCAGGTTTTAAAGCCCGTGGGCGGCTCATACAACAACCAATAATATGGCAGCAGGGGAGGTGTTGTGGGAAGGGGTTACAATACACAAATTCAATGGTAGGGACTTGGGGGAGGGAGGATAGCTATACAACCAATAGGGCATCGAGTAAGGGATGATGAGCAGGGAAGGAACCAGAACAAAAGGTGTGGGGTACATAGATTGATAGGGCTTGGGGGTAGGACCAAAGTGATGGATGGGGAACAACCTCAAAGAGGGGAGAGGTTTACAATGACAGGCAACTGGGAACAACTATATCGGGATAGTGGGGGAGTAACTGGGACAAACCAACTCTAAACTCAAAGAAGGTAAACAAACATACTTAATGAAAGTAAACTAACAGGCGGCAACAAATCTCCTCCAATATCCACACAATTTCAGAAATATCCTTCCAAATTCTTAACGTCTCATCAATATCCCACAACATTCCGAAAAAATCCCACAAAATTGCAGAAAAATGCCACAAAATGGCAGAAAACTCCCACAAAATTCCCTAAAACTTCTCAAAACTCTACCAAATTCCAGAAACATCCCACAAAATCTCTCCCAATTTCCACACAATTCCAGAAATATCCTTCAAAATTCTTCAAGTCTCATCAATATCCCACAACATTCCAGAAAAATCCCACAACATTCAGAAAAAATCCCACAAAATTGCAGCCAAATCCCACAAAATTGTAGAAAAGTCACAAAAAAATCCTTAAATCTTCTCAAAACCATATCAAATATTTGAAATATCCCACAAAATCTTGACCAAGTTCCACAGAATCTAAGATAATTGAATCAAAATTCTTCTTGTCTCCTCAATATCCCTCAAAATTCCACAAAACCCCCACGTAATTCCAGAAACAGCCCACAAAATCTCCTCAATATCCCACAAAATTAAAAGAAAAATTCCATAAAATGGCAGAAAACTCCCACCAAATTCCCTACACCTTCTCAAAACCCTACCAGATTCCAGAAACATCTCACGAAATCTCCACAAATTTCCACACAATCTAAGAAAATTCCACAAAATTCTTCAAGTCTCCTCAGAATCCCACAAAATTCCAAAAAAATTCCAGAAAATTCTCAAAAATGTCACCAAATTCCAGAGACATCCCAAAAAATCACCACCAATTCCCACAAAATTCCACAAATATCCTTCAAAATTCTTCAAGTCTCATCAATATCTCTCAAAATTCCATAAAACCCCCATGTAATTCCAGAAATATCCCACCAAATTTAAGGAACAATCCAACAAAATGGCAATAAATCCCACAAAATTCCCTAAATCGTCCCTATACACGAACAAATTCAAGAAACATCCCACAAAATCTCCACAAATTTCCACACAATATAAGAAAAATCCCACAAAATTCTTCAAGTCTCCTCAATACCCCACAAAATTCCACAAAAATTCCACAAAATTCTTAAACTTGTCACCAAATTCCAGAAACATCCCACAAAATCTCCTCCAATTTCCACACAATTCCAGAAATAGCCTTCAAAATTCTTCAAGTCTCATCAATATCCCACAACATTCCCGAAGAATTTCACAACATTCAGAAAAAATCCCACAAAATTGCAGCCAAATCCCACAAAATTGCAGAAAAGTCACAAAAAAAATCCTTAAATCTTCTCAAAACCATATCAAATATTTGAAATATCCCACAAAATCTTTACCAAGTTCCACAGAATCTAAGATAATTGACTCAAAATTCTTCTTGTCTCCTCAATATCCCTCAAAATTCCACAAAACCCACACGTAATTCCAGAAACAGCCCACAAAATAGATGCAAAAATTCCACAAAATGGCAGAAAACACCCACCAAATTCCCTAAAACTTCTCAAAACCTTACCAAATTCCAGAAACATCTCACGAAATCTCCACACATTTCCACACAATCTAAGAAAAATCCCACAAAATTCTTCAACTCTCCTCAATACCCCACAAAATTCCACAAAAATTCCACAAAATTCTTAAACTTGTCACCAAATTCCAGAAACATCCCACAAAATCTCCTCCAATTTCCACACAATTCCAGAAATATCCTTCAAAATTCTTCAAGACTCATCAATATCCCACAACATTCCACAAAACCCCCATGTAATTCCAGAAACAGCCCACAAAATTTAAAGAACAATCCCACAAAATGGCAGAAAACTCCCACCAAATTCCCTAAAACGTCCCAAAACTCTACCAAATTCCTGAAACATCCCACAAAATCTCCACAAATTTCCACACAATCTAAGAAAATTCCACAAAATTCTTCAAGTCTCCTCAGAATCCCTCAAAATTCCAAAAAAATTCCACAAAATTCTCAAAAATGTCACCAAATTCCAGAAACATCCCAAAAAATCACCTCCAATTCCCACAAAATTCCAGAAATATCCTTCAAAAATCTTCAAGTCTCATCAATATCCCTCAAAATTCCACAAAACCCCCATGTAATTCCAGAAATATCCCAAAAAATTTAAGGAACAATCCAACAAAATGGCAATAAACTTCCACAAAATTCCCTAAATCGTCTCTATACACGAACAAATTCAAGGAACATCCCACAAAATCTCACCAAATTACCACATATCTAAGAAAAATCCCACAAAATTCTTCAGGTCTCCTCAGAATCCCTCAAAATTCTACAAAAATTCCACAAAAATTCTACAAAATTCTTAAAAATGTTACCAAATTCCAGAAACATCCCACAAAACCTCCTCCAATTTCCTCAAAATTCCAGAAATATCCTTCAAAATTCTTCATGTCTCCTCAATATCCCTCAAAATTCCACAAAACCCCCTCGTAATTCCAGAAACATCCCACAAAATAGATGCAAAAATCCCATAAAATGGCAGAAAACTCCCACCAAATTCCCTAAAACTTCTCAAAACCCTACCAAATTCCTGAAACATCCCACAAAATCTCCACAAATTTCCACACAATCTGAGAAGATCCCACAAAATTCTTCAAGTCTCCTCAGAATCTTACAAAATTCCACAAAAATTCCAGAAAATTCTTGAAAATGTCACCAAATTCCTGAAAGATCCCACAAAATCTCCCCAAATTTCCACAAATCTAAGAAAAATCACACAAAATTCTTCAGGTCTCCTCAGAATCCCTCAAAATTCTACAAAAATTCCACCAAAATTCTTCAAAATTCTAAAAAATGTTACCAAATTCCCTAAAACATCCCAAAAAATTTCCTCCAATTTCTATAAAATTCCAGAAATATCCTTCAAAATTCTTCATGTCTCCTCAATATCCCTCAAAATTCCACAAAACCCACACGTAATTCCAGAAACATCCCACAAAATAGATGCAAAAATCCCATAAAATGGCAGAAAACTCCCACCAAATTCCCTAAAACTTCTCAAAACCTTACCAAATTCCAGAAACATCTCACGAAATCTCCACAAATTTCTACACAATCTAAGAAAAATCCCACAAAATTCTTCAACTCTCCTCAATACCCCACAAAATTCCACAAAAATTCCACAAAATTCTTAAACTTGTCACTAAATTCCAGAAACATCCCACAAAATCTCCTCCAATTTCCACACAATTCCAGAAATAGCCTTCAAAATTCTTCAAGTCTCATCAACATCCCACAACATTCCAGAAAAATCCCACAACATTCAGAAAAAATCCCACAAAATTGCAGCCAAATCCCACAAAATTGCAGAAAAGTCACAAAAAAATCCTTAAATCTTCTCAAAACCATATAAAATATTTGAAATATCCCACAGAATCTTTACCAAGTTCCACAGAATCTAAGATAATTGACTCAAAATTCTTCCTGTCTCCTCAATATCTCTCAAAATTCCACAAAACCCCCTCGTAATTCCAGAAACAGCCCACAAAATTTAAGGAACATGCCACAAAATGGCAGAAAACTCCCACCAAATTCCCTAAAACTTCTCAAAACCCTACCAAATTCCTGAAACATCCCACAAAATCTCCACAAATTTCCACACAATCTGAGAAGATCCCACAAAATTCTTCAAGTCTCCTCAGAATCTGACAAAATTCCACAAAAATTCCAGAAAATTCTTGAAAATGTCACCAAATTCCTGAAAGATCCCACAAAATCTCCCCAAATTTCCACAAATCTAAGAAAAATCACACAAAATTCTTCAGGTCTCCTCAGAATCCCTCAAAATTCTACAAAAATTCCACCAAAATTCTTCAAAATTCTAAAAAATGTTACCAAATTCCCTAAAACATCCCAAAAAAATTTCCTCCAATTTCCTCAAAATTCCAGAAATATCCTTCAAAATTCTTCATGTCTCCTCAACCTCCCTCAAAATTCCACAAAATCCACACGTAATTCCAGAAACATCCCACAAAATAGATGCAAAAATCCCATAAAATGGCAGAAAACTCCCACCAAATTCCCTAAAACTTCTCAAAACCTTACCAAATTCCAGAAACATCTCACGAAATCTCCACACATTTCCACACAATCTAAGAAAAATCCCACAAAATTCTTCAACTCTCCTCAATACCCCACAAAATTCCACAAAAATTCCACAAAATTCTTAAACTTGTCACCAAATTCCAGAAACATCCCACAAAATCTCCTCCAATTTCCACACAATTCCAGAAATATCCTTCAAAATTCTTCAAGACTCATCAATATCCCACAACATTCCACAAAACCCCCATGTAATTCCAGAAACAGCCCACAAAATTTAAAGAACAATCCCACAAAATGGCAGAAAACTCCCACCAAATTCCCTAAAACGTCCCAAAACTCTACCAAATTCCTGAAACATCCCACAAAATCTCCACAAATTTCCACACAATCTAAGAAAATTCCACAAAATTCTTCAAGTCTCCTCAGAATCCCTCAAAATTCCAAAAAAATTCCACAAAATTCTCAAAAATGTCACCAAATTCCAGAAACATCCCAAAAAATCACCTCCAATTCCCACAAAATTCCAGAAATATCCTTCAAAAATCTTCAAGTCTCATCAATATCCCTCAAAATTCCACAAAACCCCCATGTAATTCCAGAAATATCCCAAAAAATTTAAGGAACAATCCAACAAAATGGCAATAAACTTCCACAAAATTCCCTAAATCGTCTCTATACACGAACAAATTCAAGGAACATCCCACAAAATCTCACCAAATTACCACATATCTAAGAAAAATCCCACAAAATTCTTCAGGTCTCCTCAGAATCCCTCAAAATTCTACAAAAATTCCACAAAAATTCTACAAAATTCTTAAAAATGTTACCAAATTCCAGAAACATCCCACAAAACCTCCTCCAATTTCCTCAAAATTCCAGAAATATCCTTCAAAATTCTTCATGTCTCCTCAATATCCCTCAAAATTCCACAAAACCCACACGTAATTCCAGAAACATCCCACAAAATAGATGCAAAAATCCCATAAAATGGCAGAAAACTCCCACCAAATTCCCTAAAACTTCTCAAAACCCTACCAAATTCCTGAAACATCCCACAAAATCTCCACAAATTTCCACACAATCTGAGAAGATCCCACAAAATTCTTCAAGTCTCCTCAGAATCTTACAAAATTCCACAAAAATTCCAGAAAATTCTTGAAAATGTCACCAAATTCCTGAAAGATCCCACAAAATCTCCCCAAATTTCCACAAATCTAAGAAAAATCACACAAAATTCTTCAGGTCTCCTCAGAATCCCTCAAAATTCTACAAAAATTCCACCAAAATTCTTCAAAATTCTAAAAAATGTTACCAAATTCCCTAAAACATCCCAAAAAATTTCCTCCAATTTCTATAAAATTCCAGAAATATCCTTCAAAATTCTTCATGTCTCCTCAATATCCCTCAAAATTCCACAAAACCCACACGTAATTCCAGAAACATCCCACAAAATAGATGCAAAAATCCCATAAAATGGCAGAAAACTCCCACCAAATTCCCTAAAACTTCTCAAAACCTTACCAAATTCCAGAAACATCTCACGAAATCTCCACAAATTTCTACACAATCTAAGAAAAATCCCACAAAATTCTTCAACTCTCCTCAATACCCCACAAAATTCCACAAAAATTCCACAAAATTCTTAAACTTGTCACCAAATTCCAGAAACATCCCACAAAATCTCCTCCAATTTCCACACAATTCCAGAAATAGCCTTCAAAATTCTTCAAGTCTCATCAATATCCCACAACATTCCAGAAAAATCCCACAACATTCAGAAAAAATCCCACAAAATTGCAGCCAAATCCCACAAAATTGCAGAAAAGTCACAAAAAAATCCTTAAATCTTCTCAAAACCATATCAAATATTTGAAATAGCCCACAAAATCTTTACCAAGTTCCACAGAATCTAAGATAATTGACTCAAAATTCTTCTTGTCTCCTCAATATCTCTCAAAATTCCACAAAACTCCCACGTAATTCCAGAAACAGCCCACAAAATTTAAGGAACAATCCCACAAAATGGCAGAAAACTCCCACCAAATTCCCTAAAACTTCTCAAAACCTTACCAAATTCCAGAAACATCTCACAAAATCTCCACAAATTTCCACACAATCTAAGAAAAATCCCACAAAATTCTTCAACTCTCCTCAATACCCCACAAAATTCCACAAAAATTCCACAAAATTCTTAAACTTGTCACCAAATTCCAGAAACATCCCACAAAATCTCCTCCAATTTCCACACAATTCCAGAAATATCCTTCAAAATTCTTCAAGTCTCATCAATATCCCACAACATTCCACAAAACCCCCATGTAATTCCAGAAATATCCCACAAAATTTAAGGAACAATCCCAAAAAATGGCAGAAAACTCCCACCAAATTCCCTAAAACTTCTCAAAACTCTACCAAATTCCTGAAACATCTCACGAAATCTCCACAAATTTCCACACAATCTAAGAAAAATCCCACAAAATTCTTCAAGTCTCCTCAGAATCCCACAAAATTCCAAAAAAATTCCACAAAATTCTTAAAAATGTCACCAAATTCCAGAAACATCCCAAAAAATCACCTCCAATTCCCACACAATTCCACAAATATCCTTCAAAATTCTTCAAGTCTCATCAATATCCCTCAAAATTCCACAAAACCCCCATGTAATTCCAGAAATATCCCACAAAATTTAAGGAACAATCCAACAAAATGGCAATAAACTTCCACAAAATTCCCTAAATCGTCTCTATACACGGACAAATTCAAGAAACATCCCACAAAATCTCCACAAATTTCCACACAATCTAAGAAAAATCCAAAAAAATTCTTCAAGTCTCCTCATAATTCCACAAAATTCCACAAAAATTCCACAGAATTTTTAAACTTGTCACCAAATTCCAAAAACATCCCACAAAACCTCCTCCTTCAAAATTCTTCAAGTCTCATCAACATCCCACAACATTCCAGAAAAATCCCACAACATTCAGAAAAAATCCCACAAAATTGCAGCCAAATCCCACAAAATTGCAGAAAAGTCACAAAAAAATCCTTAAATCTTCTCAAAACCATATCAAATATTTGAAATATCCCACAAAATCTTGACCAAGTTCCACAGAATCTAAGATAATTGACTCAAAATTCTTCTTGTCTCCTCAATATCCCTCAAAATTCCACAAAACCCCCACCTAATTCCAGAAACAGCCCACAAAATTTAAGGAACAATCCCACAAAATGGCAGAAAACTCCCACCAAATTCCCTAAAACTTCTCAAAACCTTACCAAATTCCAGAAACATCTCACGAAATCTCCACAAATTTCCACACAATCTAAGAAAAATCCCACAAAATTCTTCAGGTCTCCTCAATACCCCACAAAATTCCACAAAAATTCCACAAAATTCTTAAAAATGTCACCAAATTCCAGAAACATCCCAAAAAATCACCTCCAATTCCCACAAAATTCCACAAATATCCTTAAAAATTCTTCAAGTCTCATCAATATCCCTCAAAATTCCACAAAACCCCCATGTAATTCCAGAAATATCCCACAAAATTTAAGGAACAATCCAACAAAATGGCAGAAAACTCCCACCAAATTCCCTAAAACTTCTCAAAACCTTACCAAATTCCAGAAACATCTCACGAAATCTCCACAAATTTCCACACAATCTAAGAAAAATCCAAAAAAATTCTTCAACTCTCCTCATAATTCCACAAAATTCCACAAAAATTCCACAGAATTCTTAAACTTGTCACCAAATTCCAGAAACATCCCACAAAACCTCCTCCAATTTCCACACAATTCCAGAAATATCCTTCAAAATTCTTCAAGTCTCATCAATATCCCACAACATTCCAGAAAAATCCCACAACTTTCAGGAAAAAATCCCACAAAATTGCAGCCAAATCCCACAAAATTGCAGAAAAGTCACAAAAAAATCCTTAAATCTTCTCAAAACCATATCAAATATTTGAAATATCCCACAAAATCTTTACCAAGTTCCACAGAATCTAAGATAATTGACTCAAAATTCTTCTTGTCTCCTCAATATCTCTCAAAATTCCACAAAACCCCCACGTAATTCCAGAAACAGCCCACAAAATTTAAGGAACAATCCCACAAAATGGCAGAAAACTCCCACCAAATTCCCTAAAACTTCTCAAAACCCTACCAAATTCCAGAAACATCCCACAAAATCTCCACAAATTTCCACACAATCTAAGAAAAATCCCACAAAATTCTTCAAGTATCCTCAAAATTCCAAAAATTTCCACAAAAATTCCACAAAATTCTTAAAAATGTCACCAAATTCCAGAAGCATCCCATAAAATCTCCTCCAATTTCCACACAATTCCAGAAATATTCTTCAACATTTTTCAGTTCTTATCAATATCCCACAACATTCCAGAAAAATTCCATAAAATGGCAGAAAACTCCCACAAAATTCTTTAAAACTTCTCAAAACCTGACCAAATTCCACAAAAATTCCACAAAATTCTTAAAAATGTCACCAAATTCCTGAAACATCCCACAAAATCACCACAAAGTTGCACAAAATTCCAAAAAAATACACAAGATTCCAGAAAAATTTCCACAAAATTCCCTAAATCTCCTCAATATCCTACAAAATTTTACAGAAAATCCCACAAAATTCCAGTAAAATCTGATGAAATTGTTATCGTTCAAGAACACAGACAATCACGGAATGATTATATGAAGGTGCTTTATTGTAGAGATTTGGGATTTATGGGTACACATACCCAAATCTGACCCGACTTGGTTTTGAGTTGAACATGTTTTTCTACTCTATCATTATAAAACTTACATATTAATTGTTAAACTTACATTGTTCTATTGTATACATTGATGTTACCCAAGCATGGATTTCTCGTGATCCCCCCCAGCCCCCTAACATTGTTCCTCATGTTCTTTAAACAATAATTATATCTAATCACATCTAACAATTGTATCATTTATCATCTACTGACTACACAGGTGCAGTTTCACCTGATCTTTAGCAAGGACAAGGCCTAACATTTTCCATGGCCTACTTTTCCCAGGCTTGCCAAACCTAACTTTCTTTCTAAGTCCCCGAATTTTCTATGATTTCAAAGCCTTTTACTATCATTCCCCCCTTTGAAAGCATTTTCACTTCACTAGAAGTGCAAATGTTTTCACTTGATACAGTCCTTTGTTTCTGAGTTTATACTTGATGTTCTTCAAATCCTTGATTGATGTAAGCGTTGTCCTGGATGTTGTCACGAACTGGAGAACCAGAAGATGGTGGGGGTGAGGATCTCACATCAGTGCCTTTATTATTTTCTGGTTCCAGGACGTTTTCTTCTGTATTTCTCCCTTGAAGATGCTGTCAACTAACCAAATTGCTAAGAATACAGTTAGTAAGATGATCACACTCTCAATGATAGATTTAATCCATGAACTCACATTCCACCCTAACCCTTTGAAGATTTTGCCTAACCAACTTGTAGACAAATCCTTTTGCTCTTCCTGTGCTCCGTGCTCTATTTGTTGCAATTGATTGATGTCATATTCTACATGTGCAGTTACATTTGGGGTGTGGACACAGCAATGATCAATCCATCCCTTTAAAAAACTCACACACTCCATGCTCTTTCAGGAGTAGTAAATTGTAATTGTACGTTTAGTTCTTTAAATCTTTCTCAGGTCACTCTTGCTAATTTATCTACCTGACCTGTAAGTTTGTACCACATTTCTCTCTTCTGATAGTTTGCTATAGGGCCGAGCAAAGACTCTAGGGCCCACCCAAATTTCACTCTACTAGAGGGTTTTGCCAAGTGTCATCCTGATTCTGTTCCTATCCTAATCTTCCCTAGCTATGCCTGCGTCTAGTCACTGAGTTGTTTTTTAAGCAGATTTCACATTTTGACATTACTGATTTTGCCATTGTTAGCATCCATACCGAGATTAATTTTTGTTTCATCAATTTCACCAATGCCTCTGCACCCCAATGACATTTGCTATGTTTCATTTGTAGAACTTTATTGGAGGACCACCAGCAACCCACCGCTCTTCACAGAAGTAAACGTGAACCCCGTTTATTTCTATCTTTAGCACACCTTTTATAGGGTTCTACAGGGCCTGCAGGCAGAGCAAGTTACTATTGGCTAACACACTGTCCTGGGTTGCGGTGTATTCTATCACCATCCTCATGTACTGTTGAAACCAGGTGAGGCAGTGCTCCCTGCCTCCCCCCCCCCCCCCCCCCGGGCTACCTTCTGTTAATGGGCCCATCAATGCCCTGCCCCATGACTCATAGATAACTTCCCCCTGTATTGTCCCCTGTTAATGGGCCCACCACTGCCTTGCTGCATGACTCAGAGATAACTTCCTCCTGGACTGTTTTCTGTTAATGGCTCATCAAGGCCTTATCTCATGACTCACCATCCCATTGTGAGATGCTCCTCCCCGAGGGAGGAGCCAAGCATTCCATACTGGATATAAGCTGAGAATTCGAACACCACAGCAGCCCTTACCTACGGGACTTCCAGAGGACAGGAGCTACTGCTGGACTTTCAGCTGAAGACCAGACCCCCTTTCTTCCAGAGGATCACGCTTCAACAAGACCACCTCATCTGGACGACTACCATCACCCTAACAGGGTTCCAGGCTGTATTCTGACTCTGTCAGTGTTTTTGATATTATTGCATTTATTCTTTTTATCATTTTCCTATTAAATTATAATTCTGACTTGCGATCTCTCACTGGTTTGATTTCAAACTAGTACATATTTTGGCGCCCAACGTGGGGCATTAACCTGAGAGAAAGTCAGAATTGCAATTTCATATTAACAGAAACCTATCCACCATGGTGGTTGGCTTGTCTATATGGGTACTGTATCTTGCTCTCTATATTTTCCCTCACATGGGGAACTACTTGCCTGTTGTATTGCTCCTGTTGAGACCAGGGAATGGTATGAGAATTGCTTTATTGGTTTATTATGCTTATGGCATGATAACCTGTGAGGCAATGAATACCATTCGGAATATATACTCAATTTTGTTTGCTTGTCCTAGTCTGGGCTGCTACATCTGGGACCTTCTCAACAATCGCACCCTGCCCTTGGTGGGAAGAGTGGAGAGTGGTTTCTTCCAGCCTTTCAGGTCAGGCACAGCAGTTTTTAAAAATATTGAGTTCTCTCTGGATGCCAAGGACAGCCTAGTCTTGCTGTTTTGTTTTCTCTGCATGGCCTGCACCATGTACACCATGCTTAGAAACAAAGCACTGTTTGGTGTGGTACAGCGTCTTCTTGAGGAGGAAGAGAAAAGAACCAAGAGCAGAGCAACAGCATCCATGACCACACAGACTGCCACAGAGGAGAAAGGAACCAAGAGCAAAGCCACAGCGTCCGTGTCTACGCAGACTGCCACAGAGGAGAAAGAAACCAAGAGCAAAGCAACAGCATCCGTGTCCACTCAGACTGCCACAGAGGAGAAAGGAACCAAGAGCAAAACAACAGCGTCCATGTCTACGCAGACTACCACAGAGGAGAAAGGAACCAAAAGGGCCATGAGCACCTCCACACAAACAGTCACCGAACCAGAGCAGCCTAAACCGGTAGAAGTTGCCCCCATTCAGAAAAAGAAATCAAAAAGCAAATCAGTCCGCATAGTGACTGATGAGGGTGAGGCAGGACCTTCACACGCAGCGGAGGAGACAGAACCAGAGATTATCACTCGCTCTCTATCCCTAGGTGAGCTGCGTGACCTGCGGAGGGAATTCACCCGCCAGACGAACGAGTCCATCCTAACCTGGCTGCTCCGCATCTGGGACGCTGCAGCAAACGACACCATCCTGGATGGAAGTGAGGCCAGGCAACTGGGATCGCTGTCCCGGGATGTGGTCATTGACCAGGGGATTGGGAGAACCCAAGAAACTCTCAGCCTCTGGAGGCGACTGCTGACAAGTGTAAGGGACAGATACCTCTGCAAAGAAGACCTCCAGGTGCACCAGGGAAAATGGAGCACAATGGAACAGGGTATCCGATGCCTGAGGGAGTTGGCTGTGCTGGAGATCATTTTTGCAGAAGATGAGAGATTTCCTAAGAGCCCAGATGGTGTCCAGTGCACGTCACAGATGTGGCTGAGATTTGCACGGCTTGGACCAGAGATGTACTCCCGTTACCTGGCAACACTGCAATGGAGGGAAGGTGAGGACAGGGTGGGTGTCCTGACCAATAAACTAAGAATCTACGAGGACACTGTCACTGCCCCGTTTCGCACCCATGTCTCATCTGTGGAAACAAGGCTGGCTGAGCAAGTCCGGAGCTTGATTGAAGAGGGCCATCAGAAACTAAAAAAGGAACTTAAGGAAGAAATTTACCACGTCTCCCCAGAACCAACAAGAGTCTCTGCTATTAGGAGTAGGCATTCCCCAGCCAGGGAGAAAGGATACACTCCACGAGGTAACCTCTGGTTTTTTCTCCAGGAGCATGGAGAAGACATGAGGAAGTGGGATGGAAAACCCACCTCCTCCTTAGCAGCCCGGGTACGTGAACTAAAAAGAGGGACAACTACCACAAGGAGCTCATCTAGAGCCAGCGCCGCTCCGGTCTCTCGTGGCCAGAACATCAGAAGGTATAGAAATGATGATATGAGTGATCCTCTTGAAGGGACATCAAGAGCATATTCACCGGAGGAGAGCAACGTGCACCATGACCAGGATTAGAGGGTCCCTGCCTCTAGCCAGGTAGAGGAGAGGGACAACCGGATCTATTGGACAGTGTGGATCCGATGGCCTGGCACATCTGACCCACAAAGATATACGGCTTTGGTTGATACCGGCGCTCAATGCACTCTAATGCCATCAAGGTATGTGGGAGCGGAACCCATTTCTATTTCTGGGGTGACAGGGGGATCCCAGGAGCTCACGGTACTGGAAGCTGAAGTGAGTTTAACTGGGAATGAGTGGCAGAAACACCCCATCGTGACTGGTCCAGAGGCCCCATGCATCCTCGGCATAGATTACCTCAGGAACGGGTACTTCAAAGACCCAAAAGGTTATCGCTGGGCTTTTGGGATAGCTGCTCTAGAGACAGAAGGCATCAGACAACTGAGTACCTTGCCTGGTCTCTCAGACAACCCTTCTGCTGTGGGACTACTGAGAGTTGAAGAACAACAGGTACCAATTGCCAGAGCAACAGTGCACCGTCGGCAATACCGCACCGACAGAGACTCTGTGGTCCCCATCCATACGATGATTCGTGAGCTGGAGAGCCAAGGGGTGGTCAGCAAGGCTCGTTCACCCTTTAACAGCCCCATATGGCCAGTGCGTAAGTCCAGTGGAGAATGGAGGCTGACGGTGGATTACCGTGGACTGAATGAAGTCACGCCACCACTGAGTGCAGCCGTACCAGACATGCTGGAGCTTCAGTATGAGCTGGAATCCAAGGCAGCAAAGTGGTACGCGACCATTGATATTGCAAATGCGTTTTTCTCCATTCCTCTGGCAGCAGAGTGCAGGCCTCAGTTTGCCTTCACCTGGAGGGGTGTGCAGTATACCTGGAACCGATTGCCCCAGGGGTGGAAGCACAGTCCTACTATCTGCCATGGACTGATCCAGACTGTGCTAGAAAAGGGTGAGGCTCCAGAACACCTGCAGTACATTGATGACATCATTGTGTGGGGGAACACGGCAGCAGAAGTATTTGAGAAGGGACAGAAGATCATCCAGATTCTCCTGAAGGCTGGTTTTGCCATCAAGAGGAGCAAAGTCAAGGGACCTGCCCGGGAGATCCAGTTCCTGGGGGTAAAGTGGCAAGATGGACGGCGTCAGATTCCCACTGAAGTCATCAATAAGATCACTGCGATGTCTCCACCGACCAACAAGAAGGAAACACAAGCTTTCCTAGGTGCCATAGGCTTTTGGAGAATGCACATTCCTGAATATAGCCAGATTGTGAGCCCTCTCTACCTGGTTACCCGCAAGAAGAACAATTTCCATTGGGGCCCTGAACAGCAACAAGCTTTCGCCCAGATCAAGCAGGAAATCGCTCATGCGGTAGCCCTTGGTCCAGTTAGAACGGGGCCAGAAGTGAAAAACGTGCTCTACTCTGCAGCCGGGAACAATGGTCTGTCCTGGAGCCTTTGGCAGAAGGTGCCTGGTGAGACTCGGGGTCGACCACTGGGATTCTGGAGCCGAAGCTACAGAGGATCCGAGGCCAACTACACCCCAACAGAGAAGGAAATTTTGGCCGCCTATGAAGGAGTCCAAGCTGCCTCAGAGGTCATTGGTACTGAAGCGCAGCTGCTTCTGGCACCCCGACTGCCGGTGCTGGGGTGGATGTTCAAGGGAAAGATTCCTTCCACGCATCATGCCACCGATGCTACTTGGAGCAAATGGATTGCCCTCATTACACAGCGTGCCCGTATTGGAAACCTGAACCGCCCTGGGATTCTGGAAATTATAACAAACTGGCCTGAAGGTGAGACTTTTGGATTATCTTCTGAAGAAGAGGAGCAAGTGACACGTGCTGAGGAAGCCCCACCATATAATGAGCTACCGGAGAGTGAAAGACGATATGCCCTCTTCACCGATGGTTCCTGCCGAATTGTAAGCACTAACCGGAAATGGAAAGCTGCTGTATGGAGCCCCACACGACGAGTTGCACAAGCTACCGAGGGAGAGGGTGGATCGAGTCAGGTCGCAGAACTTAAAGCTGTCCAGCTGGCTTTAGATATTGCTGAAAGAGAGAAGTGGCCGAGGCTCTATCTCTACACTGACTCCTGGATGGTAGCTAATGCTCTGTGGGGATGGCTGGATCGCTGGAGAAAAGCCAACTGGCAGCACAGAGGGAAACCCATCTGGGCCGCTGAGATTTGGCAGGACATCGCCGCTCGGGTGGAGAAGCTGATCGTGAAGGTTCGACACGTGGATGCTCATGTACCCAAAAGTCGGGCTAATGAAGAGCACCGTAACAATGAGCAGGTGGATCGAGCTGCCAAGGTGAAAATATCACAGGTGGATCTGGACTGGCAGCACAAGGGAGAATTATTTTTAGCTCGATGGGCCCATGATGCCTCTGGTCATCAGGGACGAGATGCAACGTACCGATGGGCTCGTGAGCGAGGGGTGGACCTTACTATGGACAGCATCTCACAGGTTATCCACAACTGCGAGACCTGCGCTGCAATCAAACAGGCCAAGCGGGTGAAGCCTCTGTGGTACGGTGGAAGATGGTCCAAGTACAGGTATGGGGAAGCCTGGCAAATTGACTACATCACCCTTCCCCAAACCCGCCAAGGCAAGCGCTACATGTTGACCATGGTGGAAGCAACCACTGGATGGCTGGAGACATACCCTGTGCCTCATGCTACTGCCCGGAACACCATCTTGGGCCTGGAAAAGCAAGTCCTTTGGAGACATGGCACCCCTGAGAGAATCGAGTCAGACAACGGGACGCATTTCAAGAACAGCCTCGTAAGTACTTGGGCCAGAGAACATGGAATTGAATGGATCTATCATATCCCTTATCATGCACCAGCTGCTGGGAAAGTTGAACGGTGCAATGGACTACTCAAGACTACCCTAAAAGCACTTGGTGGAGGAACCTTCAAAAATTGGGAAGTGAACTTAGCAAAGGCCACCTGGATGGTTAACACCAGAGGATCCATCAATCGAGCTGGTCCTGCCCAGTCTGAACCCTTGCACACGGTGGATGGAGATAAAGTCCCTGTGGTACACATGAGAGGTATGTTAGGAAAGACTGTTTGGATTAATCCCACCTCAGGCAAGAGCAAACCTATCCGTGGGATTGTCTTCGCTCAAGGACCTGGTTGCACTTGGTGGGTAATGCGGAAAGATGGGGAAACACGATGTGTGCCACAAGGAGACCTCATTTTAAGTGAGAACTGTGTGTAAGGTTCCATTGTATATATATATATATATGTGTGTGTGTGTGTGTGGAGTTTAAGGAAGGTACTGATTTGGAATTATGTAGATGGTAATAGAATAAGGGGTGGATTATGTCCTGGGTTGCAGTATATTCTATCACCATCCTCATGTACTGTTGAAACCAGGTGAGGCAGTGCTCCCTGCCTCCCCCCTCCCCCCCGGGCTACCTTCTGTTAATGGGCCCATCAATGCCCTGCCCCATGACTCATAGATAACTTCCCCCTGTATTGTCCCCTGTTAATGGGCCCACCACTGCCTTGCTGCATGACTCAGAGATAACTTCCTCCTGGACTGTTTTCTGTTAATGGCTCATCAAGGCCTTATCTCATGACTCACCATCCCATTGTGAGATGCTCCTCCCCGAGGGAGGAGCCAAGCATTCCATACTGGATATAAGCTGAGAATTCGAACACCACAGCAGCCCTTACCTACGGGACTTCCAGAGGACAAGAGCTACTGCTGGACTTTCAGCTGAAGACCAGACCCCCTTTCTTCCAGAGGATCACGCTTCAACAAGACCACCTCATCTGGACGACTACCATCACCCTAACAGGGTTCCAGGCTGTATTCTGACTCTGTCAGTGTTTTTGATATTATTGCATTTATTCTTTTTATCATTTTCCTATTAAATTATAATTCTGACTTGCGATCTCTCACTGGTTTGATTTCAAACTAGTACACAACTACATTCAGCAATTGGTGTAAACTTGGATGGAAACAAAGTAAGTTTCCCAAGATAACAGGGTTTTCTATGTGGATTAGCAGGAATCTCATTCCATGCTCTATCTCCACAAATTAGGAATATGGAACTAAGTAATCGCTTTGGTAATTGTTCTGTGAGATTGCACCACTAATAAAGGCTTTACTCTGTGTAGTAACGAGATCAGCTATAGGGTTGTCTGCAGCCCAGTGCTGCATTACTTTGTTGGAATGACTTTTTGTTGGGGGTTCAAACATTATCCATCCACCTGAGGTATGGGTGGAACCTAACAAATCTAATTCTTCTGAGGGCTGCATGGTAACATTGAGAACTTTGTTAATTTTGCTTGCCAGCAGGCTTCAAGTTGTCTTAATGTGAAGCCAACAGTGCAATTGCACTCTTGTAACATTGCCAATCCATTCAGTCGAGTCTCATTACTAATTAAACCTTTAAATGCTGCTTGAGGATCCCATTCAGGGACTCCTATGAGACAGGTGTGAAAAGGATCTCCAGGTGTGGCTAGGCTCAGACACATTGACCTTTGGCCAGTTCAGTGTGCCAGAGTGACCCATATGTTCTGTCACTTTTGGATGTTAGTTAGCAGACAGTTGGTCAGGACTATACACAACACAATTACCATAAGCAGTTTGTTCCATGTAAATGACACCATACGAGCAAACTCACAGCTAAAACTAACGTTAAATGGACTTTCAAAGATGCTTACACTACCTCTTGAAGGGGGAAATGCTTATACTTTATACTAACATAACAATTACTACACAGGCTAAACTCTTAAACTATTATCTAACTACTTTTAACACATGTGCTCTGGTATATATGTAGTCTAAGCATGAAAGCAATTTGCTGAAAGGGTAAACACACAACTACAATTTGCTTTATATACAGTTAGATGGAGTCTCTACACTTTTCTTAGATCTTCTACAGAATTTCCTTCACAAACAGACTATGATTTAACACGATTCAGTCTTGGAACGTTCACTGCTCCCTTGATGTCAGCTGGCAGCTGATCGGTGACTGAGGGCTTTGATGTTCAGGTTGTTCTTCACATCCTTCTAAATCTTAAAACAAAGGATAACTGAAAAATTGGTAGAGACACAACATCATAATAACAACATAAAATTTCTGTTGGCAACTGTCTGTGTAGTGTTCAGACACAACTGTGTCCTGACAGCTCCACTTCTGATCCATGTCTGGAGTACCAAGGCTGTGTGGTGACTTCTCTGTTCACTGGATCTCGTGTGTTCAGAGGCAGACAGTCTGGTCAGATGGACAGGTGACCTTTTTGAACCTGCCAACAAAACACAGACACTTCTCCCCTTGAAGTTAATGAATTACACTAATCAAAATGCTTTTAGGATATCAATTTTCCCCGTTTTCTTAAAAAAAAAAATAAAAATGAGATGTACTTCTGTTATAAACATCAACATCAACACAAACCCATATATACAAGGATTAAGAACCTATAGCAGTTAAAAAATCAATTAAATCATAAACATTATTAATAAGATATGTAATGTAAAACTACTATTAATTACTAAAACACTGCACCAGCATCCCATAGTTAGCAAACAAACAGAAACAAAAAATCATCAGTGAAGGATTGGATAACCACCTCTGGAAATGATTCTCCAAGCTCACTTCAGAATTGATCCAGCTGCCATATTAATAGGGTCAAATTGCTGAGTCAAAAAGTGACTCAAATACTGATTTGGTACAGAAAACATCTGGATCTGTTGGCAAACATTCTGTCCAGGTAAAGTCAAGGCTTGGCCAGGGCCTGGCTTTAAACTGGAAAGATGCCTCTTAACTCATTTCTAAAACAAGGTTCTCAATAGCAGCAGCTAGGAGATGCTTACAGCACAGCAAACTGTTAAAATGCATTTGTACAAAGCAAATGATCAGAAGCCTCAGGTACCAGACCAATTAAACCATGCAGCAGTTGGTTTAATCTGAAGCCTCTCCCATGGCAGCTGGTCCTCAGCAATGGTACATCTTCTTAAAATTCTGGAAACACTGAAAAATAAGAAAGCTATAACAAACAAAAACTGCAGAGATTGCAACAACCAATAGAACTCCCAATGAAGTCAAGGGTGTCACAGACTGCATTCCCTTCTATCCACAAGCAGGTGTTCATCAGCGTTCTGTCACAGCTGTTTCAGTTGTGGCTATCTTCATCTCTCTAGGAAAATAACTATACTTTGCAGTTTAGACAAGTGTCTCCAAGAAAACATAAACAATTTAAACAATATTTAAACCTAACAATAATGATTTATGACAAAAGGAAGTAACAAACTTAACCTTAAAAGAATATCTAAGTTATAAAACTTAACTTATAAACATTCAAGCCTAAATATAATAAAACTTGACTTTTCTTAATTCTATTAACACTTAATCTATATTAAATAAAAACATAACTTAATCTTATTCTGTTACTACAAAGAGGCAACTAAAGGTTTGATATATACCTTTTAAACACAATATAACAGTAACATGGATTCACTATTAAGATTATAAAAACATAACAAATCCATCACAATACTATGTCATCTAGCTTTGAGAATAACTCGCAATAACTGCAAATGGTACTAAAAATACTTATTCATAATAGGAATTTGCCTTGCTTAAATTGGTTAGGATTTTAAAGTGCAGTATTTCTAGAGAAAAACCACAACAACACTGGATTTGGCAAGTTGCCATTTAGCTTTTGTAGCACTTTTCAGAAACATTAAGCCCAATTCTTAAACTAAAATCCAAATTGGTATATATGCAGTTATATGTGTTTTATATAACAAAAGGACTCACATTGAAATTACCTTATTAAAATTGTGGAAAAAACAAGCAAATGGGTAATATATACTTTAACTTAACTTTGTCTTGTACAGTAAAGTTCTCTTAACTAATTATTTTTTAAACCACAAATCTCTTCTGCAGATAACGTTAATTGGAGTGTTTTCCTAGTAGCTGTAAATCATACCATATTTTAACCTTAGGTTCTAAAACCAGTTATTGCAAGGTAACTTCTGTTAATATTCACCTTAAACACCTTTTTTTTTGAAAAGGGGCCTTTTTAAACTTTCAAAGAATCACAATAATTTCTCCAGGAAAACTCAATAAACTGCAATTGCATTAACTCATAATTACTTAAAACACAAAATTAACTCTAACAGGGTATACAAAAACATTTTAAAAAACCCATGAATCATGACTTTTTAACAAACTGGGTACTATCCCGGTGCTTTTTCTTAGAGAGTGAGCGGGGGGGTGGACTGCCCGCCCTGCTGCTGCTCTCTGCTGCTGTTATCTTTCTTCACATTCTCCACATACTCTTGCAGAAAATAACCCAAAAAAAACACCTCACAAAGTTAACTTTAACACATACAGTTGTTTCTCTCAATCTCTCTTGTTCACTGAGAGAGGAAAAAAGGGGCACAATTTTTACAAAAGCAAGCGATGTTACACGAAAATCTCTCACAGCCAGGTGCTAACAACGGTGACCATTGCAGCTTATCAACTTCTAATTACAGTGATGAATTTCATACTAGATACCATATAGTTTGTGATTTTTTGGCTATTTTGTCTCTTTTTGAAGCTGTCTGAGCCACCTGTTTCTACTCAGCTGTTTCTGTAATTGTTCAGCGTGGCCTTGGAACTTTTTCTGCACTGCTTCTGCCCCAGGGGCGCCTCCGCTCTCTGCGCACACCTCAGTGCTCCCCCATGTCCCCCTGGTTTGGGTGGAAACCAATCTAAATCTGGATTCTTTTCTTCCAGGGTAGCAAAGCTGGAACTTAAATAAGATTGTAGTGTTAAGAGTGACTCCATAAGTGAAGAAAATAGTTCAGGATATATCACATCCTGCCGTAACTGAACAGATTCTGTTCGTTGTTTCAGTGCTTGCTCTGGAATTTCTTTCTCATTATTTCCTTCTCTCTGACTCTCCCTCCCTCTTTCCATGGGCAGCACAGATAGGAGTGTTTGCCCAGCAGTGGGAGGCAAAGGCGTGAGCATACCCACAAGCAAGAAGTCCAGGGAGCTCCTTGCGCAAATCAAAACCCTTAAGCTGTGGCTTTTCTAAAAAGCAGGTAAATAAATCATGTGCTGCTTGCCTTTCCATCTTACCGTCAGCGCTGTTGCAGCCCTACAAGGTTTGGCAGCACGTTACGGCCAGGACTCTCCTCTGAGGTCGCCTGGGGCGCGGCACCGTTGCTTTTCGCCGTCCTTGCTGCGGAGGACCCGTCCCCTGTCGCCGACTCCCGTGGCCTTCGCTTTTTAATGTCCCAAAGGTCCCAAAGGTCCCAAGGGTCCCATTTGTTCGGGCGCCATTTGATGAGTTTGGCGGGAGACAAGCAGCACTCAATATGAATGATCAGCAAGTCTCATTTATTGGCAACTCCAAACTCCCTATATAACATCAATAATTAGGCTCATACATAGTGCAAAAGCAAGCTCATTATTGGATATTTCGTTTAAGGACAACTCCACCTAGTTCCACATTCTTGTAGTCATTCATCTGTGCTGAATCCACATTCTTCTGATCACAGTGTCCTGTTCTCAGTTCACAGTTATCACTAAGGTCTTTCTGACATTGCAACATCTCATACCAACTACACTCTACTGTTGTTTAATTCTTTCTCAGCTAATTGCTGCATGGGAACACGACCTTTGTTAGCTAGCCACTCTTCCACACTGTTGAGCTTCGGGAGCCTCTCGGGAAGCACCAGCCCTCCCCAGCCCACCCTTGGTAGGACTTTTCTTTTCTCTCTCCTGACAATTTTATCCCCAAAACTGCCGTGGGAACGTTGTATCCAAGCACATCCTCCAGCGCTGCACTTTCCTCCTGTGAATTCCCTGTGCAGGGAATGTGGCTGTGCTTTTCCCTGCTCTGTTCACTGACAAACAAACCTGAGCCCGTGGGACTGTCAGAGCTCCTTCATGCCATGAAATCAGGTTGTGTTTCTCATGGCACGTTCTGGAGGAGCTTTTCTTGGTGTGCCTTGTGCTGCTGGAAATGACACAAGAGCCAGGAGGGAACAGAAGCTGCTGCTGCCCGTTGGCTCAGGGCCAGGGAACCAAGTTGTGCTCCCGGGCAGTTGGGCCCTGCTGGAAGCAGAGCCGCATTTCCCTTGAGCAGCTCAAGCTTGTGACAGCTCCAAACAGGAAACCTCAGCAGAAAACTCTTCCTCCAAACTCAGCTGTTTTCCCTCCTGCAGCTGTTTGGGAAAGAGCCTCAAAGCACAGACTCTGCTGGGAGCCATTGGTGCATTTCCTCCCTCCCGGCAGCAGCAGCTCCTGAGCCCTTCACGGGCTCCTGGCCCTTCCCAAACCCTTCAGCTCCCTTGGAACTCTCAGCACTCACTAACATAGGTATTTCTTTCATATTTAAATTGCATTTAAACTTCTCTTTTTCTCTCCTCTCTATCTTTTTAATCTCCTCTTTATCTCCTTTAATCCCGTCAGCACCAGCAGGATGGGGATGGAGTCTTGGGGTGGGTGTGGGATGAACTGAGGATCCAGCAGAGAAGGGCAAGGCAGAGGGGAGAGGACT
Organism: Cyanistes caeruleus; assembly: GCF_971803275.1. Taxonomy (NCBI): domain Eukaryota; kingdom Metazoa; phylum Chordata; class Aves; order Passeriformes; family Paridae; genus Cyanistes; species Cyanistes caeruleus. The sequence continues at coordinate 59,571 of NW_028255937.1, forward strand.
CAGCCAACCCTTCTCCTGCTCTCTCCTCCCCCAGGCTCCAGCTAAAGCAAGTCAGACTGGAAAGGATCCCACAAATGCTGTGTTCTCCTCCCTCTGAGCTTGGCTGGGGATCCTCAGCTTCAGCCTGGTGCAGTGGCTGAGATTCGCTAATTTGAGTTTTTTGGCTAATGCACTAAATAATGTGGTGGGTTTAGCGCTGGCTGAAATCTCCAGGGCACTTACTCATTTCTCACTGTGAGATATGGATTAGGAGAAGGGAAAACCAGGCTTAAAAGTTAGAAGGAATAAAGAAACTTTATTAACAGGACTATAAGAAATAAGAAACCAGAATAAAACCTCCAGAAACCTTTTCTCTCCCCAACCAAATTTTTCCTTTCTCAACTGACAGTGTAGGGACAAAACTTGGGATGTTAATGCAGTACCAACTATACGATAGCCTTTTCATCAGTATCTGTAGGGAGAGGAGTTTTCTCTTGTTATTCCATGGAGAGTTGTCCACAAGAAAAGACTTTTCTTGTGCTTTTTCCTTTCCATGAATAGCAGCCACCCAGGGCAAAACTCTGCCATCATGCCTTCCTCCCATTTCCACACCACTCTGAGGTGTGTTCACGGGCCATGAACTCAAGGGGTATTATTTTAAAGATTCAAGAGTTACTCTCTTCATCTGTCTTGGTGATCATCTCTGGGGACAGAAGTTTTCTTCTTCTCTCCCTGGGAACAAAGGATCTTCATCAGCTCTCATCTCTCTCTCTCTGTTCACGCATCTCATGGGATCACAGATACTCCACCACCTGCTTGGCTTCATCAATGGATACCTTTGCTCAGATTTACACTTTGAATCCTTCATTCCCCCCAATACTCTTTCATTAATGAAAGGAGTTATTTTTCAGAATGTTATTGTCCATCTCCATGGCCCTAGCAAAAGACTATTTCAGCTCATTAAAGCATCTCCTCATTCTCCTTCCACCTGAGGCTTGACTCTTCCTCGTACTGACCTTGATGTTTGATGTTGTCTTTTGCGTGTCGATCGCTCCCACTTTGCGCTCTCTGGAGAGGGGATGAAGGCTGCAGGTCTCATCTGTGTAGTGAAAGGGTTAAATGTGGCCCAAGGTGTGGCAGGCATTCCTGGTGTGGGATTTCAGCTCAGCAGTCCCTGGAAGGCAGGGGACGGTTTCCAGCTTGGAGCCGTCTGTGCAGGCCATGGCGGGGATGGGCGAGATGTCAGCAGCCGTGGCTCGGCCCAGCTTAGGGCCGGGGTCCCCCTGGGGAGGGCTTCAGCCACCCCACTGGAATGGGACTGGGAGGGCTTCCCGGGAGGGGCCACAGCAGAGCCCGGCCTGGCCTGGGGCCGGGGGAAGTCCCGCAGTCTCCATCCCCCCAGCCCAGAGCCACTGGGCTCCAGCCCAGCCCCCCCAGGCCACACAGGCCGCGGGCAGCGGGGCCAGCCACACCACAGCTCCAATACCTTTCCAGGCTGCAAACAAAAAGAGACAACTTCCCCAGCTGGAGCTTTTAAAATGTGCTGTTCACAAAGGTGATCTCACTTTTCAGTGCTGCAAAATGCTGTCAGTTCTCAGAACTGGCCGGCCATTGGCCTGATCTCAAGCAGAGAGAAACTCCCAGCAGCCGCTCTCAGAGAAATCACTTCTGTGGGTGTTTTCTGCTTTTATCTCTAAAATGCCAAACCACCACAGCTGGCCTGCTGGGAAGGGGTTCGGTGCCCCCTCCCCACCCCTTGGAGGGCAGAAAGAAAGAGAGCTTCCCACGTTTCTTTCCTCTGTTAAATCTGTTGTCATCAAAGTGTTTCCAGCTTTTCTAATTGCCTTAGCAATGGGCCTGTTCTCAGAGCCAGACAGTGATTGGTTTTGCCAGGCATGGAGAAAGCTTTTAGCAGCTCCTTTTAGCAGAAATAGCATTCCCATGGCTGGCTTCTTCCCTCCTCACCAAAATTTAACCCATGCAAAACCAACAAAACTGGCCACTGGTGGTCCTGGGGCAGGGGAACCTGCAGGCTTGGAGAAAACTTGAAGAACTTGTGTGGAGCCATTCAAAAATGTAACGTGGCTTCATATCTAGACACACATCTAAAACCCAGCTATTTCTCTATTCTTTTTCTTTTCAGCTGAGAAAGGAAGTCACAGGTGATGGGGTCTCTATTCCACATCTCTTGGGTCCCTGCCTCATAGCTCCCAATTTGGATGAAAGTTACCCATTTGATCCCTCTGGCTTCCTCCTCCCACCATCTCCTACATCTTCCCCCATTCTTCTGTGACTTTCTTCTTCTCTTTCCTTATGACCATTGCAGCCTCATCTCTGTGGCTCACAAATGTGCCCAGGGGGCTCCCGGGGTGAGGCACAGGCCCACATGCTTCTTTGAGATGCCCCAGCAGTGCTGCAGCAGGCTGATGGCTGTGCAGTTCCTTTGGCACAGGAACAGGCATTCCTGGGTTTAGTCAGAAGCATCAGTGGCCAAAATCCCAATTTCCTTTGGTTTAGTCCCATCTCAGAGCTCAGTTGTGGGGCAGGATGTGGGTGCTTGGGGCACTGCAGCCCATGAACGATGCACGGTCCCCAGGGGTGGTATATCTGGAAACATTTATTACAAGTGTACATCACTTTTGTGCTGTTTTTCCTATTGGGTTAGAATAGTGTGAGCCTGGGTAGCCAATAGTATAAATGTTCAGATGGCTGCTAACGAATAATAGCCATGATCAATTCCCTATTAGCAACATCAGTTTTATTTCCCTAGGAAAAGCGCTTGTATAACAATTTCTTCTGCAAACTACTCTGCTTCTGCTACTTGTTTCATTTTAGAAACTCTGTTCCATCCATCCTGCCTTGACTGAGGAGCAGTCTTTGTTCTCTTAGGACAAGTTTTCTTTGTTTTCTCTCTCCACAGGGCAGTCTTGGAGTTACTCTTGGATCTCTTGAACAACAGGGTTTGGCTCATTGTCAGGCTGTAAATAATGAGCGGTGGGACCACTGGTGCTGTGAAGTCGATTTATTGCTGGAATGCATCAGAAAAGGTCTCAGTCTGAAGGCATGAGATTTTGGAGGGGTAACAAGTGGGCCATAGCTCAAAGGTAGTCACGAGTTTCTTTGTTACACAGCAATATATCACATTTTGGCCCAATGGACAGCTGACATGGAGTTTATTATTACTTAATCACCTTTCAGCTTTGCCAAGTTCTGCTGCACTGTGTCTGCTTTTCACCCAATAGACTGCTAGCTCACCTACACACATGTGCTTCTTAGGATAATATTTAGATTCATAGCCTACTCTATAAAATCACACAATTACAGTTGAAAACTCTCCACCATCTCACTCAATGCAGTTTCTTATTTACTTATGGCATATTCTTACTTGCAGCTATAGGAACATAAGCTTATGAATTCTCGACTCAACGTCTGTGAACCTTTAGCATTGCATGAACCCAAGCTCCTTCCAAGGCTGTAAATTAAACCCTTCAGTATCTGTGGAAGTTTCTGTCATTTCCCACAGCCCAGCAAAGGATTTGTGACCCTTTGTGACAGAGGAGAACCTGCCAGGCAATTTTGTGTTTGCTGTAGGGAAGGTTGGGTTGCTCTGCATCAATTCCCAGAGCAGCGCAGAGCATTGGCTTTGTGATGTCAGGGCATGGATGCCACCTTGTCGTGGTGACATCCCAAGGTTGCCTTGGTGCACGGAAGGCCTCAGGCTCAGAGCAGCTCTTGGGCTTGCTCAGTGCAGGAGCATCCTCCTGCTTGAGGCGTTTGTCAGTGGGCAGCTGCACACTGACAGGAGCCTTGTTTGTTTTTGTGGTGGAGCAGAGTGTGCAAACTGGCAAAAATGATTGAGCAGCTCGCTGCTGCCATTTGCACCATCTATGCGATCGGATATTCCGGCTATTACCTGACCAACCTGGCACGTAAGTAGAGGTTTTCCCTGGCTGGAACCTGAGCTGGCTTTTGTAGGTCTCCCTGCTCTTTCTTAGTGACCCGGTTGCTATTGAAACACAAAGACCATGAGGATGCCACTGGTTTGGTAAAGCTCCTGTCAACACCTTCAGCAAAACACGGGGTGTCTGTAGCCAGGGGGCTGCGGGCAGCATTTCAGGGCTTCTGTTCCCTCCACGGGAGAGCCTGTGGCAGCAGAGTCTGTCATTTCCTCACTTTGCTGGCTCAGTCTCTTGGGGTGACTTTACTTTTAAGATAGCTCTGAGAGCTCGGGAAGTTGAAACTGCTGGAGGCTGATGGGAGTTTTTTCTCCTGACTAATTCCTGGCCATGGGTGAGAATTGGCAGCAGTTTTAACTATTGAGAAGTGAGATCAACCTGTGAACAGCACCTGAAGATGGGAGGCTGGGAATTTCTTGCTCTCTTTGGTTTCTGGCTTCTGACGAGGTCACAGGGCTCTGTCTCAGCCTCCTCCCCCCCTCCAGGCCGGACAAGGCTGCAGAGGGCGGGGTGGGGGGAGAAACGGAGCCGGCCAGCCTGACTTGGTTTGCAGTTTCTGCCACTGAACTGAAACCTGACACCATCAACATCTGCAGCTTTAGCAAGATTTTAACTCTTTTACTGCCTGCATGAGACTTGCAGATTAATCCTTTTTTTCCAGAGAGAGGGAGAGGGAGTGATCAACCATCAACCCATCAAAGAGAGTGAAGAAAAAAATTAAATTTAGAGGGGGAAGAGAAAGAAGGAGATGCTTTAATAAGCTGAAATATTTTTCTGTTAAAGCTATGGAGATGGACAGTAATGTTCTGAAAAAAACTCCTTTAATTCATGACAGAGTATATTGGGAGGAATGGAGTGTTTCCAAGTGTGGATTTTGAGCAAATGATGAAGTAGTTGTGACACTGTGAGATGCTGGAACAGAGCGGGAGAAGTAATAGTTGAAGATTTGTGGCTTTTAAGAAGCAAAAAGAGAAAACTTCTGTTTCCAGAGAAGCTCACAGAGACAGATGAAGGGAACTTTTGCCTTTGAATAACTCATTCATAAAAATGACATCCCTGGACTCATGACCCATAACACACCTCAGAGTGATGGGAAATGGGAGGAGACAACTGATGGCAGATTTCCTGGCAGCTGGCATCAGAGAAATAGAAAGCTATGAAGAAAAATAGTTTTCTTGTGAAAAACTCCATAGAATGCAGAAGAAGACTTCTGTTTCTCTACAAAGACTGATGAAAAGACTCTAGCAGGAATTGGGACTGTTTTAAACACCAAAGTTCCAAAGTTTTTTGTCTCCATGTTGTCATGTAAACAAGGGAATGGTTGGGTAGTGGGGGAGAAAAGGGTTGTTCTGGAAGTTTTATTCTGGTTTCTTATTCTTGTAGTTTTTGTTAATGAACTTTCTTTATTCCATTTAAGTTTTAAGCCTGTTTTGCTCTTGTTCTAATCCATATCTCACAGCCAGAAATAAGTAAGTTTCCTAGTGATTTTTTAGTTGCTGCTTTAAACCACACCAGTCAAGCAGGACACCTTTGAAAATGCAGACTGGGAGATCTTCTCAGATGCTGTTCTAAATAGGCCACGGTTCTCTCCAGTTTTCTCAAAGAATTTGGTTCCTTTTCCTTGCCCACTGCAGGTCATCTGAGCCGTGTGTTCAGAGGTGCCGATCCTGAGGTGAGTCAGAAAGGAACATTTGATGCTCCTGGTGTTTCAGAACTGTGCAGGGAACTGTGAGCTTGGCCTGTGGCAGTAGAGTGCAGAGGGCCAGCTGGGTGGGCTGAAAGAAGATCCATTTCCATGTTTACAACAGCAATAGCAAAGGCATTGTTGGCTATTTCCTAATTTTCCATTGCAGAGCTTTAAAAGAACTCAAAGCTCAGATTTGCAGAGAGAACGTTGCTTGCTGATAGTAGCCAGGGTGAACTCTCTAATTCAGAGCTATTTGCAGCCTGGCTGAATTAACCCATTTTAATTTACTTGGAGAGACTTAGAATCCCATTGCTATCAAAGCTGATGATTTGTGCTTGGTAGAGCTGGTTGTAGAAATAGAGCTGAATAGAAATAAGGTTCTAAATGATAGGAGCTGCCTGTCCCTAACTCCACCATCTGTCCACAGAGCCCAGAAGCAAGAGCAGACTCTGCTGTGGCTCCCTCTGCTCCTGGAGAAGAGGCCAAAGAGGAGCAAAATGAGCAAAAGGAGCACGAGCCTCCAGCTGTGGTCACAGCCCAGCCTGACCATGCCCAGACAGTAAGTGCCAGTGCTGGGTGCTGCTGTCTTTAGTGCAAGGCAGAGCTGCAAGTTTCTGAGCAGCCAGCACTTGCTGTTGCTGGCTGAGGATGCTGAGTGCTGGAGTCCTGCCAGCACCCAGCCATTCCCCCATCCCGTGGCAGCTGGAAATTGGGCTTTGAGCCGTCGTGCTGAGGCCCCAAAGCGCTGCTGCCTGCGGGTGAGCAGCTGGCTGCTTGGCTCAGGGAAGCTCTGTCTCTTGGCTTCTGCCAAGCCATGGCCAAGGGCTCACACGGCATTTCTGGGGCTCACAGGGCTTGCTTTGTTTGCTGTCCCTTTTTGGAAACCTCTGCATGACCTGGAGAAGTGTTCTGCAGTTTTCTGGAGTAATTCTTCACTTCTGCAGAGTCTTTTAGGCCACCTGTCTTTTGGCTTTTGATAAGCTGCAAGGAGATGATTGTGTTGTCCATGAAGCTGTGGCCGGCCATTCTTGTCCTGTGTGGCCAAAGAAACAAACTGTGTAGTTCTGAACCCTTCTTCTGAGGCAAAATCCACAAGTGGCAAGTTTCTCTTGATACGTTTTGTGGTGAAGTCTGCAGCTTTGGAAACTGCATTGGAGCCTAGTGTGGGGGCAAAGCTGCAAGTCCTTGAGTGCTGTCTTGTGTTGCTAAGAACCCCTTTAGAGATGGTTGTTTTTTCTCCTCAGAGCTGTTTTCCTCCTCCTGCCTCTTCTGTCCTGACACTCCCTGTTTAACCTATAAATTTCTGCCTGTCCTAGTGAGGTGAGACAATTCCATGGTTTAGGTGGTTTTTGGTGACTTTGGTCATACATGCATTACATGACCCATGGCTTCCTTCATTGGCATCCCTAGGGGTGTGTCAATTAATTTGTTGGTGGGGCCTTTTGAGGATCTCTGTCAGTGCCACTCAGAATTCTCAGCTGACAAAAGAGGGAGGAGAAACACCTTGGTCCTCTTCCATATCCTGAGGTGGCCATAGAGGCTCTCTGACCTGCAGCAGAGGATCCAATTGCACACATCCTTGTCTCCTGACTGAGCAGGATTTCTAACAAGAGTGTGGATGTCAGAAGGGCAGGAGTGGCAGGGCAGGCCTGAAAAGGGCAGCTCCCAGGCACTTGCTCTCCATTTGTGTGTACAGAACATCGAGGCAGAGCCCCAGGCAGAGCTGCCCGAAGCTCCGATGGCCATCATGGCAGTGAAGAGGAGGCCTGAGGAAGAAAGGAGAAACATCGAGGAGGAGATGAATCTCCACTGGCAGAGAGGAAATCAACGAAACCAGGTGAGTGAAAGTGAGGCAGACACTCCACTCATGGAAATTCCTCTCTGTCGTTCTTCACAGGCCTCCGAGGAGGAGCTTCTGGCAGAGCTGCAGGAAGCTGAGGCTAGGATCAGGGCAAGGGAGAACAGGCTGGAGGAAGAAAGGAGAATCATCCAAGAGAAATTTCATCTCCTCGCTCAGCAGCAAGAGGCTCTAGAAAATCGAGTGAGTGAAAGAGCGACAGGCACAGCAGTCACTGCAGTCTGGTGCTTTCTGCCCTTCTTGCCTTTCCTCTGCAGAGCAGCAGGGGGCTGGGCTGATGCCTCTCAGTGCCATCCTGCTGTAGTGTCTATCCCAGCTGCTTGGAAGGACATTTCCTGCTGTGCTCAATCTCAGCTGCTGCCCTGGACAGTGGCACCAGTCATTTGCCCCTTTTGCCAGCACTCATCTCAAGGGATTCCTGCTGGCCTGCTCCTGCTCTCCTTGTTTCTTCAGGGCTTTTTGCAAGTGAACACAGTCCCCCAGACAGATTTGGAATACAAGCTGCAAGCTGTCTGTATCCCTTGGTGAATCTGCTGCTGTCCTGCTCTTTCCCTTTGCTCACAGTCAATGAGCCTTGGCACACAGGGACAAGCTGTGGTCTCTGACTGCTTTGTTCTCTTTGACTTGAGGTGGACGTGTTGATATCTCACCTGGCAGCCTGCGAAGGCTTCCAGCAAATGCCTGCTGATGAAGAGCCCCAAGGTCGGCGGGAGGCACAGGTACTGTCCCAAGCACAAGTGCTGCAGGCTGAGCACCTTCTGAAGATGGTGCAGGAAAAGAGGACTGAGGGGGAGGAGCTCCAACATTAGAACAAGGAGCTGCAAATGTGTCTGCAGCCCTTGGAGGGGGAAAGGGATCCGTGGGAGGAAGTGCAATGGTCGTTGTTGCAGTCATCCTTCAGAAAATCCAGGAAAATGGAATATGAAACTGGCCATTAACTTGATTAAAACCAACCTTGGGTTTTGACCATTTGGTTCCAGAAGTGGGCATCCAAAAAATCCAGTTGATGAGCTTTGCATGTGGCTAACAGCAACTTCCTAAGGGCTTGCATTTGAAAAGGGAACTCGGGGTAATCTCTGCCAGCCAGCTTTCTGACACAAACTCCTTTCTTCTCGCAGATCTACACAGGCTCTTCCATTCAATCTGCTGCAGCAGCAGCAGCAGCAGCATCTAAAGGAGCCTTTGTTGCCCAAGCTGAGCAGTGGAGCCGGGGCAGTTTGTCCATTTCCAGCAGTGACACATCTGCTGCTCAGCTCCAGGAGAGCCTGGGAGACTTCGTGGAGCAACTGAGTACGTCTGGTGTATTTCTTGTCTGGGGGACAGTGTATTGTGTGCACGTGCCAGCAGAGCTGTAGCAAATGATCCTCCTCACTTTGGTGTCCCAGAGACATTTAGGACTCCCCACAGGAACTGCTGTGCTCTGAGGCAGCGAGAGAGCGCTCTGGCTGTTCCTGCTGCCTCTGAGGGCAGCTTGGACTGGCTCGGCTTTGCCTGGCATTCCCTTGCCACTAAAGGCAGAAGCAGGAATTGTTCTTGGATCAGCAGGAGGCTGTGGCCTAGCAAATGATCTATGCAAGTTCTGTGTGCTAGTGGCCAAACTGAACAGAGTATTTAATTCCTAAATTCTCCTTAGACTCCCGACTTCCCACCTGTTGTCAGCACCAAAAGACTTCACAGAAACTGATTTGGGATTTTGTCTTTTTGTTGTGGTTCTGTTTTCTGTGTGGTTTTTTTTATAGATTTTTGTTTTGGTTTTGGTGGTTTTTTGGTAGTTTTTTTTTTCTCCATCCTGAAAGAGCTGTTCTGCCCCATGTGTCTTACTGGTGTCATTTTTAGGACTGTTTTTATTGCCTCTACTACATCTACAAGGTTTTTATGAGAATGCTGTATTTTTGTCAGTGAGGACTCCTTTGAAAGAACATCAGGTGACAGCAGAAACAGAGAGCAAGAGATGTTTTCATTGGGCCCACAATGAAGAAACAGATACTTGTATAACAATCTGTAATTAATATCCTAGTTTTATTTTTCTAAAGATGTGTCCAAGAGACACATCCACATGGTGTGATCAGATAAAACAGCACTGCAGGCATTTCTCAGGAACGAGCCTGCAGCCCCTGTGCTGTGTATTCCTCAGATCCATGGCACTTTTTCATCCCTGATTCCCAGCCATTCCCATGACTCTTAGAATCCTACCTATTGGCCCAAGCCCTGCTCAGATCAGTCTCTGGGAAAACACATCAAGCCCTCTGTGATTCTGCAGCACAACCCATTTAATCTGCTTCTTGCCCATAACAGCTGCCAGTGCTGTGCTCTCAGAAAAGACCTGGTGGGGCTGAGAAAAGATCCCAGCTGATTTGGTGTCTACCTTCACCTGTTGGCACACAAAAGGGCCTTGATCTGCACCTGGCTGTGTCTGATCTACAAGGCAATGCTGGTGTGTCCTGAACGGGGGCCACAGCTTGTCAGGGGCTCAGGCTGGCTGTGTCTTCTTGCCATTGCTTGTCAGTGCTCATGCTTGGCCTTTGCCAGCCTTGTGCTGTGCCCTGCTGTGCTCTCTGCGCTTCATTTCCTTCCAAGGACTGGACAAAATCAGTCTCTCTGCTGCCCATTTGTACTGCACAACTGCCTGTCTTGTTGCTGCTGTGCTTGCTGCCCAGCTGACCACAGAGGGTTCAGAGCCCCAGACAGCGGGGCTGCCTTTGGCATCTCCTGCAAGTTCAGATCTCTGCCTGAAAGTCAGCATCTTGCATTTTGTTTCCCTCAGGGAGGATGGTGAACAAGGAAAATCCCATCACAAAATACATTGAACTGGAAAGTCTTGGCAGCGGGTGAGTCCAACCACAGTCACTTCTACACAGCCACGGGCCAGGTGTTTCCCTGGGGGAATATCCATCAAGTGGGAAGTCAGACAAGTTGTCCACATGTTTAGACAGCGGGCTTAGTCTGCCCCATGTCTCAGTACTGGCCAGAATTTGTCAAGTGTGCTCAGAAGGCATTGTCAAAGACATCTCCATGCTGCCAAGGTCTTGCCTGCAGCAAGGAACAGAACCTGGGAAATCTGCTTGTCTCTCAAGTGTGGGACAGCTCAGGATTCATTTCCTTCGCATTTTTGGATGTCTCCAAATCATCTGGCCACACTAATGAAAGGAGAAGAATCTTGCTTGCCTGAAAGCACAACCTACCCCCAATGAGAGCTGTCAGATAACAGTTCTCAGGAACATTTCTCTCCAAGAGTTTGCTAAAGGAAATACTCCGTGCTCAGGATTAGAATTGCACAATTTAGAAGCTGATAGCCGAGATGAAGGAATAAGCTGCCTTTTGGAGCTGAGGCAGTAAAGCCCAAGGCTTCAGGAACAGGCCCAGTGCCCAGGCACTTGAGGGGAAAATGCATCATCTGCCTTCTGGCAGACCCCTCCTGCAACCTGCAGCTTTTAGGCATTTACAGCAGAGCTCTCCTGTCTGGACTGGCTTCCACTGCAAGATCTAAATGGCTTCTCCTTTCTTTGCTGCTGTTTTGTTTCTAGGGGTTTTGGAGAGGTTTCCAGAGCACTTGACATTGCAACAGGAGGAGAGGTAAATGTCAACAGCCCCTGCAGCCTCTGCTGCTCTCCAGGCCTTTCCCCACTGCTGACAGCTGTGGCTGGAGCTTTGAGGAGAGCTGTGCTGAAAAGGCACAAGAAGCACAGACTGGAGCCAGCCTGCAAATTGCACTTGGAACAGGCTTTGTGGACAAGGCAAATCGCCAGTGGCCACATGTCCTGTAACTGACCCCCAAGGGAGCAGAGAAATGGGCTGTTGGAATGTCACTTCCTAATTACTCCAGTGATGAGGTCTAATCACAAGGCACTTTGGCACAGCTTGGCTGTGCCATTCCAAAATCACTTGCTCCATGTGGGTTGTGGTCTCATGCTATCAATTTTCTCAAATTACTCCTTTTCAATGTCATTTGAGGTGGCCATAAAGAAAATAAATGTGCAAGGAGTGAATAGGAAGATACTAACCATGAATGAAATCAGGATCATGGAGAGTAATAGGAGTCCCAGGATCGTGAATTACTTAGCCAGGTGAGTGGTCACGGTCCTATCCCTTGAATGTTTCTTTACATACTATAAGCATGAGAGCTTAAAACCCCACTTTGGTCAGTGGCAGGAAATAGAGTTGTTAATGATTATTTCTCTACTTATCTCCAATGGATGGGAAGAGACTGCATTTTGTCTGCATGAATCCACCCTGGCAAATGCAGACTGAAAATTGTTCAAAAACCTGCATCAGCCCTATCTTAAGAATTCAATACCTTCTAAGTTCATTGCCTCCACAGTTCTTTGGGCTTGAGTTTTTCAAGTTTCTTAAATGCTGATGAACCATCCAAGAGAGGATTGCCCTTGCATTGTTGCCCCTCTTTTCCATTGCTGTGCATGTCAGGAGGACTAGGTGCTTATTTCCAGAAATGCCATGCATGACAGGTTTTTTATGTGGGCTCTTCCTAAACTGCCTTTCTCCTTGAGACAGCACAGACTGCAAACACTGCACAGCCTAGAGGCAATGTCTATGCCTTTACTTCTGCCCTTGTCTCCAAGGGACCCAGAAACAAGACTCAAGCGAAAAACCAACCTAGGCGTGCATGTTCACCTGCATGGCCTTGTTTCCTTTTTTCAGCTACCTTGTGCATGAGGAACTCTGGCTGGTGATGGAGTACATGGACGGAGGCACTCTGAGAGATCTCATCGATGAGATTCAAATGTCTGAAGGAGAGATTGCAGCTGTCAGTCGGGAGGTCAGGGATCCCATCTGTGCTTCCAAGGCCTTGAGCTGCATTGTCTGGGAAACAGGGGCTCAGAATGGGAGTGATTTCATGGGCCAAGCTTGGTTTCTGTGCTGCTGCTCGGCTATGGGCAAGCAAGAGCATCTCAAGGGAACTGTCTGCCAGTGCCCCTACACTCACTGGACTCACTTCCTGTACTCTTATCCCCTGCTCTTGTATTCTAGCTCTGTCTCTTGCATTGGCATTTGCAGTTCTCCACTGAGAAAGGTGCTGCTCTGCTACTGTGGGAGCAGCAGGCTCTTGCTCTCAATGGCACTGTGTTCTGCCATTCCTCCCCATTCCCCTGCAAAGGGAACCTTCCACAGCTGTTTCCTTGCTTGTGGGATGAACTCACAGCACTACTTTTTGCCCCCCTGGTTCTCTTTTCTCTCTCAGTGCCTGCAAGGACTGGATTTTCTTCACTCCAACCACGTGATCCATCGAGATGTCAAGAGCAACAACATCCTTCTCAGAACCGACGGCTCTGTCAAGCTGGGTCAGTGTATTCTTGCTCAGCTTCAGCCTTCCAGGAATGGGGGGTGTGGGGCTGCTTTCAGTGACTGCCAGCTCCCCAAAAATGCTGCTGCTGGCAGTGCAGGGGTCCCCCCTGCTGTGGGCTGAAGGCACAGTTGCAGGGTGCACACAGCTATGACAAGGAGCCACAAGCAGCCCAGAGTGCTATTGCTCTGTGTGTGTCTGTGTGTGTTCCTTCCAGAGGGAGGGAGCTACAATCTAAACCTTCAGGGGAACAAAAGGCACTGCTGGAGGAAGTGTAAGAAATGGGGGGATGTTTGAAGTAGCCAATTCATATTTCCTTGGCTAAAGCCCTAAGGAAACAGAGCAGGGAGTGTTGTCCAGGAAATTCAACTGCACATTCTCAAACTTCTACCGGGGAATTCTCTGCCTTGGTTTCCTAATTGACAGTATTAAAATTAAAAGAGTATTTTGCTTTCTCCTCAGCTGATTTTGGCCTTTCTGCTCAGCTCACCCCTGAGCAAAATCAGCGGTGCTCGGTGATCGGGACTCCTTGGTGGATGGCACCTGAAGTGGTGAAGCGTCAACCATATGGCCCCAAAGTGGACGTGTGGTCTTTTGGAATTGTGGCAATTGAAATGGCCGAACAAAAAACTCCTTATGACAGTTTCACTGCTCGATCGGTAAGGAGCAAATACTCTCTGATCCCGCTGTCTTTCTCACCTGTCCCGTGTTCTCTGCTCACTGCACAAAATCCCGTGGCCATCTGCTGGAAGTACTTCCACCAAGGCCCCTTCTACAAATGGCCCTGCAGCACATCAGCATCTGCTGGAGCTTTGGTTGCAGCACTGGGGGAACTCAAGCCTTACCTCGCCCAAACCATCTCCATTCTCAGGCAGCATTTTGCTTTGCCTTAGAAGTCGTTCCAGCTCTTTTGGCGGTGTAGATGGCCCCAAGAATAGGAAACAAGCATCTCAGAGCTGGTGTTATCTTTCCAGAAATGAAGCAAAGAAACTCAAACCAAACCAAGTTTCTAAAACAGTGCTTTTGAGAGAAGAAGTGCAGCCCCATTCTTCTCACAGGGAAACTTGTCTGAAACCCAGAGATGAGGCTGTAAAGCCAGAGTCTCTTCTGCTTCTTGTGCAGTGCTGCTGAGACACTCAGTGACCACCTTCTTTCCTAACCCAAGCCACTTTCTCCATATCACCAAGCTGGAGCCTGGTGACAGGGAGAGCCTGCCAAAACCTCCTGTTTGTTTCCTGGCACTTTCTGGGATGGGCACAGTGTTAATGCATTGACTTGAGAATCCAACCAGCACAGGCTTACCACAGGGATGACACTTCTGATTTCACCATGAATATTTTCCTTTTGCCACCTAAGGGAACCTGAAATTTTCAGAGTGCTGAGAGACAGAGCTGCAGGTGGCTCCTATGTGCCCAAACAGGCAATTTCAACCCAATACATTTGTGGAGGCATCTTAATGTGTCTGTGTTGAAAATGAGATTCCAAAGGTTTGTTTCCTTCCCTGAGGAACACCTGCTGCATTTCCTTTCTTTCCTTCCAATTACCATCATTTTCAAGAACAGGACAAAAAGCCTGATGAGTTTTGCTTTATGGCAGCTGTGCTTAAGGGACCAACAAGCACTGCAGAGATTCTTTTCATATAAGAATCCTTGGAATAGTAGAGTTAGTTAGAATAGCAAAATCCCTCTTCCAAAAAGGCTGCCAAGCTGCTGGGAATCCTCCGAGAAGGAAACATGTATTTGCTGATGTAGTTGCCACTAACTAGAGCAGGCAATGAAATCAGCTGCCAAGGCAAGATCTGCTGGATGTTGGCAAAGCTGTGGCTTTGGGGCTTGGGTTTTTTCATGATACAGGAAAGTCGTCATCCAAATGCTACAGGAAAGTCATGTCTGCCTCTCTGCCAGGGCAAAAACTGCCACTGCAGAGTGGAGCTGGAACAATGGGCTCTGGGAGAGCAGTTCCAGATGGGAAAGAAGCAGGTGGAGCCTTGTGTTTCCTTTTTCCCCAGGCTAAATTCCACATAGCCACAGAAGGGACCCCACAGCTGCGGCAGCCCGAGCAATTCTCGCCTTTGCTGCGTGACTTCCTGAGCTGCTGCCTGCAGAAAGGCGAGGCGCAGCGCTGGTCTGCCAAGGAGCTGCTGCAGGTAAAATGCCAAAAGGGCTGCAGGTGAAACAGTGTCCCAGGGATGGGCTCCTCCTCCACTGAAATCCAAGGCATCAGATGAGCCCCCATCCTCCTCCCTTCCAACCTTGCTGCTGTTCAGCTGACAGTGGGGAGCAATCCTAGACTGGGCTGGGCTGGCAGGGAGTGCTGGGTTTTAGCGCTGGCTAAAATCACCAGGGCACTTACTCATTTCTTGCTGGGAGCTATGGATTAGGAGAAGGGCAAAACAGGCTTCAAACTTCAAAGGAATAACAAATTTTATTATCAGGCCCACAAGAATAAGAAAGGTCTCACCTGTGCAATGAAAGGGTTCAATCTCACCCAGGTCATGGCAGTCACGGTGTTGGATTTCAGGCTGTGCTGGGCCCCTCTCTCTGCCCGGGAGCCGCTGGGAGGGGAGGCTCGGCCTGGAGCCGTCGCTGCACGCTGGGGAGAGGGTTTAGTGTGGGCAAGATGTCAGCAGCCGTGGCCTGGCCCAGCCTGGGGCCGGGGTCCCGCAGCCTCCATCCCCCGCCCGGGAGCCGCTGGGCTCTGGCCCGGCCTCCCCCAGGAGCACAGGCCGTGGGCGAGCAGGGCCGGCCTCACCAGAGCTCCGTTACCTTCGGGCTCCGGAAGCAAAGAGGGCCAGTGCCCGGGCTGGTGGTTTTCAAAATGTGCATCATCACAGAGGCACATCTCATTTCTAAATGGTGCAAAATGTTGTCAGTTCTCAGAACTAGCCAGCCATTGGCCTGTCTCAGGCACAGGGGAAGCTCCCAGCAGCTTCTCTCAAAGAAATCACTTCCGTGCGGGGTTTCTTACTTCTTTCCCTAAATGTCAATTCATCTCAAACTAACACACAGGGACATGGAAAGGTCATCTAGTCTGTGTCCTGCAATGAGCAGGGACATCTTTCAAGAGATCAGGATACTCACACCTCAGATATTTCCAGGGGTGGGCCACCTACCAGCTCTTGGGGCAACCTGTGCCACTCTTGCCCCATGCTCCTTACCTACTCTGACTCAATCCCCTTTTCATTTAAAAAGTATTCCCCTGCCTTTGAAGCTCTTAGCTTGGAAAATCATGCTTTCTTGTTGTTTTCTTTTCCTTTCTGCAGCATCAATTTATAACATCGGCCATGCCTGGGTCCAGCCTGGCACCTCTCATCGTTGCAGTAAAGAAGTGGAAGGAGGAGGCAGGAATGCAACAATTGATTTAGAACTGTCTTCTCCATGACCAATTTAGAGTAGGATTATAGAGCAGGATTGCAGAGTAGGATTGTAGAGTAGGATTATAGAGTAGGATTGTAGTGCAGGATGGTAGTGTAGGTTTGTAGTGTAGGATTGTAGAGTAGGATTTTAAATAAAATTTCTCAAATCTCAACTCCTTTGGAACATTTCTCTCCTTCTGACCCTGTGAGAAAGCTCAACATTTCCTCCTGAATTGTCAGTTTTTTCTTAGAGGTGGAAAGTGACATTGATGGCTTCTTTGGTACAGTTTGTAAGGGGGGAAGGCTCCTCTTCATTCATCCTCTCCAGACCACACTGCCTTTGGAATATGGCCAACTGGACAAGTTTTGCCCAGCTCTGACATTTCTATTTGAGGCAGAAACAGCAATGGCATTTGCAGGAAAAACCAAAGGAGGAGCAGTGCAACGCAAACATCCCGTGCAGATGCAGGCTGTGCAGATGTGACTCGAGAGTATTTGGGTTCCTGCCACTTGGATTTGTATCCCTAAGAGAAATCTCTTTGGCTGGAGGAGAGTCTGGCTGAAGAGAGAAAGCAGAAAGAGCAGTGAGGGTGCTGTGCAAGGTCTCCTCTGGTGCAGAGCTGTGAGCGACTGTGAGGTGAGAGCGGGCCCGGCCTCGGCCAGGCTGGAGCCCCAGCAGAGCCCTGACAGAGCCCAGAGAAGCCTGAGCCTCGGCAGAGGCAGGCTGGAAGGAGGCCCTTGGAGCTGCAAGAGGCAGCAGCCTGGCCCTGGCTGCCTCTTGCTGGCACCAGGCAAATCCTCCGCTCTCAGAGCCAAGCTGGCAGCTGGCTGCTCCTGAGGGGAAGCGGCACCGTGCTGGGCACAGCACACACTGGTGCCATGGGCTGTCTGGAGTCTGCACAGGAGGAGAGAAAGGCAAAGAGCAGCCCAGGGCTGCTGCCCTGCCTGACCATTGCTGCTCTTCTGCCGCCTGCCCTGGAACTGCTGGCAATGGTCAGCAGTGTGTGCAGCACTCTGGGCACAGGGGGAGGGAGCCGGGCTGCTCCGCAGGCTCCAGCACAGGGCAGTGTCCTTCAGGCACGGCATTTCTGCCAGGGGAACCGAGGCCAGCGTGAGGCACTGACAGCAAGTCAGGGCACATCTGCACGAGCCAGTGCCTCACACAGCTCTGGGACCAAGCGCCTGCAATCCTGGAGCTCTGCACTGAGCCACAGCAAAGGTGTGAAATGCAGAGGGCTTTGCAGAAATATTCAGGGGCACCAGGCCAGCCTGCTTGGTGCTCTCTGGGGCACAGCAAGCACTGTGCAATGCAGCTCGGAGCTGCTGGCAGAGAGGGACTGTGGGCATGTGCCTGAGGCTTGTTCTTGAGTAGTGATTTGGAAGGGAGCAGAAGGGTCTCAGTAGGCAATTTGTGTTTTCTTCATGAATTGCTGAATGAAAGATACAATGTGGCCTCACGCAGCAAGAGCACTTGCAGAATTTATTGACTACAAGTTTGTGTTGAATTCCCAGAAAAGGAAAGTATTGAAGTGTAACAAAAAGGCCTTTTGAATTCAGGTAGCCCCTGAGCCTTCATCCAAAACAACCCCCAAGAGGCTGACAACTACTTCATGCAGAGCCCTGCTGCAAGGGCTTCCACAATCATGGAATTAGAAAATATGAAGCTTAGGAAAGTAGAATGTGCCCATTAAGTTTAAAAAGTTTAAAAGCTTGTCCTGTGCAAAGAATGGACAAGTGAGTTTGTGGTGGAGCTTCCCCCTCACTCCTGGTGTTGAATAAACGAATCCCTGCTCTACAGGCCCTACACTATGGAGTACTGTTTTCTTGACTATTATTTGTGCATCATAATCACGCTACGCTTTTCATTGTCTTCTTAGAACGTTCCAGGCATAAAGTGAGTAAGACAGTGAGTTGTGTATTGATAGGGCCGAAGAAACATTTCCAAATGCCATCCTGGGAAAGGAAAGGACGAGAAACAGCCCTGGGGAAGAGCGTCCCTCGCACAGCCCTCAGAGCTGCCACAATGCACAAGATGGCGGCCGGGGCTGAGGCTGTGCCACCGTGCACAAGATGGCGGCCGGGGCTGAGGCTGTGCCACCGTGCACAAGATGGCGGCCGGGGCTGAGGCTGTGCCACCGTGCACAAGATGCCGGCCGGGGCTGAGGCTGTGCCACCGTGCACAAGATGCCGGCCGAGGCTGAGGCTGTGCCACCGTGCACAAGATGCCGGCCGGGGCTGAGGCTGTGCCACCGTGCACAAGATGCCGGCCGGGGCTGAGGCTGTGCCTCTCAGAGCGCTCTGCAGCCTCTGCCAGCCCAGCCCCAGCCCCGGAGCAGCGCAGGGCGGGCAGAGCCCCCTTCCAGCCGTCTGCTTCAATGGACATTGACAGACACCCGGGCCACGCACACAGGCTGACACCTTTGCTCTGTGCACACAAACACATACCACACACTTGGGAACCTCGGCTGGCAGCATTTTCAGGTGAAAATACAAAGAAACTCCAGGGTTTGAAGGTTTTCAAATAGAATATTTCATTTGCCAATAAAAGGATCAAAAGCAGAAAGGGCCATCCCAGCCTGTTTCTTCCATGCAGGAATAGTTTCACAGTGACTGTGAGCTGATGAAGACGGAGATGGGATTTAATCCAAAGCAGATTGTGCAGTGGGTGCTCACCTGTGATATGTATCCCTCACAGTACCTATTTATTTGGAACACTAGGAAGATTATGAGGCTGGGCAAGATATTAACCCTTTCAATACAGACATGAGACCTACAAACCTTGTTCATCTCTCCAGGGACAGAAAAGGACAGAGTAATAACACACAAAAAAAACAACAAAAAAACATCAAAGTCAGTAAAAAAAAGAAGTCAAACATTAGATAGAAAAGTAATGAAAAAATGGTAATTGAAACAAAAATATTCTTATAGTAAAGCCATAGAAATAAACAATGATATACAAAATAACTCCTTTAATTAATGAAAAAAGTATAAAAATATATTAAAACTGTAAATCTAAACAAAAGCATCCATTAAAGAAAGCAAACATATGTTAAAGTAACTGTTATCCCATAAAAGTTTGAACAGAAAAACAAATAAAAACAATAAAATGCCCTTTGCCCCCAGGGAGAGAAGAAAACTTCTGTTTCCAACGATGATCACAAAAACAAATGAAGAGAACCTTTGCCTTCAAACAACTCATCCTTAAAATAAAACCCCATGAATTCATAACCCATTGACACACCTCTAGGAGGGCTGTAAAAATCAGGAAAATGTCACGACAGAAAAATTTCTTCCCAGGCGGCTGCTATTTGTAAAAATGAAAAAGCACAAAAAAATCCATTCCTTGTAAAAAAGCCTCCATGACATAACAGGAAAAAACTTCTCTCCCTACAAAAACTAATACAAAACTATTGTATAATTAATACTGTGTTAACATCCCAAGTTCTATCTCTACAGTGTCAGGAAAAAAAAAAAGGAGAGGAAAGGCGTTCTGAAAGTTCTATTAGAGTTTCTCATTCTTGTAGTCCTGTTAATAAACTTCCTTGATTCTTTTAAGTTTTAAGCCTATTTTGCCCTTCTCCTAATCCATATCTCACAGTGAGAAATGAGTAAGTGCCCTGGAGATTTCAGCCAGCGCTAAAACCCACCACATTATTTAGTGCATTAGCCAAAAATCTCAAATTAGCGAATCTCAGCCACTGCACCAGGCTGAAGCTGAGGATCCCCAGCCAAGCTCAGAGGGAGGAGAACACAGCATTTGTGGGATCCTTTCCAGTCTGACTTGCTTTAGCTGGAGCCTGGGGGAGGAGAGAGCAGGAGAAGGGTTGGCTGAGTCCTCTCCCCTCTGCCTTGCCCTTCTCTGCTGGATCCTCAGTTCATCCCACACCCACCCCAAGACTCCATCCCCATCCTACTGGTGCTGACGGGATTAAAGGAGATAAAGAGGAGATTAAAAAGATAGAGAGGAGAGAAAAAGAGAAGTTTAAATGCAGCTTAAATATTAACGAAATACCTGTGTTAGTGCCTGCTGAGAGTTCCAAGGGAGCTGAAGGGTTTGCGAAGGGCCAGGAGCCCGTGAAGGGCTCAGGAGCTGCTGCTGCCGGGAGGGAGGAAATGCACCAATGGCTCCCAGCAGAGTCTGTGCTTTGAGGCTCTTTCCCAAACAGCTGCAGGAGGGAAAGCAGCTGAGTTTGGAGGAAGAGTTTTCTGCTGAGGTTTCCTGTTTGGAGCTGTCACAAGCTTGAGCTGCTCAAGGGAAACGCGGCTCTGCTTCCAGCAGGGCCCAACTGCCCGGGAGCACAACTTGGTTCCCTGGCCCTGAGCCAACGGGCAGCAGCAGCTTCTGTTCCCTCCTGGCTCTTGTGTCATTTCCAGCAGCACAGGACACACCAAGAAAAGCTCCTCCAGAACATGCCATGAGAAACACAACCTGATTTCATTGCGTGAAGGAGCTCTGACAGTCCCACGGGCTCAGGTTTGTTTGTCAGTGAACAGAGCAGGGAAAAGCACAGACACATTCCCTGCACAGGGAATTCACAGGAGGAAAGTGCAGGGCTGGAGGATGAGCTTGGATACAACGTTCCCACGGCAGTTTTGGGGATAAAATTGTCAGGAGAGAGAAAAGAAAAAGTGCTACCAAGGGTGGTCTGGGGAGGGCTGGTGCTTCCCGGGAGGCTCCCGAAGCTCAACAGTGTGGAAGAGTGGCTAGCTAACAAAGGTCGTGTTCCCATGCAGCAATTAGCTGAGAAAGAATTAAACAACAGTAGAGTGTAGTTGGTATGAGATGTTGCAAAGTCAGAAAGACCTTAGTGATAACTGTGAACTGAGAACAGGACACTGTGATCAGAAGAATGTGAATTCAGCACAGATGAACGACCACAAGAAGGTGGAACTAGGTGGAGTTGTCCTTAAATGAAATATCCAATAATGAGCTTGCTTTTGCACTATGTAGGAGCCTAATTATTGATGTTATATAGGGAGTTTGGAGTTGCCAATAAAGGAGACTTGCTGATCATTCATATTGCTGCTTGTCTCCCGCCGAACTCATCAAATGGCGCCCGAACAAATGGGACCCTTGGGACCCTTGGGACCTTTGGGACATTAAAAAGCGAAGGCCACGGGAGTCGGCGACAGGGGACGGGTCCTCCGCAGCAAGGACGGCGAAAAGCAACGGTGCCGCGCCCCAGGCGACCTCAGAGGAGAGTCCTGGCCGTAACGTGCTGCCGAACCTTGTAGGGCTGCAACAGCGCTGACGGTAAGATGGAAAGGCAAGCAGCACATGATTTATTTACCTGCTTTTTAGAAAAGCCACAGCTTAAGGGTTTTGATTTGCACAAGGAGCTTCCTGGACTTCTTGCTTGTGGGTATGCTCACGCCTTTGCCTCCCACTGCTGGGCAAACACTCCTATCTATGCTGCCCATGGAAAGAGGGAGGGAGAGTCAGAGAGAAGGAAATAATGAGAAAGAAATTCCAGAGCAAACGCTGAAACAACGGAATCTGTTCAGTTGCAGCAGGATGTGATATATCCTGAACTATTTGCTTCACTTTTGGAGTCACTCTTAACATTACAAACTTATTTAAGTTCCAACTTTGCTACCCTGGAGGAAAAGGATCCAAATTTAGATTGGTTTCCACCCGAACCAGGGGGACATGGGGGAGCACTGAGGTGTGCGCAGAGAGCGGGGGCACCCCCGGGGCAGAAGCAGTGCAGGAAAAGTTCCAAGGCCACTCTGAACAATTACAGAAACAGCTGAGCAGGAACAGGTGGCTCAGACAGCTTCAAAAAGTGACAAAATAGCCAAAATTCACAAACTATATGGTACCTAGTTCGAAATTCATCACTGTAATTAGAAGTTGATAAGCTGCAATGGTCACCATTGTTAGCACCTGACCGTGAGAGACTTTTTGTGTAACATCGCCTGCTTTTGTAAAAATTGTGCCCCTTTTTTCCTCTATCAGTGAACAAGAGAGATTGAGAGAAACAACTGTATGTGTTAATGTTAACTTTGTGAGGTGTTTTTTTGTTGTTTTTTTTCTGCAAGAGTATGTGGAGAATGTGAAGAAAGATAACAGCAGCAGAGAGCAGCAGCAGGGCGGGCAGTCCACCCCCCCCCCCTCCCTCTCTAAGAAAAAGCACTGGGATAGTACCCAGTTTGTTAAAAAGTCATGATTCATGGGTTTTTAAAAATGTTTTTATATACCCTTTTAGAGTTAATTTTGTGTTTTAAGTAATTATGAGTTTATTCAGTTGTAGTCTTTAGAGTTTTACTGGAGAAATTATTGTGATTAAAATTCTAAGTTTAAAAAGGCCCCTTTTCAAAAAAAAAGGTGTTTAAGGTGAATATTAACAGAAGTTACCTTGCAATAACTGGTTTTAGAACCTAAGGTTAAAATATGGTATAATTTAGAGTTACTAAGAAAACCTTCCAATTGATGTTATCTACAAAAGATATTTATGGTTTGAAAAAATTAATTAGTTAAGAGAACTTTACTGTACAAGACAAAGTTAAGTTAAAGTATATATTACCCATTTGCTTGTTTTTTCCACAATTCTAATAAGGTAATTTCAATGTGAGTCCTTTTGTTATATAAAACACATATAACTGCATATATACCAATTTGGATTTTGGATTTTAGTTTAAGAATTAGACTTAATGTTTCTGAAAAGTGCTACAAAAGCTGAATGGCAACTTGCCAAATCCTGTGTTGTTGTGGTTTTTCTCTAGAAAAACTGCACTTTAAAATCCTAACCAATTTGAACATATACTAGGCAAATTCCTGTTTTGAATGAGTATTTTTAGTACCATTTGCAGTTATTGTGGGTTATTCTCAAAGCTAGATGACATAGAATTGTGATATACTTGTTACATTTTTATAATCTTCATAGTGAATCCATGTTACTATTATATTGTGTTTAAAAGGTATATATCAAACCTTTAGTTGCCTCTTTGTAGTAACAGAATAAGATTAAGTTATGTTTTTATTTAATATAGATTAAGTGTTAATAGAATTAAGAAAAGTCAAGTTTTATTATGTTTAGGCTTGAATGTTTTTAAGTTAAGTTTTATAACTTAGATATTCCTTTAAGGTTAAGTTTGTTACTTCCTTTTGTCATAAATCATTATTGTTAGGTTTAAATATTGTTTAATTTAAATTGTTTATGTCTTATTGGAGACACTTGTCTAAACTGCAAAGTATAGTTATTTTCCTAGAGAGATGAAGATAGCCACAACTGAAACAGCTGTGACAGAACACTGATGAACACCTGCTTGAGGATAGAAGGGAATGCAGTCTGTGACACCCTTGACTTCATCAGGAGTTCTATTGGTTGTTACAATCTCTGCAGTTTTTGTTTGTCATAGCTTTCTTATTTTTCAGTGTTTCCAGAATTTTAAGAAGATGTACCATTGCTGAGGCACAGCTGCCATGGGAGAGGTTTCAGATTAAACCAACTGCTGCATGGTTTGATTGGTCTGGTACCTGAGGCTTCTGATCATTTGCTTTGTACAAATGCATTTTGCTGCATGGTTTAATTGGTCTGGTACCTGAGGCTTCTGATCATTTGCTTTGTACAAATGCATTTTAACAGTTTGCTGTGCTGTAAGCATCTCCTAGCTGCTGCTATTGAGAACCTTGTTTTAGAAATGAGTTAAGAGGCATCTTTCCAGTTTAAAGCCAGGCCCTGGCCAAGCCTTGACTTTACCTGGACAGAATGTTTGCCAGCAGATCCAGATGTTTTCTGTACCAAATCAGTATTTGAGTCACTTTTTGACTCAGCAATTTGACCCTATTAATATGACAGCTGGATCAATTTTGAAGGGGGCTTGGAGAATCATTTCCGGAGGTGGTTATCCAATCCTTCACTGATGATTTTTTGTTTCTGTTTGTTTGCTAACTATGGGATGCTGGTGCAGTGTTTTAGTAATTAATAGTAGTTTTATATTACATATCTTATTAATAATGTTTATGATTTAATTGATTTTTTAACTGCTATAGGTTCTTAATCCTTGTATATATGGGTTTGTGTTAATGTTGATGTTTATAACAGAAGTACATCTCATTTTTATTTTTTTTTAAGAAAACGGGGAAAATTGATATCCTAAAAGCATTTTGATTAGTGTAATTCATTAACTTCAAGGAGAGAAGTGTCTGTGTTTTGTTGGCAGGTTCAAAAAGGTCACCTGTCCATCTGACCAGACTGTCTGCCTCTGAACACACGAGATCCAGTGAACAGAGAAGTCACCACACAGCCTTGGTACTCCAGACATGGATCAGAAGTGGAGCTGTCAGGACACAGTTGTGTCTGAGCACTACACAGACAGTTGCCAACAGAAATTTTATGTTGTTATTATGATGTTGTGTCTCTACCAATTTTTTAGTTTTCTTTTGTTTTAAGATTTAGAAGGATGTGAAGAACAACCTGAACATCAAAGCCCTCAGTCACCGATCAGCTGCCAGCTGACATCAAGGGAGCAGTGAACGTTCCAAGACTGAATCGTGTTAAATCATAGTCTGTTTGTGAAGGAAATTCTGTAGAAGATCTAAGAAAAGTTTAGAGACTCCATCTAACTGTATATAAAGCAAATTGTAGTTGTGTGTTTACCCTTTCAGCAAATTGCTTCCACACTTAGACTACATATATACCAGAGCATGTGTGTTAAAAGTAGTTAGATAATAGTTTAAGAGTTTAGCCTGTGTAGTAATTGTTATGTTAGTATAAAGTATAAGCATTTCCCCCTTCAAGAGGTAGTGTAAGCATCTTTGAAAGTCCATTTAACGTTAAAGGTTAGCTGTGAGTTTGCAAGTATGGTGTCATTTACATGGAACAAACTGCTTATGGTAATTGTGTTGTGTATAGTCCTGACCAACTGTCTGCTAACTAACATCCAAAAGTGACAGAACATATGGGTCACTCTGGCACACTGAACTGGCCAAAGGTCAATGTGTCTGGGCCTAGCCACGCCTGGAGATCCTTTCACACCTGTCTCATAGGAGTCCCTGAATGGGATCCTCCAGCATTTAAAGGTTTAATTAGTAATGAGACTTGACTGAATCAATTTGCAATGTTGCAAGAGTGCAATTGCACTGTTGGCTTCACATTAAGACAACTTGAAGCCTCTTGGCAAGCAAAAATTATCAAAGTTCTTAATGTTGCCATAGGGCCCCCCAGAAAAATTAGATTTCTTAGATTCAACCAATACCTCAGGTAGATGGATAATGTTTGAACCCCCAACAGAAGCCATTCTAACAAAGTAATGCAGCACTGGGCTGCAGACAACCCTATAGCTGATCTCGTTACTACACAGAGTAAAGCCTTTATTAGTGGTGCAATCTCACAGGACAATTACCAAAGCAATTACCTAGTTCCATCTTCCTAATCTGTGGAGATAGAGCATGGAATGGGATTCCTGCTAATCCACATAGAAAACCCTGTTATCTTGGGAAACTTACTTTGTTACCATCCAAGCTTACATCAATTGCTGAATGTAGTTGATAAAACAAAAAACATCAGTCAGTCAAAGTGAAGCCTGAATGAATTAAAGCTTAGCAACTCTAAAAAGGCTCGCTTGTTAGACTAAGAAAGAATTGAATTTAACATCCACAATGTTAATTGAACTTTCAGCCGATGTGAGTAGTGTACGTCATGCAGTATTAATAAATTGAGCCACAATTGACTTTTTGCTCTTAGCACAAGTACATGGTTGTGAGGAGTTTGAAGGCATGTGCTGTCTGAATCTTACTGATCATTCAGCTTCCATCCATGGGCAACTGCAACAGCTACAGGATGGGTTACATGCCCTGAAAGAAGATAGTGACCTCACTGGAAGTTGGTTCTCCAGCTGGGGCATCACTGGATGGTTGAGGTCTCTTGTGCTAGAAGGGGGATGGACTTTATTTATAATGTTATGGGGATAACAGTCTAAGTTTTGTGTTATCTTGTCTTCATAAGAGTATAGAATGAGTCACATCCAAAGCCTGTTTTGTGCAAAAAGAGAAAGTGGGAATTGTTGCTGTATTTTATATATTAGTAAAGGCCTGTCTGCACAAACCAGCCTTTGAAATAACTCGTGATATTAAAGGCTAAAGTCCTTGAAACCCTCCTGCAGAAGAGAGAGTAAAGCAAAACAATATCCTTGTGTACAGGAGAAAAAATGTAAACCTGTGTGTGTTAGCCAATAGTAACTTGCTCTGCCTGCAGGCCCTGTAGAACCCTATAAAAGGTGTGCTAAAGATAGAAATAAACGGTGTTCACGTTTACTTCTGTGAAGAGCGGTGGGTTGCTGGCGGTCCTCCAATAAAGTTCTACAAATGAAACATAACAAATGACATTGGGGAGCAGAGGCATTGGTGAAATTGATGAAACAAAAATTAATCTCGGTACGGATGCTAACAATGGCAAAATCAGTAATGTCAAAATGTGAAATCTGCTTAAAAAACAACTCAGTGGCTAGACACAGGCATAGCTAGGGAAGATTTGGATAGGAACAGAATCAGGATGACACTTGGCAAAACCCTCTAGTAGAGTGAAATTTGGGTGGGCCCTAGAGTCTTTGCTCGGTCCTATAGCAAACTATCAGAATAAAGAAATGTTGTACAAACTTACAGGTCCGGTAGATAAATTAGCTAGAGTGACCTGAGAAAGATTTAAAGAACTAAACGTACAATTACAATTTACTACTCCTGAAAGAGCATGGAGTGTGTGAGTTTTTTAAAGGGACGGATTGATCATTGCTGCATCCACACCGCAAATGTAACTGCACGTGTAGAATATGACATCAATCAATTGCAACAAATAGAGCACGGAGCACAGGAAGAGCAAAAGGATTTGTCTACAAGTTGGTTAGGGAAAATCTTCAAAGGGTTAGGGTGGAATGTGAGTTCATGGATTAAATCTATCATTGAGAGTGTGATCATCTTACTAACTGTATTCTTAGCAATTTGGTTAGTTGACAGCATCTTCAAGGGAGAAATCATTCCGTGATTGTCTGTGTACTTGAACGATAACAATTTCATCAGATTTTACTGGAATTTTGTGGGATTTTCTGTAAAATTTTGTGGGATATTAAGGAGATTTAGGAAATTTTGTGGAAATTTTTCTGGAACCTTGTGTATTTTTTTGGAATTTTGTGCAACTTGGTGGTGATTTTGTGGGATGTTTCAGGAATTTGGTGATATTTTTAAGAATTTTGTGGAATTTTTGTGGAATTTGGTCAGGTTTTGAGAAGTTTTAAAGAATTTTGTGGGAGTTTTCTGCCATTTTACGGAATTTTTCTGGAATGTTGTGGGATATTGATAAGAATTGAAAAATGTTGAATGATATTTCTGGAATTGTGTGGAAATTGGAGGAGATTTTATGGGATGTTTCTGGAATTTAGTGACAAGTTTAAGAATTTTGTGGAATTTTTGTGGAATTTTGTGGGATTCTGAGGAGACTTGAAGAATTTTGTGGGATCTTCTCAGATTGTGTGGAAATTTGTAAAGATTTTGTGGGATGTTTCTGGAATCTGGTAGGGTTTTGAGAAGGTGTAGGGAATTTGGTGGGAGTTTTCTGCCATTTTATGGGGTTTTCCTTTAATTTTGTGGGATATTGAGGAGATTTTGTGGGATGTTTCAGGAATTTGGTGACATTTTTAAGAATTTTGTGGAATTTTGGTGGAATTTTGTAAGATGCTGAGGAGACTTGAAGAATTTTGTGGGATCTTCTCAGATTGTGTGGAAATTTGTGGAGATTTTGTGGGATGTTTCAGGAATTTGGTAGGGTTTTGAGAAGTTTTAGGGAATTTGGTGGGAGTTTTCTGCCATTTTGTGGGATTGTTCCTTAAATTTTGTGGGCTGTTTCTGGAATTACGTGGGGGTTTTGTGGAATTTTGAGAGATATTGAGGAGACAAGAAGAATTTTGAGTCAATTATCTTAGATTTTGTGGGAACTTGGCAAAGATTTTGTGGGCTATTTCAAATATTTGATATGGTTTTGAGAAGATTTAAGGATTTTTTTGTGACTTTTCTGCAATTTTGTGGGATTTGGCTGCAATTTTGTGGGATTTTTTCTGAATGTTGTGGGATTTTTCTGGAATGTTGTGGGATATTGATGAGACTTGAAGAATTTTGAAGGCTATTTCTGGAATTGTGTGGAAATTGGAGGAGATTTTGTGGGATGTTTCTGGAATTTGGTGACATTTTTAAGAATTTTGTGGAATTTTTGTGGAATTTTGTGGAATTATGAGGAGACTTGAAGAATTTTGTGGGATCTTCTCAGATTGTGTGGAAATTTGTGGAGATTTTGTGGGATGTTTGAGGAATTTGGTAGGGTTTTGAGAAGTTTTAGGGAATTTGGTGGGGGTTTTCTGCCATTTTGTGGGATTGTTCCTTAAATTTTGTGGGCTGTTTCTGGAATTACGTGGGGGTTTTGTGGAATTTTGAGAGATATTGAGGAGACAAGAAGAATTTTGAGTCAATTATCTTAGATTCTGTGGAACTTGGTCAAGATTTTGTGGGATATTTCAAATATTTGATATGGTTTTGAGAAGATTTAAGGATTTTTTTGTGACTTTTCTGCAATTTTGTGGGATTTGGCTGCAATTTTGTGGCATTTTTTCTGAATGTTGTGGGATTTTTCTGGAATTTTGAGGGATGTTGATGAGACTTGAAGAATTTTGAAGGATATTTCTGGAATTGTGTGGAAATTGGAGGAGATTTTGTGGGATGTTTCTGGAATTTGGTGACATTTTTAAGAATTTTGTGGAATTTTTGTGGAATTTTGTGGAATTATGAGGAGACTTGAAGAATTTTGTGGGATCTTCTCAGATTGTGTGGAAATTTGTGGAGATTTTGTGGGATGTTTGAGGAATTTGGTAGGGTTTTGAGAAGTTTTAGGGAATTTGGTGGGGGTTTTCTGCCATTTTGTGGGATTGTTCCTTAAATTTTGTGGGCTGTTTCTGGAATTACGTGGGGGTTTTGTGGAATTTTGAGAGATATTGAGGAGACAAGAAGAATTTTGAGTCAATTATCTTAGATTCTGTGGAACTTGGTCAAGATTTTGTGGGATATTTCAAATATTTGATATGGTTTTGAGAAGATTTAAGGATTTTTTTGTGACTTTTCTGCAATTTTGTGGGATTTGGCTGCAATTTTGTGGCATTTTTTCTGAATGTTGTGGGATTTTTCTGGAATTTTGAGGGATGTTGATGAGACTTGAAGAATTTTGAAGGATATTTGTGGAATTGTGTGGAAATTGGAGGAGATTTTGTGGGATGTTTCTGGAATTTGGTGACATTTTGAAGAATTTTGTGGAATTTTTGTGGAATTTTGTGGAATTATGAGGAAACTTGAAGAATTTTGTGGGATTTTTCTTAGATTGTGTGGAAATTTGTGGAGATTTTGTGGGATGTTTCTGGAATCTGGTAGGGTTTTGAGAAGGTGTAGGGAATTTGCTGGGAGTTTTCTGCCATTTTATGGGGTTTTCTTTTAATTTTGTGGGATATTGAGAAGATTTTGTGGGATGTTTCAGGAATTTGTTGACATTTTTAAGAATTTTGTGGAATTTTTTTGGAATTTTGTGGGATTCTGAGGAGACTTGAAGAATTTTGTGGAATTTTCTTAGATTGTGTGGAAATTTGTGGAGATTTTGTGGGATGTTTCTGGAATTTGGTCGAGTTTAGAGACTATTTAGGGAATTTGGTGGGAGTTTTCTGCCATTTTATGGGGTTTTCTTTTAATTTTGGGGGATATTGAGGAGATTTTGTGGGATGTTTCTGGAATTTGGTCTAGTTTAGAGACTATTTAGGGAATTTGGTGGGAGTTTTCTGCCATTTTATGGGGTTTTCTTTTAATTTTGTGGGATATTGAAGAGATTTTGTGGGATGTTTCAGAAATTTGGTGACATTTTTAAGAATTTTGTGGAATTTTTTTGGAATTTTGTAAGATTCTGAGGAGACTTGAAGGATTTTGTGGGATCTTCTCAGATTGTGTGGAAATTTGTGGAGATTTTGTGGGATGTTTCTTGAATTTGCTCGTGTATAGAGACGATTTAGGGAATTTTGTGGAAGTTTATTGCCATTTTTTTGGATTGTTCCTTAAATTTTGTGGGATATTTCTGGAATTACATGGGGGTTTTTTGGAATTTTGAGGGCTATTGATGAGACTTGAAGAATTTTGAAGGATATTTCTGGAATTTTGTGGGAATTGGAGGTGATTTTTTGGGATTTTTCTGGAATTTGGTGACATTTTGAAGAATTTTGTGGAATTTTTTTGGAATTTTGTGGGATTCTGAGGAGACTTGAAGAATTTTGTGGGATTTTCTTCGATTGTGTGGAAATTTGTGGAGATTTTGTGGGATGTTTCTGGAATCTGGTAGGGTTTTGAGAAGGTGTAGGGAATTTGCTGGGAGTTTTCTGCCATTTTATGGGGTTTTCTTTTAATTTTGTGGGATATTGAGGAGATTTTGTGGGATATTTCAGGAATTTGGTGACATTTTTAAGAATTTTGTGGAATTTTTTTAGAATTTTGTGGGATTCTGAGGAGACTTGAAGAATTTTGTGGGATTTTTCTTAGATTGTGTGGAAATTTGTGGAGATTTTGTGGGATGTTTCTGGAATCTGTTAGGGTTTTGAGAAGGTGTAGGGAATTTGGTGGGAGTTTTCTGCCATTTTGTGGGATTGTTCCTTAAATTTTGTGGGCTGTTTCTGGAATTACGTGTGGGTTTTGTGGAATTTTGAGGGATATTGAGGAGACAAGAAGAATTTTGACTTAATTATCTTAGATTCTGTGGAACTTGCTAAAGGTTTTGTGGGATATGTCAAGTATTTGATATGGTTTTGAGAAGATTTAAGGATTTTTTTGTGACTGTTCTGCAATTTTGTGGGATTTGGCTGCAATTTTGTGGGATTTTTTCTGAATGTTTTGGGATTTTTCTGGAATGTTGTGGGATATTGATGAGACTTGAAGAATTTTGAAGGATATTTCTGGAATTGTGTGGAAATTGGAGGAGATTTTGTGGGATGTTTCTGGAATTTGGTAGAGATTTGAGAAGTTTTAGGGAATTTTGTGGGAGTTTTCTGCCATTTTGTGGCATTTTTCTGCAATTTTGTGGGATTTTTTCGGAATGTTGTCGGATATTGATGAGACGTGAAGAATTTGGAAGGATATTTTTGAAATTGTGTGGATATTGGAGGAGATTTGTTGCCGCCTGTTAGTTTACCTTCATTAAGTATGTTTGTTTACCTTCTTTGAGTTTAGAGTTGGTTTGCCCCAGTTACTCCCCCACTATCCTGATATAGTTGTTCCCAGTTGCCTGTCATTGTAAACCTCTCCCCTCTTTTCAGATTGTTCGCCATCCATCACTTTGGTCCTACCCCCAAGCCTTATCAATCTATGTACACCACGCCTTTTGTTCTGGTTCCTTCCCTGCTCATCATCCCTTACTCGATGCCCTATTGGTTGTATGGCTATCCTCCCTCCCCCAAGTCCCTACCATTGGATTTGAGTATTGTAACCCCTTCCCACAACACCTCCCCTGTTGCCATATTATTGGTTGTTGTATGAGCCGCCCACGGGCTTTAAAACCTGGCGCACAGAGGTGCCCAGGGTCTCGGCTCGGACTTTCTCCTCGAGATCCCAGCCCTGTCCCTCATCGCCTTCTCCCTGCGCCTGCTGGAATAAACTTGTTCCTGGGAAATTGGAGAACTCCGAGCACTCTCTCTCCCTTTACTGCACCTCGTGTCGCCCTGCATACTATAGAGCCCGAGCCCAAAGGAGCTCTAGAGGTTCCAGGTCGAGCCACACAGTGCTCACCTGGTTCCCCACTCCTGCCACTGACGCTTGGCACAAGCTAGCCGGGGCGTGAAGGGCCGAGCGGGCAGCGACAGCTGGCGCCCAACGTGGGGCCTCTCGCGAGGCGTAGAGACCCGCGGAGAGGTTGGTGGACCTATTTCACAAAGACCGTGAGCGGCAGCTGCTCTGGTAGTAGCAGACTCGTTTTTGCCGAGTTGTGCTCCCAGAGGTCAAGGCGGCAGCCGTCAGACGTGCAGACGGTCGCCTCGGGAGGTGTGGACGTCGCCTGCAACAACTGTCCGGACTTGGGTGAGTGGTCCCTGTGTGTGGGAAAAGGGGGCGCCCAGTGTGTGAAAACTCCCTCGGGGGGAGTGTGTGTGTAGCCCGGTCTGGACCCGTATTTTTATTTTAGTTGATTTGTTGTTTAGTTGCAGGGGGCGGTGGGATTGTTTTGCCAGGGTTGACAAGATGGGAGCACGTCTTTCGGCGCAGCAAAAGAGAGTTTTTTACCAAGTTGTGGGCACCCTTGAGGGGGGGAATAAGAAGTTTTCTCGTGGGAGGGTAAAGAGGTTTGTGAGATGGCTGTTCCTGCATTTCCCAAATGTAACCCCAGACAAAGCAAATTCTGTAGAATTCTGGAATGCGGTTGGGTCCAAATTAACGGAAATAGTTAATGGAGGTGATAATTCAGTTGAAAAATTTGTAACATTATTTATTTTAATTCGGTCTGCTGTAATAGAGGAAAAGAAAATGCAGAAGCAGCCGCCACACAATTCCCCAGTTTCCCCAGTTTCCCTATCCCCATGTACCTCTCCCCCTGATCCCGAGTTGAGGGAGACCTGCAGAGCGACCTGCAGGGCAAGTTGTCCTGTTCAGGGATCCCCCAAGGGTAACAGGATCCCTGGCTCCCCACGTCTCTCCCAGAACCCTTGCCCTGGCAGCCCTGGCCAAGCTGCCAGAGTGTCTTCCCATTCCTCTGTTTCCCCAGTTATCAGCCCTCAGTTAAATGTTTCCCAGGTTACAAGTCCCCAGTTTTTACCCTCAGACCCCCATGCCTCAGTTTCCCCCAGTCTCCAAGGCTCCTCCATGTTCCCCGATTCCTCTTCTAACCCCCGTGCCTCAGTTTCCCCCAGTTTCCAATGCTCCCCTATATTCTCTGACCCCTCTCCTAACCCTAAAAATGGCCTCCAAGGGGCACAAGATGGCGGGGACCACATGGTCGGACCCCCCCCTTGTGCTCCTTCTTCCAAGAACCCCTTTCTTCCCTCAATGACCAACCCCTTCCTCCCTAGCCCCTCCCTTCCATCCTACCCTGACTCCTCCCACTTCCCCTTGGGTGGTTCCTTCTACTCGGGGGCATGTCTCCAAAGTGTGACCTCCCAAAACCCCACCCCTTCCGGCCGCTGCTCCTCCCTTCAGCCCTCCTCCTCAGTTGGTCCTCCAGCCCCGCCTCTTCCAGCTTCTGGTTCCCACGCCCCTCCTTCCGGTTCCCACGCCCCTCCTTCCGGTTTCCACGCCCCTCCTCCTGGTTCCCACGTCCCTCCTCCCAGCTCCCACACTGTCCCATCCGGTTCCCACGCTTCGGGGACAGGAAGTGACAGGCCTGAAGACCAGAACCCGGAACAGGTAGTGATTCCCTTTGCCGCACCGGTCAGTTTTAGAGGAAGGGGAGGGAGGTACCGAGAATGGGAACCCTTCTCCTTCCAGACAAAGAGGGAGCTGTGCAAAGCCCAGAAAGAGTTCGGCAGGAGAAGTGAATACTTTAAGGGTTTATTAAAAGCCACCTTCTCTGCGAACGAGATGGTCCCCCACGACTTAAAAGAGTTGTTTGCCTGCCTCCTTTCCCCAGCTGATTATAGGCTGTGGAAACAGAGGTGGAAGAAGTCGTTAGAGGCCATCCTTCCTGAGCTGTTGTGCAGCGAGGAGTCCGCGGTTGACGCGGATGAAAACCCCCTCTCGATAGATCACTTGTGCGGTGAAGGGAACTGGGGGAAGCCGGAAGAACAGGCAAGGGTTTTACCACGGCCTGTCTTAGCTAAGATCACGGAGGCCGCAGAGAAGGTATTTAACATCCTGCTAGGGGGGGAACCCCTGACCAACTTCTCAAATATTAAACAGTTCCCCGATGAGCCATTTACCGTGTTTATTAACCGTTTACAGGAGCAAATAGAAAGACAAGTTGATAAACCTGAGCTACAAGAGCAGCTTGTCTCAGAAATGGCTAAGGCAAACTGTAATGACATCTGCAAACAGGTTATATTTAGTTTGCCCATGTATCCACCGCCAACCTTGGACGTCCTCACTGATGCATGTGAGAAGAAAGTTCCGTTAGTGGGGGCGTCCAGGGTACCACCACCACCACAGGCGGCCAGGAGAACACCAACCGCGGCAGTGACCCAACACCCGTCGGGCCAGTTCATCCTTCCACCAGCAAGAACTACTCAGTGTTACCGATGTGGACAACTGGGTCACATGGCGAGGGACTGTCCCACCGCCCACCCACGCCAGGGGCTCGTGGGAAATGGATCTGGGGGGAGAGTACTGGAGGGAACAACTAATAAAAAACAAAAAAACTGAGAGCGCGGCGCGAACCTGCCCCGCGCGATGCAAAAAATGGGGCAGGTATCGCGGAGGTGGGGGGAAAGAAACATCGGACGTGGCAAATTTACCGGACGCGACACCTTATCACCGTCAAAGACATCCTCTTCCGGTCCCAGCACTGGACGGTGGTAGCTGTGGACCCACTGGAGGAGAACCAGCCAGGGAATGGACACGACTGTAAGTTTATCGCCATCGGGGACACAAGACACACACCCCCAGAGATTGAGATCTCCCCGATCACCTTCCCGGGTGGTCCAGAAGATCTCATCCTCTTAGCGCGCTGCATTCACCCACCATATTTTCTCCCAAAAGGGCAAATCATAGCTCAGTACATTCCTGTCCCAGAGGGAGTCCCGGTAGACGACCACGCACCAGGCGTCTACAGGGCAGAGGTGGTGGGTGAAAATAAACCCATCATCGACTGCAGCATCAAGCAGGGTGCGGAATCTGTCAACTTGAGGGGTCTGCTTGATACAGGGGCATCCCCCAAAGGAGATGGCCGTCACATTGGGAGTTGCAACCCGTGGCGGGGAAGGTTCAGGGTATAGGGGGTACTCAATTGGCGCAGGTATCTAAGAGCGTAGTACAAATTAAGGGACCGGATGGGCAATTGGCAAATTTACGCCCATTTGTTGCGGATTTTCAGGTTCCCTTGTGGGGGAGGGACCTTATGTCACAATGGGGGGTAAAGATTGAAATCCCGAAAACCCCTCGGGTTTTTTAATAGCGGCCACTGTAGAGCGCCCCTTCCAGAAGCTCGATTGGACCACTGATGAAGCAATCTGGATTGATCAGTGGCCGCTTCGAAAAGACAAATTAAGGGCGCTCAACGAGCTCGTGGAGGAGCAGTTGTATAAGGGTAACATAGTAGAAACTACCAGCCCTTGGAATTCCCCGGTGTTTGTTATCCGAAAGCCGGGGAAAGACAAGTGGCGACTCCTCCATGACCTTCGTGCCATCAACAAAATCATTGTTGACATGGGGCCCCTTCAACCAGGGATGCCTACCCCGACTATGCTCCCCCGAAATTGGAATCTGGCCATAATCGACATCAAGGACTGTTTCTTTCAAATTCCCCTACATCCTGACGACGCCCCACGGTTTGCCTTCTCGATGCCAACCCTCAACCGAGAAGCCCCAATGAGGAGGTTCCACTGGCGGGTTTTGCCACAAGGCATGAAGAATTCACCCACCATCTGCCAGTGGTACGTCTCCTCGTTGCTGTCTCCTGTGCGCAAAGAGATGGGGGAGGTCATCATCCATCACTATATGGATGATGTCCTAGTGTGCGCCCCCCATGACGATCTACTTACCCGATCACTTGACCGAGTGGTTAAGGTTTTAACATCTGCAGGCTTTCAACTCCAGGAGGATAAAGTTCAACGGATGCCACCCTGGAAGTATCTGGGTCTGCGGATTGCTGAGAGGACTGTTGTGCCTCAAAAATTGGCAATAAACAGCAATCCGAAAACCTTAGCGGACCTTCACTCGCTGTGTGGGACCTTAAACTGGGTCAGGCCTTGGCTGGGCCTTTCCACAGAAGACCTAGCCCCCCTCTTCACACTTTTGAAGGGGGAGAAGGAGCTGAGTTCTCCCAGGACTCTGACCCCAGAGGCGAGGAAAGCCCTAGAGAAAGTGGAGGATGCGCTTGTCGAAAGGCAAGCACATCGGTACGAACCGACCCTGCCTTTTGAATTCATCATACTCGGGAGAATGCCACACCTCAGTGGGCTGATTTTTCAGTGGGACCAGGGCTCTAAGGATCCCCTCTTAATCATAGAGTGGGTTTTCTTGAGCCATCAAAGGTCCAAAAGTATCACCCGGCCACAGGAGCTGATGGCTCAGCTCATCGGGAGAGCTCGAGCTCGGCTTCGGGAGATGGCTGGATGTGATTTTGCATGCGTTCGAGTACCAGTCAGCTTGTCTCGGGACAAAGCGTCTCCAGATAGGCTGACAAAAGAAATGTTTAATCAACTACTTCGGGAGAATGAGACACTCCAGATTGCTTTAGATAGTTTTGAAGGCCAAGTTTCGGTCCATGCCCCTGCCCACAAATTTTTCAATTCTAAATTTGAACCGATTCCAAAAGAAATGCGGAGCAGAAAGCCCCTCAAAGCTTTGACTGTGTTCACAGACGCATCCGGGGCATCTCACAAGTCTGTAGTGACTTGGCGAGATCCCGAAACTCAGCAGTGGGAAGCAGATATTCAATATGTGGAAGGGTCTCCACAAGTTGCTGAGTTGGATGCAGTCGTCAGAGCCTTTGAGAGGTTTCCTGAACCTTTCAATTTAATCACTGATTCGGCCTATGTTGCAGGGGTAGTTGCCAGAGCAGAGCACGCTGCTCTGAAGGAGGTCTCAAACCCGAAATTGTTTGAGTTGCTTTCTAAGCTAATACGTGCTGTTTCCCACAGAAAGCAACCATTTTTTGTAATGCATGTAAGGTCACATACGGATCTCCCTGGCCCGGTAGCCGAGGGAAACCAGGTAGCTGATTCCCTCGCTGCCCCTGTTTCCATGGCTCAGCTCCCAGATCTGTTCCAACAAGCTAAGCTGAGCCATCAGATGTTCCATCAAAATGTGCCTGGTCTGGTCCGCCAATTCCACCTGCGGCGAGATCAGGCCAGAGCCATTGTGGCCACATGCCCGCACTGCCAATCCACCGCAATGCCCTCCTTGGGATCGGGGGTCAACCCTCGAGGTCTGGAGAGCTGCGAAGTGTGGCAGATGGACGTAACACACGTCCCTGAGTTTGGCAGGTTTCGGTTCGTACACCTTTCCATCGATACCTTCTCAGGTGCTGTCTTTGCTTCTGCCCACACAGGAGAGAAAGCCGAGCATGTCTGTAAGCACCTAATGCAGGCTTTCTCTGTACTGGGGGTCCCCAAAGAAATAAAAACAGACAATGGCCCAGCATACACCTCCAGGAAACTGGAGGAATTCCTGCAGGAGTGGGGAGTGGAACATAAGAGAGGCATCCCACACTCCCCCACCGGCCAAGCGATCGTTGAGCGAGCCCATCAGTCGCTCAAGCGTGTCCTTTCTCATCAAAGGGAGACTGTGAAGGGCTGCACGCCACAAGAGCGGTTGTGCAAAGCCCTTTACACGCTAAACTTTCTCAATTGTTCCGAACAGGACCCTAACCCTCCAGTGGCCCGGCATTTCAAGACCAACAAGAACTACCAGTTGCAGCAGCGCCCTCCAGTGCTGGTCCGGGACCCTGAGACCCAGAAGATCTTGGGTCCTTTCGATCTGGTGACCTGGGGGCGGGGGTACGCTTGCATATCCTCGCCCCAGGGACTAAGGTGGATCCCACAAAGATGGGTGAAACCTTATGTCCCCAGACATCCAAGCAGCCCACCAGATAGGGTCGAGGATGTCAATGACGTCGTGTCTGGATGAGCCATCCCCCATCCCGAGGAGGAGGAGGAAACAACCCAAGCCCCTTTTTGTTATGTCAACCTACCTTTCTTTTCAGTTAAAGTTATGTTTTTCGTATGTTTTGTTTTCAGAAAGAGCCATCGGAAAGATGACCACCCCGATCGTTGCACCAACCACTGCACTCCTGATGATGCTGGTGACCCAGATCAACATGTGGATCGTGCCCCAACCCAAACAAAATGTTTGGGTCATGTTGGCAAAGTCCCTCCAACGGGATGAGCTATGCCTATCCACAGGAGCAGCAGGAAATCCGATGACCACTTGCCTGGTGGGGATCCCGTTAAAGCCTAATGAATACCCGGATTCCCTGTTGAGTTTGTTCAGCGAAGTTAATAAAGGGAGGCCAGCTCAGCGAGTGGCCCGCTCTGCACTCACCTACAAGATTAAGAGGCCTGTCCAGAACCCTCTCCTACTATGGAGAGACTGGCTGGTCTTCTTGGAAAGGGCAACCGCTGAGCCCCAAGAATTTGATTTGTTAAACTCCTCCCCCGCACCCTATTGTATCCATTTCCGTTACTACCCCTCAGATCCTACTCCTTATTCTAATTTAATGCAGGACAACAAACAGTTTCAAGCAGCCTCCTGGTGCAAGAACATCGCCCATGTTAAGATGCCCTCAACCCTCAGTTCCTACCCTCTTAAGTTGCCTAAGGGCATATTTTTAGTTTGTGGGGACCGAGCGTGGGCTGGCATCCCCTCTCGCCTTCTCGGAGGGCCGTGCACTTTAGGCCGGTTGTCTTTGTTTGCACCCAATACATCTCAAATTGAAAATTGGGAACGAAAGAATAATTCGGTCATTAAGAAGCGCAGTCTCGAAGATCTTGACCCTGATTGCGACTCTGAAATTTTTCATTGGAATAAACCAAAACGGGTTGCTGTGTCAGTATTTCTGCCATGGTTGGCTGCGGTACAAGCCCTCGGAGAATTAGGCCAATTAGAGTGTTGGGTGGTCAAGCAAGCCAATTTAACGTCAACCGCGCTGAGCGACCTCCTCGAAGACGAGGAGATAACCAGGCGAGCAACGCTACAAAATCGCGCTGCTATTGATTTCCTACTGCTCCTCCATAATCATGATTGTAAAGAATTTGAGGGACTTTGCTGCATGAATCTGACCACCAGGAGCACAGACATCAAGAAAACCATCACAGAAATGAAGGGCATGATCCACCAAATACGCCAAGAGACTAATGACTGGGTCACCAGTCTTTTTTCGGGATGGGGGGGTCTCCGGATGGCTCTCATCCATTTTAAAGACTGTTTTATGGATTGTTTTCGTCGTTTTCATCGTTTTAATAGCGTTTGCAGTTTTAAGAAGATGTTTAGTTCAATCAGTTTTACATCTTGTATCCCCCTCCCCTCAAGTCAATTTTGTTAGCGCTCCTTCTCCTCCCTCTTCACCTCCTCCTTCTCCCGTACCCCAAGACTGGTTTGTTGAACCCTCTGCACCTCCTGCCGATGCAACCTCCTCTTTCTAAAAAAGAAAGGGGGAGATTTGTTGCCGCCTGTTAGTTTACTTTCATTAAGTATGTTTGTTCACCTTCGTTGAGTTTAGAGTTGGTTTGCCCCAGTTACTCCCCACTATCCCGATATGGTTTGTTCCCAGTTGCCTGTCATTGTAAACCTCTCCCCTCTTTCCAGATTGTTCCCCATCCATCACTTTGGTCCTACCCCCAAGCCCTATCAATCTATGTACACCACACCTTTTGTTCTGGTTCCTTCCTTGTTCATCACCCCTTACTCGATGCCCTATTGGTTGTATAGCTATCCTCCCTCCCCCAAGTCCCTACCATTGGATTTGTGTATTGTAACCCCTTCCCACAACACCTCCCCTGCTGCCATATTATTGGTTGTTGTATGAGCCGCCCACGGGCTTTAAAACCTGGCGCACAGAGGTGCCCAGGGTCTCGGCTCGGACTTCCTCCTCGAGATCCCAGCCCTGTCCCTCATCGCCTTCTCCCTGCACCTGCTGGAATAAACTTGTTCCTGGGAAATTGGAGGACTCCGAGCACTCTCTCTCCCTTTACTGCACCTCGTGTCGCCCTGCATACTATAGAGCCCGAGCCCAAAGGAGCTCTAGAGGTTCCAGGTTGAGCCACACAGTGCTCACCTGGTTCCCCACTCCTGCCGCTGACGCTTGGCACAAGCTAGCCGGGGCGTGAAGGGCCGAGCGGGCAGCGACACAGCAATCCTGAGATATTCAGAATTCATGCTTTTACGTCTGAGCCTGATTCCCAGCAGGCTGGGGCTGGGTGGAGCAGGGTATGCTGAGGGGACCATGACTCCAGTGCTGTTTGGGAATTCCTGTTCAACCCTGCCAGCCTGGCCTGAAGCTGCACACCCCAGTCCTCGCATGCTGAAATGAATCAAAATTGTTTAGTCTGCTTGAGTAATCAGCATTCCTGGGGTCAAATAAAAATTCTCTGTGAAGCAGATGGAGCAGTTCAGCCCTAATTGCCCAGCTTGCTTCAGGTTTCCACAGCTCACTTTTTTGTGCAACATCAGCTTTTGAAAAGCCAGAAAGAGAAAAGAAATAAAAAGATAATAACTAGATTAATAAAAAATCAGCACACTGAAATAACACAATTTTATTCCTGAAAAGTTTATTAAGGATCTGCTGGAGCTTCAGCTGTTTTTCTAGTTAGTCCTACAGAGGATGTGTCCAGTCCCTAACTACGTTAATCTCCTGAAAGAGTGACACAGGGTTTTTCCTGTTTTTAGCACCTGGAAGACTTTGAGGTTTATAAATATATGGGGGAGTAATTGCAAGGCACTGTACTGTATTTATATTGGTCTTTTAATAAGTCATAAAATTACAGATGGACCATGATAGGAAAATAACTTGCTGCAGGAAAAATTCCTCAGGATACCTGGTTATTCCCAGTATCTACTGCTGTCATTTAGCAGGGGAAGAGGGACAACAAGCCATGTCTGAATAACAACATGCTAATGTGCTCTCTTCCTGAGTCTGCTCTGAAAAGATCTGTGATTGATAAAGATGAAGGAATTTGAAGAGTTATTTTGGTTATTTCAGAGAAAGTTTAAAATGGAGAAAGGATTGGGGTGACTAGGAGGCTGTCATTAGCTATCACTTTCAGTGCTGTGTATTGTAGCAAAAATGATAAATGTGCCCTTTTGGTGTTCTGCTGGTGTTTAGATTTTCTGAGTCCCTCAGCTGTGAGTTGGGTTTCCATGCTGGTGGAACTGTCCTGCCTGTTGCTTGCTGGGTGCACTGGAACAAAGAGCTGAGCAGTTTATGAGAATTACCACAAACGAGTTTGTGTGGCTCAGAGTGAAAGAGAGGAAATTCATGTTTAATGTAGAAAATCTTCCCTGTGAGGGTGGTGAGGTCCTGGCACAGGTTGCCCAGAGAAGCATAGTAAATAAAGTTTCAGAATCCTTCATTTCTGCCCCATTCTTTTTCCGTAAGTTCCGGTTTGGTTTTCAGAGTGCCACCTTCTCAGCTGGTTGCCATTTGTGTCCTCCTTTCTCTCCTGCCTTCCTTTGTCTGCTCTTTTTCCCTCCCAGTGTCCCTCTTTTCCTGTGGCAGTTCCCAGCCAAAGACCCTCTCCTGATTTTTGTTTTTCCCCAATCCAGGAGGTAAAGCAGCCCTGGATGAAGTTATGGAGGCTGGCAGTGGAATGTCATTGTAAGATCTTGCTCCACTTGGGTCTCTGCCCTTTGAGAACTTGGCCTTGAAGGGCAGGAACATCTTTTCCTTGCTGGAAGCTGGAATGCCAGCCCATTGCAGTGTGTGCCATGGACCCCAGAGGGCAATTCCCGAGGCTGCCAGGGTGCTGCTCCTGCTGTGCCTCCCAAGGGAGCTGGGCAGGGTCCAGCAGCTGGGTGGGCTCCCAGAGCAGACAGCAAAGGTTGCTTTGCTGCACATTCTCCAGCTGGAAGCGGAGGGAAGAAGGGAAGGGAGTCCTGACAGAATCCTGGAGTGTTCATGACTGGAAGGGACCCTGCCCATGGTTCCACCCAGGGTTAGGATGCCATGCAGGAGAGGTGCCTCTGCCCCAGTGAAGGTGCAAATGAGACCATAGGAGGACAACAAGCAGATTTTATTGAACGTGGGTTTTATTGAGAAATAAATGGGTGCCAGGGACATAGAAACAGGGAGGAGGTCTCAGAGGCAGAGAGTGCTCAGAAGACGATCAGGTGGAAGTAGGTGCTTTTTAAAGTCCTTCCCTGCATTCTGGGATCCCAGATGTGTATTTTAATTTGATGATCTACTTCTTCTTCTTCTTACTATTTACTATTTCTTCATCTAAATTGTCTTCTTCTTTCCCTTCTTCTGCTTCTTCTTCTTTCCCTTCTTAATTGCTACTACTATTTTTTCTTCTTCGTCTTACTCTTATTCTTCTTATTCCTAATTTTTATTCCTATTTACTACTACTATTTCTTCTTCATCCTATTCGTCTTATTCTAAATCTTATTCACTTGTTATGCTTCCTGTAATTCCTATTCTTCTTATATTAATGACTATCTTCATCTTCTTATTCCTATTCATCTTCTTATTCCTATTCCTATTCTTATTCCTAACTACTACTATTTCCTAAACTCAACGTTGATTTTTTTGGAAGAATGGTACGAGCCAAAGTTCTGCAGTCACGTCAGTGGAGCAGCACCTCTGGTCTGTGCCCATTCTTCATGGATATAATCCCAAAGGACTGGCGTGGGATCCTTTCATGAGAGGAAATGTCCCGTGATGCCACCAGGGGAAGTTCAGACTCAATATCAGAAGCAGTTTTTCTCTGACAGAGGCGTGAGGCATTAGAAGAAGTTGCCCGGGGAGGTGGTGGAGTGGCTGTCCCTGGAGTGTCGAAGAGTTGTGGCCCTTGGGGATGTGGTTTTGCGGTGATGGCGGTGCTGCCAGGAGGCCAGTGGCACTGGGTGACTGTCGGGGTCTCTTCCCACCTTGATGACTCTGGGATTCACTGCTGAGCGCCCTGGCACCAATGTGCCCCATGGCTGCTGTTTGGGGTTGGCCACAGCGGTGACTCTGGATGTTGGGGAGATGCCCCTGGCACAGTCCACAGTAGCCATGGCAGCTGAGGCTGCAGGGCCATGTCCAGGGCAAGGTGTGGCTCCCTGGGGCCCTGGGCCAGCTGCCATCTGTAAGCCTGGCACCGGCGCTACTCCTGTGGCTGTGGTGCCCAGCAGGGCCAGCGGAACAGCGCCCGCAGCGCCCGCCGTGCCCGCCTGAGGAAGCCGGGCCGTTTGCTGGAGGAAGACGGCTGCTGCCTGAGGGCCTCGGGGACCTCGAGGCTGTGCAGGGCAGGCCCCAGGCTCTGAGGCCCTGCCTCAGGCCCCTGCTGGGCCATGGAGGCTTGGCCGTGCAGGGAGGAAAGTGAGGCACGGAGTGACTCCGGTGCCTGGACCTCAAGCCAGGCCTCCCGAGGGACAGGCACTGGCAGCCCGTCTGCCGCAAGAGCTGCCAGGCTTTGGGCCCTGCTTTCTGCTTCACACAGCTCGAGGAGGCTGACTTTGTCCAAGCTGTCCTCCTCCTGTGGCAGGGGGGTGATCCCAAAGCTGAGGATGCTCACATATTCATAGCTGTCCTGTGTGCTGCTGTTGTCTTCCTCGGTGGAATCGTCTAGGCTGCTGGAGTCCCCGTCCAGGAAGTCTCCATGGCCCAGTTCGCTGCACTCTTCCGAGTCGTACCAGTCCTGGGAGCTGCTGACTTCTTCCTGGGACAGCTCTGGCTCTGCTTGGCACTCCTGGGAGGACTCACTCTGGGTGTATTGTTCCCAGTCTTCATCATACTCAGCTGGGGTCCCCTCCTCACTCCCTTCCTCTGCTAGGAGTGACCTCCCCTCAGCGACAGCCTGCTGCTCACTGGGGCTCTGGGCTCCCGGCAGGCTGGGGGAGCAGCAGGTGCTGTGAGGGGCAGGGCCTGAGCTCTGTACCCCTGCTGATGGCATCTCCTCACTGGGGGCAGGAGAATGTGTCTGCTTCTCCTGGCTGTTCGCACTTCCTTCCCCTTGCTGGGACAGCTTTAGGTCACTCACCTCCTTCTCCCCTTGGGGCAGCTCCTTGACTGTCACCCTTTGTTGCCACTGGTAGAGGTGTTGCTGTGCCACATCTCCCCAGGGCACTCTCACAGCCACCTTCCCCTGCTGCAACTCTTGGTGACTCCCTGCTCCGTAGAGGCGAGGCTCTTGGGCCCGAAGGTCTCCCCACTGGGAAGGCTCGTCATCCACGTCAGGGTTCTTCTCTTCCGTGATGACCAAGGGCCCCTCCTTCTCCTCAGTGCCTGACTGTGGCCAGGCTGAGCCACCCACTGCCCCCACCAAGTGCCCGCTGAGGGCCTGGTCTTGCCCCCAGCTGGGCAGGGGGCTGGGTGGCTGGGAGCATTTGGGTTTCGCCTTGTTCTCCTCCATCTCTGAGATCAAGCGCGAATGGATCTCGGGAGCTGCTTCCTTCTGCAAGAGTGGCTCTCACGGGACTGGGCACCTCAGGGTTCTGCGCCGCTTACACACCCTGAGTCATGGTGGGGCTCTCTGATGTCACAGGGGTCTCTTAGCACCGCTGAGTCACAACGGGCCACACCCAGTACCCCTGCAGGGTGCAGCTGAGCCCACTGGAATCTTCATGGCTGGTGCTTCCCGGGAGGCTCCCGAAGCTCAACAGTGTGAAAGAGTGGCTAGCTAACAAAGGTCGTGTTCCCATGCAGCAATTAGCTGAGAAAGAATTAAACAACAGTAGAGTGTAGTTGGTATGAGATGTTGCAATGTCAGAAAGACCTTAGTGATAACTGTGAACTGAGAACAGGACACTGTGATCAGAAGAATGTGGATTCAGCACAGATGAACAACCACAAGAATGTGGAACTAGGTGGAGTTGTCCTTAAAT
Source organism: Cyanistes caeruleus (assembly GCF_971803275.1). Lineage (NCBI taxonomy): Eukaryota > Metazoa > Chordata > Aves > Passeriformes > Paridae > Cyanistes > Cyanistes caeruleus. Next base: position 104,371 of record NW_028255937.1, read on the forward strand.
TAAATACCCAATAATGAGCTTGCTTTTGCACTATGTATGAGCCTAATTATTGATGTTATATAGGGAGTTTGGAGTTGCCAATAAATGAGACTTACTGATCATTCATATTGAGTGCTGCTTGTCTCCCGCCGAACTCATCAAATGGCGCCCGAACAAATGGGACCCTTGGGACCTTTGGGACCTTTGGGACATTAAAAAGCGAAGGCCACGGGAGTCGGCGACAGGGGACGGGTCCTCCGCAGCAAGGACGGCGAAAAGCAACGGTGCCGCGCCCCAGGCGACCTCAGAGGAGAGTCCTGGCCGTAACGTGCTGCCGAACCTTGTAGGGCTGCAACAGCGCTGACGGTAAGATGGAAAGGCAAGCAGCACATGATTTATTTACCTGCTTTTTAGAAAAGCCACAGCTTAAGGGTTTTGATTTGCGCAAGGAGCTCCCTGGACTTCTTGCTTATGGGTATGCTCATTCCTTTGCCTCCCACTGCTGGGCAAACACTCCTACCTGTGCTGCCCATGGAAAGAGGGAGGGAGAGTCAGAGAGAAGGAAATAATGAGAAAGAAATTCCACAGCAACGCTGAAACAACGAACAGAATCTGTTCAGTTACGGCAGGATGTGATATATTCTGAACTATTTGCTTCACTTTTGGAGTCACTCTTAACACTACAATCTTATTTAAGTTCCAACTTTGCTACCCTGGAAGAAAAGAATCCAAATTTAGATTGGTTTCCACCCAAACCAGGGGGACATGGGGGAGCACTGAGGTGTGCGCAGAGAGCGGGGGCACCCCTGGGGCAGAAGCAGTGCAGAAAAAGTTCCAAGGCCACACTGAACAATTACAGAAACAGCTGAGCAGAAACAGGTGGCTCAGACAGCTTCAGAAAGAGACAAAATAGCCAAAAAGTCACAAACTATATGGTATCTAATTCAAACTCCATCACTGTAATTAGGAGTTGATAAGGTGGAATGGTCACCGTTGTTACCACCTGGCCATGAGAGATTTTCGTGTAACATCGCTTGCTTTTGTAAAAATTGTGCCCCTTTTTTCCTCTCTCAGTGAACAAGAGAGATTGAGAGAAACAACTGTATGTGTTAAACTTAACTTTGTGAGGTGTTTTTTCGTTTTTTTTTTTTCTGCAAGGGTATGTGGAGAATGTGAAGAAAGATAACAGCAGCAGAGAGCAGCAGCAGGGCGGGCAGTCCACCCCCCCCCCCTCCCTCTCTAAGAAAAAGCACTGGGATAGTACCCAGTTTGTTAAAAAGTCATGATTCATGGGTTTTTTAAAATGTTTTTATATACCCTTTTAGAGTTAATTTTGTGTTTCAAGTAATAATGAATTTATGCAGTTGCAGTTTTTTAGAGTTTTACTGGAGAAATTATTGTGTTTCTTTGAAAGTTTAAAAAGGCCCCTTTTCAAAAAAAAAAGGTGTTTAAGGTGAATATTAACAGAAGTTACCTTGCAATAATTAGTTTTAGAACCTAAAGTTAAAATATGGTATGATTTACAGCTTCTAAGAAAACCTTCCAGTTAATGTTATCTACAAAAGAGATTTGTGGTTTAAAAAAAAAATAATTAGTTAAGAGAACTTTACTGTACAAGACAAAGTTAAGTTAAAGTATATATTACCCATTTGCTTGTTTTTTCCACAATTTTAATAAGGTAATTTCAATGTGAGTCCTTTTGTTATATAAAACACATATAACTGCATATATACCAATTTGGATTTTGGATTTTAGTTTAAGAATTAGACTTAATGTTTCTGAAAAGTGCTACAAAAGCTGAATGGCAACTTGCCAAATGCTGTGTTGTGGTTTTTCTCTAGAAAAACTGCACTTTAAAATCCTAACCAATTTAAGCAAGGCAAATTCCTATTATGAATAAGTATTTTTAGTACCATTTACAGTTATTGTGAGTTATTCTCAAAGCTAGATGACATAGTATTGTGATGGATTTGTTATGTTTTTATAATCTTTATAGTGAATCTATGTTACTGTTATATTGTGTTTAAAAGGTATATATCAAACCTTTAGTTGCCTCTTTGTAGTAACAGAATAAGATTAAGTTATGTTTTTATTTAATATAGATTAAGTGTTAATAGAATTAAGAATAGTCAAGTTTTATTATATTTAGGCTTGAATGTTTTTAAGTTAAGTTTTATAACTTAGATATTCTTTTAAGGTTAAGTTTGTTACTTCCTTTTGTCATAAATCATTATTGTTAGGTTTAAATATTGTTTAATTTAAATTGTTTTATGTCTTATTGGAGACACGTGTCTAAACTGCAAAGTATAGTTATTTTCCTAGAGAGATGAAGATAGCCACAACTGAGAAAGCTGTGACAGAACACTGATGAACACCTGCTTGTGGATAGAAGGGAATGCAGTCTGTGACACCCTTGACTTCATCAGGAGTTCTATTGGTTGTTGCAATCTCTGCAGTTTTTGTTTGCCATAGTTTTCTTATTTTTCAGTGTTTCCAGAATTTTAAGAAGATGTACCATTGCTGAGGCACAGCTGCCATGGGAGAGGCTTCAGATTAAACCAACTGCTGCATGGTTTAATTGGTCTGGTACCTGAGGCTTCTGATCATTTGCTTTGTACAAATGCATTTTAACAGTTTGCTGTGCTGTAAGCATCTCCTAGCTGCTGCTATTGAGAACCTTGATTTAGAAATGAGTTAAGAGGCATCTTTCCAGTTTAAAGCCAGGCCCTGGCCAAGCCTTGACTTTACCTGGACAGAATGTTTGCCAGCAGATCCAGATGTTTTCTGTACCAAATCAGTATTTGAGTCACTTTTTGACTCAGCAATTTGACCCTATTAATATGACAGCTGGATCAATTTTGAAGTGGGCTTGGAGAATCATTTCCGGAGGTGGTTATCCAATCCTTCACTGATGATTTTTTGTTTCTGTTTGCTTGCTAACTATGGGATGCTGGTGCAGTGTTTTAGTAATTAATAGTAGTTTTATATTACATATGTTATTAATAATGTTTATGATTTAATTGATTTTTTAACTGCTATAGGTTCTTAATCCTTGTATATATGGGTTTGTGTTGATGTTGATGTTTATAACAGAAGTACATCTCATTTTTTTTTTTTTTTAAGAAAACAGGGAAAATTGATATCCTAAAAGCATTTTGATTAGTGTAATTCATTAACTTCAAGGGGAGAAGTGTCTGTGTTTTGTTGGCAGGTTCAAAAAGGTCACCTGTCCATCTGACCAGACTGTCTGCCTCTGAACACACGAGATCCAGTGAACAGAGAAGTCACCACACAGCCTTGGTACTCCAGACATGGATCAGAAGTGGAGCTGTCAGGACATAGTTGTGTCTGAGCACTACACAGACAGTTGCCAACAGAAATTTTATGTTGTTATTATGATGTTGTGTCTCTACCAATTTTTCAGTTATCCTTTGTTTTAAGATTTAGAAGGATGTGAAGAACAACCTGAACATCAAAGCCCTCAGTCACCGATCAGCTGCCAGCTGACATCAAGGGAGCAGTGAACGTTCCAAGACTGAATTGTGTTAAATCATAGTCTGTTTGTGAAGGAAATTCTGTAGAAGATCTAAGAAAAGTGTAGAGACTCCATCTAACTGTATATAAAGCAAATTGTAGTTGTGTGTTTACCCTTTCAGCAAATTGCTTCCACACTTAGACTACATATATACCAGAGCATGTGTGGTAAAAGTAGTTAGATAATAGTTTAAGATTAAGAGTTTAGCCTGTGTAGTAATTGTTATATTAGTATAAAGTATAAGCATTTCCCCCCTTCAAGAGGTAGTGTAAGCATCTTTGAAAGTTCATTTAACATTAAAGTTTAGCTGTGAGTTTGCAAGTATGGTGTCATTTACATGGAACAAACTGCTTTTGGTAATTGTGTTGTGTATAGTCCTGACCAACTGTCTGCTAACTAACATCCAAAAGTGACAGAACATATGGGTCACTCTGGCACATTGAACTGGCCAAAGGTCAATGTGTCTGAGCCTAGCCACACCTGGAGATCCTTTTCACACCTGTCTCATAGGAATCCCTGAATGGGATCCTCCAGCATTTAAAGGTTTAGTTAGAAATGAGACTTGACTGAATCAATTTGCAATGTTGCAAGAGTGCAATTGCACTGTTGGCTTCACATTAAGACAACTTGAAGCCTGCTGGCAAGCAAAAATTACCAAAGTTCTCAATGTTACCATAGGGCCCCCCAAAAGAATTAGATTTGTTAGGTTCCACCAATACCTCAGGTGGATGGATAATGTTTGAACCCCCGACAAAACGTCATTCTAACAAAGTAATGCAGCACTGGGCTGCTGTCAACCCTATAGCTGATCTCGTTACTACCATTGAAAGTAAAGCCTTTATTAGTGGTGCAATCTCACAGAACAATTACCAAAGCGATTAATTAGTTCCATATTCCTAATCTGTGGAGATAGAGCATAGAATGAGATTCCTGCTAATCCACATAGAAAACTCTGTTATTTTGGGAAACTTACTTTGTTTCCATCCAAGCTTACACCAATTGTAGAATGTAGTTGATAAAATAAAAAACATCAGTCAGTCAAAGTGAAGCCTGAATGAATTAAAGCTTAGCAACTCTAAAAAGGCTCGCTTGTTAGACTAAGAAAAAATTGAACTTAACATCCACAATGTTAAGTGAACTTTCAGCTGATGTGAGTAGTGTGTGTCATGCAGTATTACAAAATCGAGCCACAATTGACTTTTTGCTCTTAGCACAAGGACGTGGTTGTGAGGAATTTGAAGGCATGTGCTGTCTGAATCTTACTGATCATTCAGTTTCCATCCATGGGCAACTACAACAGCTTCAGGATGGGTTACATGCCCTGAAAGAAGATAGTGACCCCATTGGAAGTTGGTTCTCCAGCTGCGGCATCACTGGATGGTTGAGGTCTCTTGTGCTAGAAGGGGGACAGACTTTACTTATAATGTTAATCGGGATGAAAGTCTAAGTTGTGTGTTATCTTGGCTTCATGAAACTATAGAATGAGTCACATCCAAAGCCTGGTTTGTGCAAAAAGAGAAAGGGGGAATTGTTGCTATATTTTATATATTAGTAAAGGCCTGTCTGCACAAACCAGTCTTTGAAATAAGTCGTGATATTAAGGGCTGAAATCCTTGAAACTTGCCTGCAGAAGAGAGAGTAAAGCAAAACAATATCCTTGTGTACAAGGATAAGAATGTAAACCTATGTGTGTTAGCCAATAGTAACTTGCTCTGCCCGCAGACCCTGTAGAACCCTATAAAAGGTGTGTTAATAATAGAAATAAACGGCATTCACAATTACTTCTGTTAAGACTGGTGAACAGCTCGGGGGTCTTTCAACACCAAACTATGTTGAGATGGAAGAGAAGAAAAAGCCCCAGAGATGCCGCACAAGGAGGGTCTGCAAATCCAGTCCAGGGAGCTCCGAGGAGGAAAGAACCCCCCAGTGCCAGGAACACGGCCAGAGATCCAGCCGGAGCTCAGAGCAGGGGGAAAAGCCCCACAAGTGCGTGGAGTGTGGGAAGGGTTTCAGGTGGAGCTCCCAACTGATCCAGCACCAGGTGATTCACACTGGGGAAAAGCCCTACGAGTGTGGGAAATGCGGGAAGAGCTTCACCAACACAGCTTACCTGATGAAACACCAGGTGATCCACACTGGGGAACGGCCGTATGAGTGTGGGAAATGTGGATAGAGCTTCAGAAGTATCTCTGACCTGATGACACACCAGGTGATCCACACAGGGGAACGGCCCTACACCTGCTTGGAATGTGGGAAGAGCTTTGGGTGGAGCTCCTACCTGAGGGCACACCAGCTCATCCACACTGGGGAGAGGCCCTTCGAGTGTCCCAAGTGTGGGAAGAGGTTTCAGCGCAGCTCTGATGTTCTCAAACATGAGCGGATTCACACAGACGAGAGGCCCTTCCGCTGCCCCGACTGCGGGAAGAGCTTCCAGTACAATGGCCACCTCACCGTTCACCGGCGCATCCACACTGGGGAGAGGCCCTACGAGTGTCCCCAGTGTGGGAAGAGCTTCTCCACCAGCTCAACCTTGACACCAACGGAGTCACCAGTAAGGGAAGCCCTGCGAGTGCCCTGAGTGCGGGAAGAGCTTCGTGCGCTGCTCCAGCTCCATCCCCCATGGGAGGATGGGCGTTGGATGATCCCCAGTGACCCCCGTTGGGCAGAGCCCTGGTGATCCGTGGTCCTGGTGATGCGTGTTGGGAAGACACCTGGCTGGGAGGCTCCACATCTTCCTGGCTCCCTGTGGGCACCTGGATGAAAGCAGGGGAATGAAAATCCAACAGGATACAGAATGACAGTGGGAATTGTTGACTTTGAATCTTCAAGAACCTTTTGCCTCAGGAGCTGTGTGGGCAGAGAAAAGGGGGTGACACCGGGCTTGGGGGCCCAGAGGGGAGCACACACACTCTGTGGAGGGGAGGACACGACCCCCGTGACCCCACCTCACCTTCCTGCACAGGCAGAAGCCGAGCCCCAGTGCCAGGAAGATGAAGGCCAACGTGGAGCCCTGTAAGAGACGGTCCGAAGATTCCCTCATCTGTCTCACAACCGTCTCAAGGACAGAGACTGAGACCCTGAATATCACAAGGGACTTGGTTTGGGGGTTTGGGCCTAGCTGAGATGGATGTTTGCTCAGTGATTGTTTGCAGGTGGTTGCACGGTACACTGCCCTCGTTCCTGCTGGTGAGCAGAGGCTTGGTAACCTGCGTAACGGGTTTTCCACGACTCATGGCTCTCATTCCTGCTGGTGAGCAGAGGCTTGTGCCTGGTACCCTGTGCAATGGGTTTTTCCACAACACCTTGTCCCTGTTCCTGCTGATGAGCAAAGACTTGCAAGACATGGATCGCTCTGTACCCTACACCTGCTCCCTGCGCAATGGAATTTCATCACAATGATCATCAATCTCATCTGGTTTTGGCCCTGCACCCCTCGCTTTGCAAAAGACTATAAAATTATACCCCAAACTCACCTTCCTTTGAGATCTCCCCAACGGACAGAAGACTCTGCGTCGTTGGACGGCTGAGTGGACTTCGACGTTGGTAGCTATAATCCCCTTACTCTCTTTTCCTTATGCTTTGCTTTCTCTTTTCTTTCCCTCTATCGCGTATTAGTGCTGATGAGCACTCAATAAACTGTGTTTTCTTGTTTAAGTCCTTGGTTTGCTGATAATCTTTTGTACTCTAAGACCGGCTAAAAGAACCACATCACGAATCCCACCTTGCGGATCGTGACATAAATTGGCGTCACGGACAGGATCCTGAGAGACAGAAGGGGTTGCAGGTTGTTGTGCAGTCTGTATCAGGGGAAGGACGTTTCGCTTCAGCCGCACCTAGCCTGCCACGCTGGTGAGCAGTGTCTAGAAAGCAAGGGAGGCGACTCGAATTTCTCGCAAACTGCACACGCCCAGGTGAAAAGCACCCCTACACTCATTTGAGGGCTCTGTCTTCAGAATTTTACACGGGATCTTTGAGTACAAAAGGTGGGACTTACTGGTTTTTTATATTTTGACTGCTTGGTGTAGCGGAGAGTCTGAATTTTAACATAAAGGTGTGCCTCCCAAGCAGATTTGGTCTCTCCACCCACGACAGGGGGGAACGCAGTGTTGGCTGCGTCTGATGTAGTGTGACTGAGTTTTACCTCCCTGTAGTGGTTCTGTGTACTGTTATGTGTTTTTGATGAATTTTGACTGCTTGGTGTAGCGGAGAGTCTGAATTTTAACATAAAGGTGTGCCTCCCAAGCAGATTTGGTCTCTCCACCCACGGCAGGGGGGAACGCAGCGTTGGCTGCGTCTGATGTAGTGTGAGTTTTACCTCCCTGTAGTGGTTCTGTGTACTGTTATGTGTTTTTGATGAATTTTGACTGCTTGGTGTAGTAAAGAGACAACTTGAATTTTAACATAAAGGGGTGCCTCCCAAGCAGATTTTGTCTCTTCATCCATACAGGGACGCGAAGGGTGACGTGGCAAAGGCTGCGTCTGTGCGTAACTTAAGTCTTACCTCCCTGTAGTGGTACTGAACCCTTCACACACACAAACATGAGTGAACACTCTGAAAACTCTAGTATAAAAGGTAAAGCTGCATTCATTGCTTTGTTAGCAAAACACAATGCTAAGCCCTCCCCAGCTGGGGAAGAATGGGCTCAAAATAATTGGTACAACCTGGAAAATGTAACTGATAGAATTTGCTCCCTGCAACATGAGGCAAAATTCAAATTTGGCCGTAATAAAACCATAATTTGTTCTGTATTGGGAGCTTGCCTTACGTCAGCTGTAGAGGCTCACACGAGACGAAGGCAGGAAGAGAATGTAATTATACAATCCCTACAAAATTTAGTTGAAAGTTTGCAAAATGAAATTCATTTCTTACGAACTGCTCTGAGTGAGGAGTGTGCCAAAAATTCACAGTCTGCTGATTCCTTTAAGGAGTCGTTGGAAAAAGAAACTCCTCAGATAAATCACAAATATTCTCAAGAAAAATTACATTTGGTAAAAAATTGTGGTGAAAACTGTTGCTCACAAATGAGACCTTTGATTAAAACAGAATATAATTATATCAATGATGAAGCTCTTGATCCACATATAACCACTAAAGAAATCCCGTACACTGCTAATGAATTAGCTAAGTTAAAAAAGGAGTACGGGCGTCTCCCTCAGGAGTCAGAGACAGAATACGTATTTCGAGTGTCTCTCACAGGGGGAGATCAAATTCAATTATCTGAACAAGAAGCAAGTGGTTATTGGGGACATGGTGTTTTCTTAACAACAGGAGATAACCGCAACCCATGGTCCCTAACACAGCGAGCTGCATATTGGGCAGGGGGACTTAACCCCCTGGAAAGGGGAGATCCTGTAGCTCTAACCGGCTCCCCAGACCAAATTCTCGAAAACATTCATAAGGCAGCTTGTCTACAACTGATTCATGAAAGAAAATTAATTGTTGGTTATGAATCACCAATTTTGTTACCTGTGAAAACTGAAATTATGACCCCTTTAATTTGTGGTCTTCCAGAATCACCGAAACCTACAGCAATTCTCCTCCAAACAACCACAGATGATATCCTTGTGGGAGGAGATGAAAAAGAAGTAATAAAAAATAAAGATGCTGAAAAGAGGTACACTACCTGGGAAAAGGGACTGTTGGTAGTTAATCCAGCTCTCATAGAAGTAGAAAAAATTACACAACAACAACCAATTGCATTAAAAGGCCCTTTTGAAATTACTAAGACAATCACTACTGGGACTCTCCACCCTGACGGGGTGGCCCAGAGGGCCTCAGTGAGAAAGTGGTATGCCCAGATTGAACATGACTCTAACATCTTCTCAATAACAGAAGAAGCTGTAAAAAATCAGATGATACAAAAAACTGAGAGCTTAAGTAGCAGCCATGACAAACCTGACTTGGTAATTAAAGAAACCCCTCCCAACATAAAAACAGAAAAGGGTAGGCTGATTTCTAGCCTACAGTATTGGTGGAACTTGGGGGTGAAGAAAGGGGTACTGAAGGGTTTAATGGTTAACCTGCCACTTAAAAAATTAAGTAAATTGGTCTCTCAGTGGCAGGATTCCAGCCCCATTGTACCAAGCGCTCCACCTCACCCTCAACTGATTCTGGGCAGTGGGCCAAAGCAACACCACTCACAGGTTCTGGACAGTGAGCAAAAACAATCAGCAAACTCTTGGTTCACTGATACCTCTGCCAAACGAGAGGGAGAGGTGTGGAGGTGTGGGGCAGTAGCCCTCCACCTTTCCTCTGCTGAACAAATTGTTACTGAGGGAGAAAGCAGCGCTCAGGCTGCAGTGCTGATAGCTGTTTGGAGTGTTTTCCAACATGAGGTACAGAATACCTCTCCTGTCTGTATCTACACTAACTCCTATGCTATGTTCAAGGGATATACTGAGTGGCTTCCTTTTTGGCAACAAAAGGACTGGGAAGTAAACAGAATTCCAGTATGACAAAAGGAAAAGTGGCAAGAAATTCTACGCTTTCTGCTGGTAAGAGTGGGGATTATATCTTGGTTAGTCCAAACTGAAACTTTTAAAAGAACTACAGGAGAATATGCATGGGTAACCTCCGATGCCCTGGGGATAGAGCATTGGATAAACACCCACTGGATAATTCCATCATTTTAATCTCCTGCCCCTATGTGGCAGACTCTGTTTTGTTTATTTTCTACAGAAGAACACCGAGGGACATGAAGATCAGATAAACCATGAACTTACAGATTTAAAATAAATGCTGTAACAAAGCCTATATTTAGTGTAATAATCACATACCATGGTGTGAATACCCCTTTTTGTGCTAAATGACAAAGCTAATGTTTTCCCTGTTTTTTCTGTTAACTCAAGGTGATGATGTTTCAATACGCTGCAGACTGAGTACCGGATCCCACACTGAGCCTGTACACAGTCAAGTTGCCGGATCTCGTGGCCAGGTTATATCTTGTGAAACTTGAAATCAAGATTGTTGGCTGAATTTAACGGCTGTACAATTGTCCTCCAAAGTCGTGTGTGGTAAAAACAATACCAAATATTGGGGAGAGCTTAATGTTCAGGTTGTAATACCTACCATACAGCCACCAAGTAGATTGACTCCAAAAATTTTTGAAATTGGACCCTATGTAATCAGGAAAACTGGCCAACAACAAATGCTATTTAACCCAGCATGGTCTATCAAACAAGTCAAATTACTAATGCAAAACAATGTCTCAGAGATTCAGCCAGCTTGTTCACCTTTTTTGTAAACTTCCTTTGAGGGGCGGACAACCTGGTTGCGAAAGCGAAATTCTTTTCACAGACGGATGACAAGAGATATAACGGGTGTTGTGGGATCAGGACTAGGAATTTTGAATAGTATTGATTCAGAAGTATTGATGAATAAATTGGCTGTTGCAACTAAAGATTTGACCAAAATACAGCAACCACTGAGGTCATCTTTAACTGCTTTGGGAACCCAACAGTGGTTGCTATCAAACATATTACCAAATTGGGAAAGGGTAAACATAGATGATCACAAATTAATAATTGATGCACTCAGTGCTACCCAAAACAATGTTTTTCTGGCTCTTAGCTGTATTCAAGCCCAGTTGTGGATGCAGTCAGTTGCTGCATCAATTATCAGAGAGGGTGAAGAACGCACCTTTCCCACTGAGATTCGGAAAATAGTCTGGGACAATGCCAATGATTTTGAAAAAGAATTTCAATCTTGGTGGAATTTGGTAAATTTTACCTACGATCCCACCACAAACACAGCCACAGCTTTTGTGTTGACAATACGTAATGCTTCAGTACATTCAATCTTTCCTATCATTGCATTGGGGCTGAATCATGATGGAGCTGTTCTCTATCCTTTAGAGCATAGGGAATGGGCCCTTCAGGCTGGTGGGAAATGGCAAACTGTTGGTTTAGAAAATTGTATTGTCCGGGAACAAAAGGGGTTTATCTGTGAAAGTAATGCAATCAAAGCTCAAGACATTTGTTTAGACACAGAACAGAATATCTGTCATTTTGAAATCCATCCTAATAAGACTTCTGAAACAGTGCTTGTGTATGTAGGGAATGGATGTGTATGCTTGAGAACTGCTTGTGATAGTATGCTTGTAGAAAACATAGTAGTGGATACTAAGAATCATTCAAATTTTTGTGTATGCAATTTTACTAAGATTGTAGGATGTGACTTTTCCTATTTAGCTCCAGTTACTTCATATTATCTTTTGCAGTATAATTACACTTTGATTCATCGTTTAGTGCCTGCTCCAATTGGAATGAACTTTACTCTGGTGAGGCAATTGTTGCTTCACCAGGATTTAATCGAAATTTTGGAAAAGATCAAAAAGGATGGACAAAAGACCTTAGTTACGGTTCACCACAATGTGAAAGGAATACATCGTGTTCTGGAAAGAGTAAGGAAAGGTGCTGAACACAAGTGGTGGGATACTCTTTTTGGGTGGTCACCAACTGCTACAGGTGTTTTGAACAAATTGTGTCATCCCATCATCGTCCTCTTGGTTTTAGTTTTACTTGGTTTTGTTCTATCAGCAATTTTGTACATCCTGAATTGGAGAATGATGAAGCGGTTGACAGAAGTGACTTCCATAATGGATGCACACAACATGATTGGTACTTTACATGTTGCTGATACCCCTAAGGTTATCGATACTCAATGAATTATGCAGGCACTACAATAAATAATTTGACATTGTGACTAGGAGGTTAATCATTTTATCATGGTGTATTTTAGAATATAATTTATTGTTTGTTTTAAGATAAGAAACCAATATGTAAGTCTTAGTTGAAATGATATATAATAGTTTTTCTTTGAAATCAATATATTAATTTTCTTATTGTTTTTGTTTTCTCTTTTTCCTTTTTCTGTCCCTTATCTTTTCCCTACTACCTGTCTCTGTTTTTTCTGGGATATACTACCAACTGTAACGAGTCCTGAAGACTTCAGAGAAGATTTCTGCAGCAGCACTACAACATCGTGCAGAAAGACCTCAACGATTGTGAGCCACGGGGTGGTATAAGAGACGGTCTGAAGATTCCCTCATCTGTCTCACAACCGTCTCAAGGACAGAGACTGAGACCCTGAATATCACAAGGGACTTGGTTTGGGGGTTTGGGCCTAGCTGAGATGGATGTTTGCTCAGTGATTGTTTGCAGGAGGTTGCACGGTACACTGCTCTCGTTCCTGCTGGTGAGCAGAGGCTTGGTAACCTGCACAATGGGTTTTCCATGATTCATGGCTCTCATTCCTGCTGGTGAGCAGAGGCTTGTGCGTGGTACCCGGTGCAATGGGTTTTCCACAACACCTTGTCCTTGTTCTGCTGGTGAGCAAAGACTTGCAAGACATGGATCGCTCTGTACCCTACACCTGCTCCCTGCGCAATGGAATTCATCACAGCGATCATCAGTCTCATCTGGTTTTGGCCCTGCACCCCTCGCTTTGCAAAAGACTATAAAATTATACCCCAAACTTACCTTCCTTTGAGATCTCCCCAACGGACAGAAGACTCTGCGTCATTGGACGGCTGAGTGGACTTCGACGTTGGTAGCTATAATCCCCTTACTCTCTTTTCCTTATGCTTTGCTTTCTCTTTTCTTTCCCTCTATCGCATATTAGTGCTGATGAGCACTCAATAAAGTGTGTTTTCTTGTTTAAGTCCTTGGTTTGCTGATAATCTTTTGTACTCTAAGACCGACTAAAAGAACCACATCACGAATCCCACCTTGCAGAGCGTGACACCCCAGCACTTCCATTTCTGGGCAAACCTCCCTTCCTGGGCACAGAGGAGGTTCATTTTGGGGCACCGGGACCCCTGGTACCCCCTTCCCAGCTCCAAAAACCCCTGCACCCCCTTATCTGGAACCTGGAATCCCTGAACACCCATTCTCGGGAATGGAAACCTCCCAGAACCCCCATTCCTGTGCACCAGAACCCCCCTGAACCTCCATTTTCAGGCACTGGGACCCCTTGAACCCCAGAACAGAGGAAGGGAACCCCCTGAACTCCCATTCCGCTGCAGCAGGACCCCCATGCACCCCTGTATCCAGGGCTGGAACCCTCCCAAACCCCCCATCCTCACACCCTGGGACCCCCCTGCATCAGAGCCAGGCTGTTACCCCCCTGCTTTGTTGGTTTAACCCAAAGTTATCTCCTCCCCTGCCCTGCCCATCATTGTATCCCAACCCCTTTTTCCAGCACCTTCCCTATCAATCTTGTCCACCCTGCCCCTTGTTCCCAAATGTTCCCTGTCAATCCTGCCTTATGCCAACCCCCTGCTTGGACGTCCCCTTTGGAAATCCCCTAATCCACAGCACCCCATTGGTCCATGTGTCCTATTCCCCTCCCCAGGATATCCCTCACTGGTTGAAGTTTTGTATCCACCCCTGGGCCCTCCCCATATATAAATTGCTGTACACTTGTGTTCTGTGTCTTTTGTCCCTGGACCCTTGGGAGACTAAACCCTTCTCTGAACCCCAATATGAAAGACCTTCCCCCCATTCTTGCCTCCACACTGTGCCTGACAGCTGGTAAGTGCTGCAGAACATTGCTGTAAGCCACACCTCGAGTCATCCTGCTCCTGAGGTGTGTTCCACTCCTGGCGTGGAGCTGAGGAAGAGCTGACCGGCCTTGGCACCATTTCACACCCAGCTGATCCCAGTGTGTCCCCACTCTCTCCCACTGCCCTCCAGCGTGTCCATCTCGCTGGTGCCCTTGAGCTGGAGCCAGCAGCTCCTGGTGCTGCTGGAAACTCCCCCGGCAATGCGGGCTCAGCTCCAGCTGCCAGGTGGAGCACGGCAGCCTGGAGCACCCCCTGAGCTGGCACTGGGGCACGGCCCGGCCCCCACAGCGCCGGGGGCAGCGGGGGAGGCAGTAGAGGGGCTGGGAGGGGGACTGGGGTGTGCTGGGAGTATGGATGTTAACTATGAGCAAAAGTAGGGAGCGCAGTGCCTGTAGAATAGCAGGCTGCATAACTTTCTCAGTCCCACCTGAGAAAGTGGCCTGGGAAATCATGGGGAGGAATTAAAACAATCCTCAGAGACAGAAGACAGCCTTGCAGGTGCTGTTTGTCAGTTTTGTGTTTTCTTGCAAGAGAAGGTCGAGGGGTGGTGTACCCCAGTGACCAATGATGGTGTGTCGCTCCGATTGGGAACGGCGAGGAAGAACGACACGGACTCTCAAGGGAGTTACAACACGAGAATTCTCTGGTTTATTACTTCAGGCCTGTTTTATAGACTGGTACGTGGAAGGTACAGAAAAGAAACTCTTATTGGTTAACAAAGTGCTACATCACCATCATTGGTCAGGGGGGCCCATCACCCCCCTGGCCTTCTCCTGCAAGAGAAAACAAAACTGCAAAACAACACCTGCAAGGCTGTTTAGTGTCCCTGAGAATTGTTTTAATTCCTTCTCATATTTTTCCCAGGCTATTTTCTCAGGCAGCCCGAGGAGCCAGGCGGCCTGTAATTTGTACAGGCACTGTGGTTTAGATTTAGCATCCATAATGGTGATGTGCTAGTTCACTGACCAATAAGTTTTACCTTTCTGTACTTTCATGTATCGGTCTATAAAAAAAGATCTGAGGTAATAAACCTTAAGAGCTCTCCTGTTCAACTCACAAGAGAGTCTGTGTTGTTCTTCTCGCCGTTCCCAATAGAGTGACACCAGGAGTAACTGTGAGGGAGTTTGAGATAGACTGATTTAAACTGGGAGAGGGGTTTGTGGGCCAAGAATGGCTGAGAAGGGGATTAAAGGTTATTGGGGAGGGTGGGATGGGGTTCAGGGGGTCCTGGTGGAAACTGGGAAGGAGTTTAGGGGTGCTGGGTGTCACTGGGAGGGATTTGAGTGAGCCTGGAGGGACTGGAAGGAGACTGGGGATTGGAAAGCAGGGGTTGGGATGAGGTTCATTGCACTGGGAAGAGACTGAGAGGGTTCCTGATGAGTCCTGGTGGGGCTGGGAAGGAACTGGGAGGGGGTCCTGGGGCTCCTGTGGTGGTGAGGGGCAACTGGGAGGGGGCTGTGGGATCCTGATAGGGACAGGAGGGGCTTTGGTGGATCCTGGGGAGGCTGGGAAGGGACTGGGAGGAGGTTTCAGAGGTCCTGGTGGGGTGGGTGAGAGTGGAAGGGTGCTTAGAAGGGCTTGGGGTGTCTGTGAGAGGTTTTAGGGGGGATCCCGACCCCTGCAGACTTCCCAGAGATGTTGCTGTACACTGCCCGCAGGAAGATGCTGATATGGATCGAGGGCTCCATGTTGGGCTTCGTCTTCCTGGCACTGGGGCTCAGCTTCTGCCTGCACAAGAAGGTGAGGGGGGGTCCTGGGGGTCATATCCTCCCTCTCCCAGAACATGTGTGCTCCCCCAGGGCCCCCAGCCCAGTGTCACCCCCTTTTCTCTGCCCACAGAGCTCCTGAGCCGCTGGCAGCTGCAGCCCATCCCCATGGCTTCAGGCCCAGCCAGCATCCCCTGCTCCATCCCTGGGCTGATTTTGGAGAGGTCGTGTACCCCCCCAGCCCTGCTGTGA
The DNA here is from genome assembly GCF_971803275.1 of Cyanistes caeruleus. Taxonomy (NCBI): domain Eukaryota; kingdom Metazoa; phylum Chordata; class Aves; order Passeriformes; family Paridae; genus Cyanistes; species Cyanistes caeruleus. Next base: position 120,408 of record NW_028255937.1, read on the forward strand.
CTCTGCCCTTGCCCGGCTGCTCCCAGTGTTCCCAGTAAAGCTTCCCAGTTCGCCCCTGTCCCATTTATGGGGGGCAGTGGGGAGGGACTTGGGGAGACCCCATGGGGGTACCCTGTCAGGGACAGATGCTGCCCCAGGTTGGATCAGGACCCCCGTGTGTCCCCCCGATCTGTCACCCTGTTCTGGGGACTCCTTGGGAGACACCAAACTCCAGCAGGGCACCCAGCAAACCCTAAAAAGGGCTGGGACCCCTGAAGCCACCAGGGAAATTTGGGGAGGGGGTGCATGGGTGGTACCTGGACCATGCCAAGAGCCCAGTGCTGCCCCAGCCCAACCTGCCCCGGCTCCATCCTGGCTCCTCCTATGGGATGTGAAGGAATTGGAAAAATGGGGATCCAAGGGTGGGCACTGGGCTCGGGGGGAACAGGAGAAGAGATGGAGGAAGAGGAAACGGGCCAGAGAGGAGAAGGAGGCGGGATGAAGAAGGAGGAGCAAGACTCATCCAAACCCAATATGGGGCTCCCATGCCCCTCTTTTCCCCTGCTCCTCCACCCCTGCCCCACTGCCACCAATCCACCACCCCACCCCTCCCATCCCCCCTTTCACTCAATTCAAGCAGATCCTGGCAGCTTCCTCTTGGGAGCAATTCCTGAGTTTGGGGATTTTTGGGGTGCAGTTCTGGAGGGGGACAGCTCTGTCTGGCTTTCCCCTCCCTGCTGTGGCCTCTCAGCTGCCCCCCACACCCTGGGGGTGCTGGGATTTCCCTCCTGGGCACAAGGACGTTCATTCCCTTCCAGGAGCCCAATGCCCGGCTGGGGCTCCAGGCCAGGGGGTCCTTGAGCAGCTGCCCCAGAACCTCTGCCAGGGGCTCCCCAAAGCCCTCAGCAAGCCCCAAGTCCCTGCCAGGAACCCTCAACTCCCTCAAACCCAGCATCCCCCACAGCCCCTGCAAGTTCCCCCCATGGCAGCGGCCAAGGCCATGGCCCCACATGTCCTCACCCATGGCTGTGTCCCCACCATGTTTCCACCCCTGGCATTGTCCCCCATGTCTCCATCTGTGCCTGTGTCCCCCCATGTCCCCATGAATGGCCATGTCCCTGTCCATGTGTCCCCACGTCACTCTCCATGTCCCACCATGTCTATGTGTCTCAATGTCCTCACCAACGTCTTAGTTCAATGTCTTTATTTTCACCCCAAAGTTGGATATTTTGAAGGGATAAAGAAAAATGAAAAGCCAGTCAGGCCATATTGAAAGGATTTCTGCCAGCTGAGAATCCCCGTGCTTGGGTGGAAGGGAACAAAATTTTTAGGAAGGCTTTCCACACCACTATCTCCAAAATCTTGGTCTTTGACCCATTTCATCGACATCTGGCTGTGGAAGACACCTCTGGGCAATAGGAAATGAAAATTGTGGAATCACTGAGGTTGGACAAGACCTCCAAGACCTCCTTGATGCCACCAGAAGATAGGTGGATTGAATGCAAAAGATTTTCTGGGATTGAAAGTCAACAAATCCACTCCCCCCAAGGAATTACCATTGTTGGTCTGTGTCCCAGTGGATGTTCCTGCACCGGTGTTCAATCCAGGTGCCCACAGGGAGCCAGGAAGATGTGGAGCCTCCCAGCCAGGTGTCTTCCCAACACGCATCACCAGGACCACGGATCACCAGGGCTCTGCCCAACGGGGGTCACTGGGGATCATCCAACGCACATCCTCCCATGGGGGATGGAGCTGGAGCAGCGCACGAAGCTCTTCCCGCACTCGGGGCACTCACAGGGCTTCCCTTACTGGTGCCTCCGTTGGTGTTGCGTCAAGTGATAGCCCCTGGAGAAGCTCTTCCCACACTGGGGACACTCGTAGGGCCTCTCCCCACTGTGGATGCGCCGGTGGACGGTGAGGTGGGAGTTGTGCTTGAAGCCCTTCCCGCAGTCGGGGCAGCGGAAGGGCCTCTCGTCTGTGTGAATCCGCTCATGTACGAGGACATGGGAGCTGGTCCGAAAACTCTTCCCACACTGGGGACACTTGTAGGGCCTCTCCCTGGTGTGGATGAGCTGGTGTTTCCTCAGATTGGAGCTCCACCCAAAGCTCTTCCCACATTCCAAGCAGGTGTAGGGCAGTTCCCCTGTGTGGATCACCTGGTGTCTCATCAGTTCAGAGGTATCTCTGAAACTCTTCCCACATTTCCCACACTCATAGGGTCTTTCCCCACTGTGGATCACCTGGTGCCGGAGCAGGTTGGAGCTGTGGCTGAAATCTCTCGCACATTCCAAACACTTGTGGGGCTTCTCCCCCAGCTCTGAGCTCCGGCTGGATCTCCGGCCACCTTCCCGGCACAGGGAGGATCTTTCCTCCTCACAGCTAACTGGGCTGGGTTTGCAGCCCCTCCTTGTGCAAGATCTCCAGGGATTTTCCTCCTCCTCCATCTGGCCACAGCTTGGGAATGAAAAATCCTAGTTTGGAGGGAAAAAAGAAAGGAAAAAGCCTTGGGCTGAGGGTTTCTCCTTTCCCAAGTTCATCTCAGGAATTCATTGGGTATCTAGTGTCTGTAAGAACCTCTAAGACACCAAGATTCAGCCCAAAAAATCCTCCAAACGTCAAGACAGATCAAAAACTTCCAAAACACCAAAAATCTGATATCCCCCCAACACAGAAAGATTCAGCCCCCACAAAAAAACAAAACACCAACATTTAGCCAAATAAAGCTCAGAAACACCAAGATTCAGCCCCGGGAAAATCGTGCATCTCCCTGCCCGGGCACTCGCTGCATGGGGGGTGAGGGGGGCAGTGAGGCCGGGCCGGAGCAGGGGGTGCCCGAGAGAGGCCCCGAGCCCGGCAGAAGCCCCTGCACAGCCATGCAAGTGGCTCCTGGCCGGACTCGGGGATCCCCCTGGCCATCCCCGCTGGAGCAGCCTGCTCCTGAGGGACTCTGGCCCCTGCGAGGGACCCCAGGCTGCAGCAGGACAAGGATTCCTGGCCCTCAGGGGGAGGCAGTGACATGACCTGACTGTGACCCCCATCCCTGTGCCTCTGGGCGGGGAGGGGGACGGAGAGGGGCACAAAGTTAAGCCCGGGAAGGAGGGAGAGCGGGGGGGAAGATGGATTTCCGAAGGAATCACTTTCCTTCTCGTTTTCTTGTTCTGACACGTTTGAGAATAAATTCAATTAATTTCCCCAAGTCAGGTGTGCTGTGCCCGTGACCAAGGATTAAACTGTCCCCACCCTCATCCAAGACCCCCGAGCCTTTCCTTGTATGTTCTGCTCCCCGCCCGGGACAGGAAGGAGAGTCACAGAGTTTTGGCCTCGCTCCGGCATGCCCTGCTCAATCTCGGACTCACCCCCAGCTCGCAGCGCCCTCAGCTCCCGGGCACCCCGAGCTCCCGGCGCTTCAGCGCAGCGGCGCTTCCTTGGCCTCCTGCCCGGGCCGGGCCCAGCGCCGGGGCCGCTCCTCAGCCGAGGCTTCCGAGAAATGGCGGAGCTCCGCCCAAGGAAGGCGAGGCCGTGCCGTGTGCAGAGCCCGCCGCTGGCTGCGATTGGCTGCTTCTGCCGTCACTCGTGGCTCTGGCGCGCGCTGATTGGGCAGAGCGGGGACGAGCCCGGCCCCGCTGGCGCCTCCAGGGCGGCCGTGGGGCAGGAGAGCCGCCATTGCCGGAGCGTCTGTGCGGGCCCGGCAGCAGCGGCCGGAGCCCGGTGAGGCGGCGGCGGAGCTCGGAGGCGGCCCCGGCCATCGCAGGTGGGAGCCGCGCTCGGTTCTGCGGGGGCTCGGGGCTCGCTGCGGGCCCGGGAGGTAGTGTAATAAATGGAATTGATTCGTGCTGACTAAACTGTAACTATTCGGGAAGCTATTATTAGAAGCAACCAATGGAATCAGTGTTACAAGGCAGATGCACCCCTTTACAGATGTTACATGTTAAAATTGAGGTACAGGATGTAGTTTAGAAGATAAGTGATGTCTCATGGCCAAAACTGCCTTGAGATGGACAAAATTAGAATGACTTTAAGAATTGGGGCTAAAAATCAGTAAATATCAGACTAATTAGTAGAGTAACATAACACAAGGCTTAGTACGCACACACAAACCTGTAAGGTTATCCAAAGGACAACGAGGAAGAGGAGAAGCCTTCCCCAAAAGACCACCAAAAGAAGACTGAAGATCCCCCTAACAACAAGTGAAGCATGTGCCTTGAAGAAAAGTGACGTAAAGTCAAAAAAATCGGAAATAGGAGGAAACATACGGGAAGCATTAATGAATATGCATAAGCATACAGTATATAAGTTTAGCTTGAAGTGCTTTGTTCTGTAGGTGAGGCAGGGTGAGGAACCCCCTCCGTACCCCAGTCGGTTTTGCTTATGCCTTAACCATTTGTAACCACTGGCCAATTATATTCACACACACACACATACATATCTATATCTATATCTATATCTATATCTATATCTATATCTATATCTATATCTTCTATATCTGTCTCTGTCAATATATAAATATATATCTGAATATATCTATTAAATTGTATCTTTCTTACTAAATTGTATGCTTTCACGAAATTGTATTATTTTATTATTTTGTATCCAATTTATTAAAGTATATTATCAATTAATTAGATTGACTGTTTGGAAATTTGAAAGTCATTTATAACAATTTGGTGCCAAATCCCGGGAACTCCAATCTAGGGGAAGAACGGCTAATCCTGGGAAGGAGCTCCCCACCAATTTTTTAAGGTGGTGCCGAGGTTAGATGGTGCTCCCGTGGAAATAGAAGTTCCACTGAGGATAAAGCAGCAGCAAAAGAAGCTGGCTGCAGGGAGCGTGCAGAAGAGCTCCCGCAGAGTGCCGGCCAGAGATAAAGGTGCCTGTAAAACGCCTTGTGCAGCAGAAGCGCCGGGCAAACGGAGCGTGTGAGTGCCACGGGGCTGGGCAGGGGGGAGCTGTGTGCCTGTGTGTGTGTGTGCAGGCTCTGAGACCGGGCTGGGCAGCCCGGACCCCCAAAGGGAGTGCAGACCTCCGGCCGCACCGCCTTCTCGGCTCTCCGCCAGGAGACCGGCCGGGAAAGGAGGGCAGTGAAAGAGAAGAACGAGTGAAAATCCCCGCCAGGGACGGGAGGGAGAGGCCCAGTCTTAAAAGCCACGGGAAAGCCCTCGGGGAGAAGGGAGTGATCTGATCGCTGAGTGAAGGGACTCAGGAGGAGAGAGATTGAGGCAGCTTCAGCTGCCTTTAAAAAGAGAAAAGAGTTGGGAACTTTAGTACGTAGCTGAGAGGGATTGGGAAGAGAAGTAGCCAGAAATGAGTAGTCGAAGAGGGGTAAAAGAAATGGAGAAAGAGAGGAAATTAGACAGGAAGCGAGTAGTTGGCAAAAGACGGGATAGAGCAACAGAGTAATATTGAGGGAGGGGGGAAGCTGAACCACGGAGTGAGGGAGGGGGATCAAGATTCTCCTGGCAGCGGAGATTTCTTGGTTGGTTGTGCCAGAGATGGGCTCAAGGGACAGTAAGTCCTTGAACCCAGGGGCTGGGAATTATAAAGGGAATTCGCAGGAGCCCGGAATATCTGAGAGCCGTGAGGGGGTTTCTCAGGAGGGGAGCATTCCTCAGGACAGTCCACTGAGGATGATGTTGTGAGTTTGGGATACATGGGAATCCCGGAGAGGAAAAACAAGCAGAAAATAATTAATTATTATATGTTTAAATAGACGGAGAAAATTATCCCAAAATATAATTTGAATTGGCCAAAGTTTGGATCGTTTAAAGATTGGATTTGTTAAGCATTGAATCAGTATGTAAATTCCAAAGAACCTTTTAATCAAGAAGAGAGCGACTGTGCTACCCTGTAGCTTCCCTGGGGGGTGGGGGTAAAGATAAATTTATTACTAAAACACAAGAAAGCGAGAGTTATCTGTTGTATCCTTTATAAACTAATAAGTAGCAGAAAAAAAAAAAAAAAAAAAAAAAAAAAAAAAAAAAAAAAAAAAAAAAAGAGGTAAAACTGTTCCTTCACCTAAAGATATTTTGCTGGAAATAGAAACAGCAGCACTACCTAAATCCCATTTATCTGAAAAGTGTGCAGTGCTGGCTGTGCCAAGTGAACTCTAACATATAACACGACTGACCATTTGTTACAACCTGGCATTAATTTGGTTTGGTTTATTATATTTACACATTCAAAAGACAAATTCTGCCTTGCTCAGAGTCTGTGAAGCACAAACATATTTTATGAATATATAGTATCTAAATGGTGTGTTACAGTTGTGTTATGTGCATTATAAGTGTTAAAAACATGTAGCACAGGTTTTTTTCACAGAACCTTAAATTTCCGTATTTTTTAAATGTTTGTTTTTCAATATTTTGTATAGTAAATATAAATGGTTTTGACTAAATGTTTTATTTATTTAACAGCAAAAATTCTGCTAAAAGAACCCCCTGTTAATTAAAGCTTTATTAATAAATTGCTAACTGAAGTTGTGTAAAAAGTAACTTTTATTGTAGTTGGCACATCTCTGGAGCTTTAGTAGTTTAAATTAAAAAGAAAAAAAAAAAACTGCCTAAGAGAGAGAGAGATAAGACAGTGCTGTGAAATCTGTGCCATCCTTGAAACAAGCAGAGTTGCAGTGGCTCATAGGAACCTTATGAGGCCAAGGGTAGCAGTGAGACCAAACGTGTCAGTGACCAGAGCCCAGGGTATAAACTTTGCTACCAAGAAGACTGGCACCTCGGCCCTTGGCTGCAGCCCCAGGGGCCTTGAGGAAGGTAGAGAGTGAAAACTCCTGAGGATTATTTTCACTGTGGTCATTAAGATACCCTTGGCAACTGGCCAAAACCATAAAGCAGGATGGGACAGAATCCAAAAAAATAAGAAAGAAACAAGCGATATTAAAACAAGCAGCAGAAAAGCAAACAACGAGCAAACAAACTATGCAAAAACAAAATCACAATAATTCTGATCCATGTGACAAATGCAAACAAATGTGACAAATGCAAGAACAAGATAAAATCTGTGTTTGTGGCACATCCATATGTTAATGCTGCCTGCTACAATCACAGTAATTTTATAAAAGTATAAAAAATATCTCAGGGAAAGAATTAGACAAAATGAGTAAGTGGTGTGAACAGTTGAAACAGCAGTATAGCAACTGAGATTGGCCAACCTTAACTAAAATAATTTTGTAGGTTTAATGCAAGAAGTAGTTACAGAATTAAAATTATTTAAATGTTAAATTTGTGAAAGACTTAAAATAGCTAAAAAAATAGCTGTGGGAAAGTGGGAGTCTAGCTCCGGACCAATTTTTAAAATGAAATCTTACTCAAACTTCCAAGAGAATAAAATGACCTAGGAGATAAATTTTGAATCGTCAAATAATTAAAACAGTTTGTATCAGGTAATAATACTAACACCTGGCAACCAAAAACTCCTGCTGGATATTAGAGAATAACAAAAAGAAAGTAATTGTAGGATAACCTTGTTGATTTGTGCTGGTATAAAAGTTCTGGAGCTAACCCTTACCAATCCATAAGTGACCTAAAATTCTATCTGGAACAACCAGGTACAACAAGTAACAAATGGAAAGCCCCTGATAGAATATATTAAATTTGTGAGCAAAGAGCATACAGTGAATTACCTCAAAAGTGAAAAAGAACCTGTATCTTAAGAGTTATATGACCCTCCTTCTTCGTTACACCGAGGTCCAGGAGCAATATGTTAAGAGCACCACTTTATGAAACATTAAAAAACAATAAAAGAGACTTGAACCTTGACTTTCCAAAAGCAAGAAGAAACCAGAAATGAAGACAAATGGCCTGCAGAGAGATGACCCAGCCACTTGAGCTGCAGCTGGATCTTAGAGATATGGAACCCAAATCTATCTATTGAATCAGTTCATAAAGCTGCAGACAGTAGTTAAAGTTGTTTCAAACCAAACCTCTACTGCCCTAAAGCTGCTGGCCAAGCAACATTCACATATGCTGCTTGTTTGTGAAAACTTGTTTATGAACTTTTGTTTATGAAAAGAGAATTACCCTGGAGTATTTGTTAGCTGAAGAAGGGGGAGTTTGTAGAAAGTTTAACAAATCTGAGTGTTGTATAAAGATAAATGATTATAGAAAAGCCATCACAAAAATTGCTAAAGATATATATACCAGTTCAAAAATAGAATTTTATTTTGAAGACTGATTAGTGAGATAACCTTTTTAGAAGTACTTAGTGGAAAAAGTTAAAATTTATGGTATTGTCGTGGTTTTAAACCAATAACTAAGAAAATTACTTACTTCTTGCTGTGAGATATGGATTAGAACAAGAGCAAAACAGGCATACAACTTAAAAGGGAAAAAAAAGAAAGTTTATTGACAAACCACAATAATAAGAACACCAGAATAAACTTCCAGAAAAACCTTTCCATTTCTTATCTACCCACTATTCCCTTGTTCACATGACAACAGAGACAAAAACTCTGGAACTCTGATGGTTAAAACAGTCTCAATTCTTGCTAGTCTTTTCACCAGTCTTTATAGAGAAACAGAAGTTTCTTCCTGTTAATTTATGGAGTTTCTCACAAGAAAACTATTTTTGTTATAGTTTTCTATTGCCGTAATGTTAGCTGCTCAGAGCTGCTATTATTAGAGTTCACTCCTCCCATTTTCACATCACTCTGAGGTGTGTATGGGCCATGAGTCTTGAGATAGCATTTTTAAGGATAAGTTATTCAAAGGCAAAAAAGTCTTCTTCATCTGTTTCTGTGAGCTTCAGTAGAAAACAGTTTTCTCATTGCCGCTCAGGGCTTCAAATTTCCCAACAGTTTTCTCATTGCCTCTCAAGGCTTTTAATCTCCCAGCACTTCAGTATACTATAATTACTCTTTACTCAAATTTACACTTTGAACACTATTCCTCTCTAGATCCTATATCATGAATTAAAGGAGTTCTTTTCAGGACTTCATGGTCCATCTCCATAGTTTTAACAGGGAGATATTTCAGCTTAATTAAAGCATCTTCTTAATTCTCTACCTTTCCTGAAGCTTCTTTTCTTTCCTGTCACTGGTAGTTTATAAAGTCTCTTTTCATGTTGATCTCTCTCTCTCTCTCTCTGGATAAAAAGATTAATCCGCAAGTCTCATCTGGGTAATGAAAGAGTTAACATCTTGCCCAGGCTTTTGTAGATGGTTCGGAGATCTCTGCCGAACAGGAGCTGGAGCCGTCTGCGATGGAATGTTCCTCATGGCTGCTCTGGAGCGTGTAGTCTCTGCTCCAACTCGCTGCAAGTCCAGGGCCTCCCTCTTTCTTCACTGGGCAGTTTCTAGTGAATGTAGTTACAGCAAAACCTGCAGCCGAGCCAGAGATCGGCTCGGCCCGGGCCCGGGGAAAACCTTCCCCAGACCCCCCCATCTCCCGGCCAGGAGACGGGGCAGGCCCGGCCCCATCCCCGCCCGGCCGCATGGCCTGGGCAGGGACGGGAGGCCTGGAGCTCCACCACCCTCCACAGCCAGGAAACAAAGAGAACTCAGAGAGCTCTGCTTTTACATTTTAAGGTAGGGTTCACAAGTTGATCCCACTTTTCAATGGCCTAAACTGCTGTCAATTCCCAGCAATGACCGATAATTGGTCAGGAGAAAAGACCCCAAGCACTTCCCAGCAACTCCAACTCCCTTAAAGGTAAAGTAACTCCATGACAATATGTCATGCATGTGAGAGCGCACACAGACCTCCCAGGTGCCATTGCCGAAGGAAACAGGAAGGCAGACGCCTTAGCCATGCCTGCTGAGGCAGCCAATGTCCCTGACATTTTCGCACAAGCGAAATTGTCCCACCAGTTCTTCCACCAGAATGTGCCTGCACTGATGAGAATGTTCAGACTACCCAGAGACCAGGCTAGAGCAATAGTTGCCACCTGTCCTAATTGCCAATTGTTCCAAATACCAGTCGTTAACTCCGGGGTTAACCCCCGAGGACTGAACAGCTGCCAGATATGGCAAACTGATGTCACTCATGTCCCATCCTTTGGGAGAGTCAAATACGTACATGTGTCAGTAGACACCTTCTCTGGTGCAGTGTTTGCCTCAGCCCACGCAGGAGAAAATGCCAAGCATACCATCCGACATTTTCTCCTTGCTTTTGCTACCATGGGAGTTCCACAACAAATTAAAACAGACAATGGACCTGCTTACACCTCTCACAAATTAAGAGACTTTTTCAATGAGTGGGGGGTGAAACACACCGCGGGCATTCCTCATTCTCCTACAGGGCAATCAATAGTAGAGAGAACCCACCAAAACCTAAAAAGAGTCCTTGATCACCAGCAGGGAGGAACAGAGATCATTCCTCCCATTGAGAGGCTCTGTAAGGCTCTATATGTCATGAACTTTCTAAATTGCTCGCCTACAGAGCCTGACCCCCCTGTAATACGGCACTTCTCTAACTCAACTCATGCCAGACTCACAGAGAAGCCGCCAGTGCTGATCAAAGATCCTGAATCACAACTGACATCGGGACCTTTCCCGTTGATTACCTGGGGGAGAGGGTACGCGTGTGTGTCCACACCATCAGGACCTAAGTGGCTCCCAGGGAAAAATGTAAAACCTTATTTAGGCCCTACAAACCCTGCACCAGATTCAGAACTTTCAAAGTCCCCTGAGACCCACACAGGTCCAGAAAAACAGCAGTCCACTGCAGCCTGGAAATGGAGACGTCGTCGGAGTCCACCGAACCGACGTGCCACCAGACCAACAACCAGACAGAGGCCAAACTGTCCTGCTACCAGGGCCGCAACGAGACGACTGCCAACATCACGCCTGACACCGTGACAGTACACAAGTCTTCTTAACTCCCTCCCCCTTCCCCTTCTTGCCCTCGTTGCCTAGCCCAAATTGCCAGCTTGCACCAAAATACACCTCTGTGCTGCTGCTGGTGTCGGGTCATGTGTCCCCAACACACAGAATAACCTTGCTTATAATTTGGGGTTTGTTTTTTTTTTGTTTTTTTAAGAGGGGGGAGACGGGAGAGGAAAGGGAAAAAGAAAATAGCTCCCCCCCCCCCTCCAAAAATCAGAGCTAATCTTTTATGTCCTGTTGTAGAAAATAGAGAGCAAAACCATCCTTGAGTTCCTGATGTTCCTGATGTTCCTGATTATCTGGATGCTCCTGAAAACATCAGCTGTGGATGCCTGGCTAGTAGCACAGCCCCAGGAGAACGTGTGGATCACCCTCACAAAAACGCTCCAACAAGAACACATGTGCTTGCCCATGAGCAGTGCCACCAACCCCCGGTCATCCGGCCTGCCCATGGACATGGCTGCGAGGAATCTAACGGACTGTGCTGCTCTCACCTCTCCAGCCCCAGTGAAGGCATCCACGCCCGCATCCAGAGACCCCAACACGCGGTCCAAGAACTCCAGGCTGAAAAGGAGCCCCAGTGGCTTGAGGACCTTTTTAAGAGCTAAGGGCTCAAAGGATGGGTTGCCTCCCTCCTCAAAAACGTTTTTGAGTTTTTCCTAATTGTTATTATCTTCCCAAGTATGTTTTCATGTTTTAAGAATCTATTAGCTAACTCTCTAGGAGATGCCTTTTTAACAAGTAAAGAAGGGGGAGTTGTGGATGCGGAGGAGCCTGCCGAGCCCGAGATCCTGGCTCCCCCCTGGAAGCAAGACACCTTGTACTCAGAGAGACACAATTCGTCACTCCCAGAGGCCTTTGAGTTAGATATGTTAAACTGTTGTGTCCCATTGGTGTTCCCCCCTGCTGTCCCACCCTGATACATGTATCTCGGCCTCCCCCCACCCCTCTCCTTCCCCATAAATACCCCGGGTTCTCCCCTGTTCGGTAGATTTGCTGTTACTGGCACCCTTCGCCAAAGCTCTGCCTGAATAAAAGGTTTTGCCTCGGTGGAACGCTGGACCAGCATTCTCGTCCCTGCTTCCTGTGTTGCCTGCCGCCGCCGCTGAGCCGAGCCGAGCTGAGCTGAAATCACTATACTATTACTGAGCTGAGCTGGAATCACTCGACTGCTCGAAGCCGCACACGCGCTTCGGGCCAGCCCTTCTCAGGGCTGTTTCTCTAGAGAAGTCGCGGTGCTCCGGGCTTTCCGCCGCTGCTGCGGCAGGTCAAGTTTCGTTTCTCAGGAAGTATTTAAGGGGGTTGCTAGGGCATGTAGGAAAAATATTAGGGAGACCAAACCTCAGTTAAGTCAAACTTAATTTGGCAACTTTTGTAGAGGATAATAAATAGCTAGCCAGCATGGGTTTAGGAGGGGTAGGTTGTGTTTGACCAACCTGATCTCCTTTCATGACCAGGTGACCACCTGGTGGATGCGGGAAGGGCTGTGGATGTTGTGTATTTGGACTTGTGCAAGGCCTTTGACACTGTCTCCCACAGCATTCCCTGGAAAAACCGTAGCCCACAGCTTGGACAGGAGCACTCTTTGCTGGGTTCAGAACTGGCTGGGTGGCAAGGCCTAGAGAGTGGTGGTGAATGGTGCTGCATCCAGCTGGCAGCAGTCACCAGTGGTGTCCCTCAGGGGTCTGTGCTGGGGCCTGTTCTGTTCAATATTTTTATTGATGACATGGATGAGGGTATTGAGTCTTTCATTAGTAAATCTGCAGGTGACACTAAGCTGGGAGCATGTGTCCATCTGCTGGTAGAGAGGAGGGCTCTGCAGAGACCTGGAACAGTTGGATGGATGGGCAGAGTCCAATAAGATGACATTTAACAAGTCCAAGTGCCAAGTCCTGCAGTTTGGCCACAACAACCCCTGTAGTGCCACACTCTGGGGACAGCATGGCTGGACAGTGCCCAAACAGAAAGGGACCTGGGGACACTGGTGACAGCCAGCTGAACATGAGCCAGCAGTGTGTCCTGGTGGCCAAGAAGGCCAAGGGCATCCTGGCCTGGATCAGAAATAGTGTGGCCAGCAGGAGCAGGGAGGTCATTCTTCCCCTGTACTCAGCACTGGCGAGGCCACACTGGAGTGCTGCGTCCAGTTCTGGCCCCTCAGTTTAGGAAGGACATTGAGACACTTGAGAGTGTCCAGAGAAGGGCAAGGAGGCTGGTGATGGGCTTGGAACACGAGCCCTGTGAGGAACCACTGAGGGAGCTGGGGTTGTTTAGCCTGGAGAAAAGGAGACTCAGAGGTGACCTTATCACTCTCTACAACTCCCTGAAAGGTGGCTGTAGACAGGTGGGGTTGGTCTGTTTCACCAGGCAACAACTGACAGAACAAGAGGACACAGGCTGCACTAAGGGAAGTTTAGACTGGACGTTAGGAAAAAGTTCTTCACAAAAAGTCATAAAATACTGGAATGGTCTGCCTGGGGAGGTGGATGCCTGGGTGCCTGGATGTGTTTAGAAAAAGACTGGATGTGGTACTCGATGCCATGGTTTAGTTAAGGTCTTAGGGCATGGGTTGTTCTCAATGATGTTGAAGGTCTCTTCCAACACAGTGATTCTGTGATTCATCTCATGGCCTTGATCACCACATGGTTGTGTTGTGGTCATGTCTCAGTCACAGTCATCACATGCTCATTGTTACCTCATGGTCATGGTCGTGTCATGGTCACATTCATGGTTATCTCACTGTAATGGTCATCTTATGATCATGGGTGTGTCATGGTCATGATAATCTCATGGTCATCTCATGGTCACAGTCATCTCACTGTAATGGTCATGTCCCAGTTACCTCATGATCATGGTCACACATGGCCATGGTGTGTTGTGATCATCTCATGGTCATCTCTTAGTCACAATCATCTCATGCTCATGGTCACCTCTTAGTCATGGTCATCTCATTGTAATGGTCATCCCATGGTCATGATCATTCCATGGCCATGGTTGTGTCATGGTCACAGTCATGGTCATTGCATGGTTATGGTCATTTTATGATCGTCTCATGATCAACTCATTTGCTACAATCTTATCATGGTCATCTCTTGGTGGTGGTTGAATTATGGTCACCGTTATCTCATGATCACAGTCATCTCATGGCCATCGCAAGGTCATGGTCATTTCCTGATAGTCATCATCTCATCCTCTCAGTCATCTCATTGTCATGGTTATCTCATGGTCACAATCACATCATGGTCACCTCATGGCTATATCATGTTCACAGTGATCTCATGACCATGGTCATCTCATGGTCGTCTCTTGGTCACAGTTATCACATGCTCAAAATAATCTCACATTCATGGTCATCTCATCATGATGGTCCATGACCATGGCTGTGTCATGGTCACAGTCAGGGTCATTGCATGCTCATGACCATCTCATGGTTACAATTACATCATGATCATCTCATGGTCAACTCGTGGCCAATCATAACATGGTCATTTCATGGTTGTGGTTGTGTCATGGTCATGGTCATCTCATGGTCATAGTCATTTCCTGATCACCATCCTTTCATGGTCATCTCACAGTCACCTCATGGTCACGATCATCTCACATCCATGGTCATGTCATGGTCATGTCATGGCCATGATTCTGTTTTGGTCTTCTCGTGCTCATGGTCATCTCACTGTAAGGGTCATCTCACAGTCACCTCATGATCATGGTCACACATGGCCATGGCCATGTTGTGGTCATCTCTTGGTCACAATCATCTCATGCTCATGGTCACCTCATAGTCTGGGTTATATTGTAATGGTCATTCCATGGTCCTGGTCATCTCATAATCATGGTCATCTCATAGTCAGTCATCTCATGGCCATTTCATGGTCATGGTCATTTCCTGATCACCATAATCTCACGGTCATGGTTATCTCCTTGTAATGGTCATGGTCACGGTCATAGTTCTGTCAAGTTCATGTCATGATCATGGTCATCATATGGTCATGGTCATCTCAAGGTCATGGTTGTGTCATGGTCATGTCATGGTCATGGTAATCTCATGATCATCTTGTGGCCATCTCATGGTCACTATCCTATCATGGTTATGTTGTGGTTATCTCACGGTCGTGGTCACCTCATGGTCGTGGTCATCTCACAGTCATCTCAGAATCACCGTATGGTCATAATGGTCTCATGGCCATGGTTGTGTTGTGGTCATCTCATGGTCATTGTTGTATCAAGGCCATGGTCATCTCTTGCTCATCTCATGGTCTTTATGACCCCATGGCCATGCTTAAGTCATGGTCACCTCATGGTCATCTCATGACCTTGATCACCTCATGGCTGTGTCATGGTCATGAAATGCTCATGGTCATGAAATGCTCATGGTCATCTTGTGGTCATCTTATGGCCACAGTCATAGTCATGACATGGTCATGGTCATTTCCTGAGCACCATCATCTCATGTTCATTGTTGTCTCCTGATCACAATCATCTCATGCTCATGGTCCTCTCATGGTCGTGATCTCATGCTCATGGCTGTGTCGTGGTCATCTGATGGTCACAGTCCTCTCATGGTCATGATCATCTCATGGTCATCACATGGTCATAATCACCTCATGATCATCTCATGGTCAACTCATGGCCACAATCATCTCATGGTCATCTATGGTCATGGTTGTGTCATGGTCACAGTCATGGCCATCTAATGGTTATGGTTGTGTCATGGTCACAGTCATGGCCATCACACAGTCACGGTCACCTCATGATCATCTCATGGTCAACTCATGGCCACAATCATATCATGGTTATGCCAGGATCATAGCTGACTCATCTCATGGTCACAGTCATGGCCATCTCATGGTCATGAGTAGCAATGGGGAACGAAGACACACGGACTGCCTTGCTTGCTTCAAAGATCCTTTATTGTAACCAACCGAGCCTTTTTAGACTCGAAACCTAACCCAAACTTAACCAAACCTAACCCAAACTTAACCAAACCTGACCCAAACTTAACCAAACCTAATCCAAACTTAACCCAAACCTAACTAAACCTAACCCAAAATTAACCCAATATTAACCAAACCTGACCCAAACTTAACCGAACCATGCATTGGCTGCCTGCCACTGTGGTATCATTGATGCGTCCCTTTACCCAATCAGCTCTCTGATCATGTGATGGCCACGCATCTCCCCAGCCAATCACTGCCTCACCCATGACATGACCACCGGCCCACTCTCGGACCATCTGACCCTCAGCTGAACCCTTCCCAGGGTGCTTTTTGGGGAACAAAAGTGAACGGAAGTGACCGGGATTTAACAAAGGTGGAAAAGGTCCTAATTCTGTAAGGGTTTTTTTATTTCCCACGGTTATGGTCATCACCATCATCTTATGGTCATGGTCATCTCATGGTCATCTCACAGTCACCTCACAGTCATAATCATCTCACAGCCATGGTTGTGTCATGATCATCTCATGGTCTTGATCACCACACAGCCATGGTGTGGTGTGGTCACCTCTTGGTCAAGATCATGTCATGGTAACATGGTCATCTCAAGGCCTTCATCATTTCATGGCCATGGTGGTGTCATGGTTATCTCGTGGTCATCTCATTGTCACAATGCCACAATCATCTTATGGCCATCTCATGGTCACGGTCCTTTCCTGATCACCATCATCTTATGCTCACGGTCATCTCACTGTAATGGTCATCTCATGATCATGTCATTGTCACCTCATGGTCATCTCATGGCCACAATCACATCAGCATCACCTCAAGGCCACAGCTGTCCCATGGCCAACCCATGGTCATCTCTTGGTCCAAATCATCTCCTGGTCATGGTCACAGTCATGGTCATCCCATGGTCATGGTCATCTCATGGTCATCTCCTGGTCATGGGATAACCCATGGTTATCCCAGAGTCATGGTCATCTCAGGGTTGTGTCACTCATGGAAACTCTCATCTCACGGCCATCTTGTGCTTGTGTCATGGCCATGGTCATGGCCAGGGAACCTCTCTGTGATCCCAAGCATCGATTTTGGGGCACTCAAGGACACTTGGGGACAGCGAGGCCTGGCCTGACCCCTCCCCCCATCCCACTGCCCCTCCAGGAGCCTGATGTGGCCAAACCCTCCTGGGGACACCTTGGACATGGGACATGGAGAGGGAAATGAATCCTGGGGAATGGAGCTGGGCGTGGCTGGCAAGTCCCCACCCAGCTCCTGGTGTCCCAAACCTGTTCTGGTGTCCCCATCCTGCTCCTGGTATCCCCATCCCAGTCCTGGTGTCCCCACACTGCTCCTGGTGTCCCCAATCCAGTCCTGGTATCCCCACACTGCTCTGGTGTCCCCATCCTGCTCCTGATGTCCCCAATCCAGTCCTGGTGTCCCCATCCTGCTCCTGGTGTCCCCATCCTGCTCCTGGTGTCCCCACACTGCTCCTGGTGTCCCCAACCCACTCTTGGTATCCCCACACTGCTCCTAGTGTCCCCAACCCATTCCTGCTGTCCCCAACCCACTCCTCCTGTCCCCATCCTTCTTGTGTCCCCAGCCTGCTCCTGGTGTCCCCAACCCACTCCTGGTGTCCCCACCGCAGTCCCCACTGTCCCCATTCCCATTCCTGCTGTTCCCATCCCTACTCACAGTGTCCCCATCCCTGTCCCCAATGTCCCCATCCCTGTCCCCAGTGTCCCCACTCCCACTCCAGGCTCCCAGAGAGGAACTGCTTGACACTGGAGGAGGAGCCCAGATTTCTTGCCCCAAGCAGGATTTATTGCTCCAAGCAGGATTTCTTGCCCCAAGCAGGATAATTTCACACCAGAACTAAAGCATCAGGAATATTTGTGGGTTTTGGCTCTAAAATATTGGAAAACAGGAAATCGATCCGCTAGCAAGAGCTGTGGGGTGGGTGGCAGCAGTGGGATGAGCTCTGCTGGCAGCTCTCAGCATTCCTGGGAAGAGGGAAAGGGCCGGATCCAGCTCCGTGGATCGCTCCAGCGGTGATTCCTGCCGGGATGAGAGAGGATCACGGTGTCACCCTGTCCCTGTCCCCATTCCACAGGATGGACCTGGCTGGAGGCCATGGGGAGCAGGAGCTGCTCCAGAATCCCACCTGATCCCACCTCAATCCTGCTCCATCTATTCTGCCCCAGTTCCTCTCTGGAATCTCAATCTGATCCTACCCCAATCCTGCCATAATCCTGCTCCATTCATCCCAACTGATCCCACTCCATCCATTCATCCATCCATCATCCATCCATCATCCATCCATCATCCATCATCCATCCATCATCCATCCATCCATCATCCATCCATCCATCATCCATCCATCCATCCATCCATCATCCATCCATTCATCCATCCATCATCCATCCATCCATCCATCATCCATCCATCCATCATCCATTCATTATCCATCCATCCATCCATCCATCCATCCATCATCCATCCATCCATCCATCCATCCATCATCCATCCATCCATGCATCATCCATCCATCCATCATCCATCCATCCATCCATCATCCATCCATCCATCATCCATCCATCATCCATCCATCCATCCATCCATCCATCATCCATCCATCCATCATCCATCCATCCATCATCCATCATCCATCCATCCATCCATCATCCATCCATCCATCATCCATCCATCCATGCATCATCCATCCATCATCCATCCATCCATTCATCCATCCATCATCCATCCATCCATCATCCATCATCCATCATCCATCCATCATCCATCCATCCATCATTCATCATCCATCCATCCATCCATCCATCCATCCATCATCCATCATCCATCCATCATCCATCCATCATCCATCATCCATCCATCATCCATCCGTCATCCATCCGTCATCCATCATCCATCCATCATCCATCATCCATCCATCATCCATCATCCATCATCCATCCATCATCCATCCATCATCCATCCATCATCCATCCATCCATCCATCCATCCATCCATCATCCATCATCCATCATCCATCCATCCATCCATCATCCATCCATCATCCATCCATCATCCATCCATCATCCATCCATCATCCATCATCCATCCATCATCCATTCATCATCCATCCATCATCCATTCATCATCCATCCATCATCCATCATCCATCCATCATCCATCCATCATCCATCCATCATCCATCCATCCATCCATCCATTCATCCATTCATCCATCCATCATCCATCCATCATCCATCCATCCATCATCCATCCATCCATCCATCCATCCATCCATCCATCCATCCATCCATCATCCATCCATCATCCATCCATCATCCATCCATCCATCATCCATCATCCATCCATCCATCCATCCATCCATCCATCATCCATCCATCCATCATCCATCCATCCATCCATCCATCCATCCATCCATCCATCCATCAATCCATCATCCATCCATCATCCATCCATCCATCCATCCATCCTATGGATGCTAAATCTAAACCACAGTGCCTGTACAAATTACAGGCCGCCTGGCTCTTCGGGTTGCCTGAGAAAATAGCCTGGGAAAAATATGAGAAGTGGAGATTGTTGCAGGATCTCCGCAAGATCAATGCAGTCATGGAAAGCATGGGGGCCCTGCAGCCTGGCATGCCATCACCTACCATGCTTCCCATGGGGTAGAAAATCCTGATCCTTAATTTAAAAGATTGTTTTTTTACTATCCCATTGCATTCTGAGGACAAATGCAAGTTTACTTTCACAGTACCTACAATCAACAACGCTGAACCCATGCAGAGGTATCAATGGAAATTTTTGCCACAGGGCTGCAAGAACAGCCCGACTATTTGTCAGTGGTATGTAGCTCAAGCCTTATCTAGAGTCCGTGAGCAGTTCCCTGACGCTTACTGTTATCATTACATGGATGACATCCTGGTGGCAGCATCCACCCAGGATGAACTGCTGAGGATACAGCCCCAGCTGTTTGGAGCTCTGCGTTCTTATGGCCTGCAAGTAGCTCCGGAAAAGGTTCAGCAGCATCCTCCTTGGAAATATCTAGGAGTCAAAATCTTAGATCGAACCATTTGCCATCAAGAGGTGCAATTCGTGAATTCTATCAAAACTCTGAATGATGCCCAAAAATTGATGAGTATCATCACATGGTTGCGTCCTTACTTAGGACTAACCACAGCACAATTGTCCCCATTGTTCAACCTTTTAAAGGGGGACCCTGATCTGAATTCCCCTCGGGAGCTGACTCCTGACGTGCAGCAAGCACTGGAGGATGTTCAACAGGCTGTTTCTGCTCGGCAGGTTTACCGGGTGGATCCATCCATTGATATCACTGTTTTTATTACTTGTCCAGAGTCTCATCCCACAGGTATCATTGGCCAATGGAGTGAACAATGGGCTGATCCGTTGCACATTTTGGAATGGATCTTTCTGCCCCATCAACCAAAAAAGACGCCTCCCACATTATTTGAATTGGTTGCTCAATTGATAATTAAATGCTGTCAGCGGTGTTTGCAGTTAATGGCAGCTGACCCTGAGAAAATTATCATCCTGATCCGGCGGGAGGACTTTGAATAGAGTCTGACCAACAGTGCCTCTTTACAGAGTGCGCTGGAAAACTTTTCAGGGCAGATTGCCTATCATCTGCCCAGCCACAAATTGCTGCAATTAGGAGGGTCAGCTGAATTGTCCTTTCGGCAAAAAAGTAGTCGGGTGCCAGTGCAAGGACCCACCGTCTTCACTGACGGTTCGGGAAAAACGGGGAAAGGCATTGTTACATGGAAGGATGAGTCTGAGTGGCAAGTGCTGGAAGGCCATGAGACAGGCTCAGCCCAGCTAGTCGAACTAAGGGCCGCTACCATGGCATTCCAGCGGTTGTCTCAGGTACCGCTGAATTTAGTCACTGATTCTGCTTATGTAGCAGATCTCGCTAAACGTTTAGATTGTGTGCTCCTGAAAGAAGTTGATAATGAACGTCTATTTCAGCTGCTGAAGTCTTTGTGGTGTGTGATCCAAGCTCGAGTTCACCCATATTACATTCTGCATATTCGGAGTCATACCAATCTACCAGGTTTCATAGCAGAAAGTAATGCCAGGGCTGATAGGTTGGCTAACCCTGCTTGGGTAGCGCCTCAGCCTGACAAAATTGCACAAGCCAAAGCATCGCATGACTTTTTCCACCAAAGTGCACATACTTTGCAAAAACAGTTTCACTTAACACCGACCGAAGCGCGTGACATTGTCAGTTCTTGTGCTGACTGTCATGGGCTCGCAGCACCTTTGCCAGCGGGGGTGAACCCCAGAGGGTTGAAAGCCCTGCAGCTTTGGCAGACAGATGTCACTCACATTGCTGAGTTTGGCAGACTTAAGTATGTGCATGTGTCTGTAGACACCTTTTCATCTGCTATGTGGGCATCTGCTCACACCGGAGAAAAGGGCCGTGATGTTATTGCCCATTGGAAAATCGCGTTTGCAGTCTTGGGCATACCTTCTTCTGTGAAAACTGACAATGGTCCTGCCTACACCTCACAAAAGACACAACGGTTTTTACAGTTATGGGGAGTTTCACATGCATTTGGTATTCCACATTCTCCCACTGGGCAAGCTATTGTTGAACGTGCTCATGGTACCTTAAAACGTGTTCTAGAAAGACAAAAAACGGGGATGGTTGGAGAAACTCCACACAGCCGACTGGAGAAAGCCTTGTACACTATTAATCACCTCACAGTGAAAAAGAATTCAGATAACCCTGTCATCTTGAATCATTTTCTTTCATTGCAGTCTTCAGGCGAGGTGCACCTGCCTCGAGCGAAAGTTTGAGTGAGAGACCTGACCACCAACAAGTGGCAAGGCCTGTGCGAGCTCATCGCTTGGGGTCGTGGGTATGCATGCGTTTCCACGGACACTGGAGTACGGTGGATACCTGCAAGGTGTGTTTGCCCTGATCTGCAGCATCAAAAGCAGAAAGCAGTCAACAGGCGACCGTCAGATGGTGACCAAAACACCGATCATCATTCCAATAGTCCTTCTACAAGCAGAGACTAAATATTCTTACCTGTCGACAAGTTAAACTGTCAGTTTGAACAAATTAACAATGTTATTTGTTGTGTGAGAGTGTGTGTTAGTTTACTGAATTAGAGACATTAGAGTCAACCATCAATCCCTGCAAAGAAAACAATTCTTAAATACCAAAACATAAGCCAAAATTCTAGATTAATTCTAGATTAGCATCCATTCAAAGTTCTAGCAAAGAACCCTCTTGTGCTGTGTTTGTTCTTCCTCCTGCAAGGGCCCAGCAAGACGTGACAAACACTGCTCTTTTATTTATTTTTTTTAACAAAAAGGGTGAGTTCTGGATGCTAAATCTAAACCACAGTGCCTGTACAAATTACAGGCCGCCTGGCTCCTCGGGCTGCCTGAGAAAATAGCCTGGGAAAAATATGAGAAGGAATTAAAACAATTCTCAGAGATACTAAACAGCCTTGCAGGTGTTGTTTTGCAGTCTTGCTTTCTCTAGCAGGAGAAGGCCAGGGGGGGTGATGGGCCCCCCTGACCAATGATGGTGATGTAGCACTTTGTTAACCAATAGGAGTTTCTTTTCTGTACCTTCCACGTACCAGTCTATAAAACAGGCCTGAAGTAATAAACCAGAGAATTCTCGTGTTGTGACTCCCTTGAGAGTTTGTGTCGTTCTTTCTAGCCGTTCCCAATCGGAGCGACACCATCCATCCATTCATCATCCATCCATCATCCATCCATCCATCCATCCATCCATCCATCCATCCATCCATCCATCATCCATCCATCCATCATCCATCATCCATCATCCATCCATCCATCATTCATCATCCATCCATCCATCCATCCATCATCCATCCATCCATCATCCATCCATCATCCATCCATCATCCATCCATCATCCATCCATCCATCCATCATCCATCCATCCATCATCCATCCATCATCCATCCATCCATCCATCCATCCATCATCCATCCATCCATCATCCATCCATCCATCCATCATCCATCCATCCATCCATCCATCCATCATCCATCATCCATCCGTCATCCATCCATCATCCATCCATCCATCATCCATCATCCATCCATCCATCCATCCATCCATCCATCCATCCATCATCCATCATCCATCCATCCATCCGTCATCCATCATCCATCCATCATCCATCATCCATCATCCATCCATCCATCATCCATCCATCCATCATCCATCCATCCATTCATCATCCATCCATCCATCCATCATCCATCCATCCATCATCCATCCATCCATCCATCCATCATCCATCATCCATCCATCATCCATCCATCATCCATCCATCCATCCATCCACCCATCATCCATCCATCCATCCATCATCCATCCATCATCCATCCATCCATCCATCATCCATCCATCATCCATCCATCATCCATCCATCCATCCATCCATCATCCATCCATCCATCCATCATCCATCATCCATCCATCATCCATCCATCCATCCATCATCCATCCATCCATCATCCATCCATCCATCATCCATCCATCCATCCATCATCCATCCATCCATCATCCATCATCCATCCATCCATCATCCATCCATCCATCCATCCATCCATCCATCCATCCATCCATCCATCATCCATCATCCATCCATCCATCCATCCATCATCCATCCATCCATCCATCATCCATCCATTCATTCATCATCCATCCATCCATCCATCCATCCATTCATCCATCCATCCATTCATCCATCCACCCTACCCAATCCTGCCACATCCACCCTTCCCCATCCCTCTTGGGAATCCCAACCTGATCCTGCTCCATCCATCTCAACTAACCCCACACTGGTATCCTGCCTTGATCCAGAATCCCACCTGATCCCACCCCATCCCTCCTGCCTCAATCCTGCTCCATCCATCCTACCCGTTCCTGCTCCAGAATCCAGCACTGATCCCACTCAACAATTCCATCTGATCCTGCTCTGGA
Source organism: Cyanistes caeruleus (assembly GCF_971803275.1). Lineage (NCBI taxonomy): Eukaryota > Metazoa > Chordata > Aves > Passeriformes > Paridae > Cyanistes > Cyanistes caeruleus. The sequence continues at coordinate 144,174 of NW_028255937.1, forward strand.
TCCCTGCTCTGACCCGGTTTCCGTCCCTGATCCCAGTCCGTCCATCCTGCCCTGATCCCCCTCTGGAATCCCACCCCAATCCCGCTCCATACGTGTGATTCAAATCTTGACTTCTGTGTTCTTTCCTGCAGAAAGAGAAGATCCGTGAGATTCCAGCATGGATCACACCCTGGGATTAACTCCAGGATCCATCCTGGGATGCACAAAGAGGGGATTCAGAGCTGGATCCACCACTGGAACTCACCGGCTGGCGGGCTGTATCCATTCCTGTCCCTCCTCCCTGTGGAAAAACAGCGGGATCAGTGTGGGTGCTGCATTCCCAGAATGGTGCCGGGTGGATCCGTGCCCCTTCCCGACCCCCATCCCGTGTGTTACCGGATTGGAGCCTCCAGATACCGAATCCAATGAGGACAAGGACGAGGACGGCAGCGATGACAGACAGAGCGATCATCACCACGGCGAGATTCCCGCCAGATGTCGGCTCTGGGAAACGCGGGATAGTGAGGAGGGGAAACGGAATCCCCATTCCAGAATTCCAAAATCCCAAATTCCCACATTCCCAGCCTCACCCCAAGCGAAGATCCCGGGCTCCAGCATTCCGGGATGCTCCACCCGGCACCGGTACTGCTCCCGCTCCTCCGGCAGCGCCTCGATTCTGGCCCAGGTGTGGAAGGTGCCATCGCTGTTGGGAACGATCCCGCCCCACTCCGTCTCCTGATCCCAAATGTCACCTCCCTTCATCCAGTTGACTGTGATGGTGTTGGGATAGAATCCGTACACGTGGCAGGATAGGATCAGTGTCCCATGTTCCTCTTTCCCGGACACGTGGACGTCAGGGGCCACTGGAATGGGATAATGGCGGAACTCATGCATGGAATTCTATGGGAACGGGATGGGGGCGAGATCTGACCATGGAATTCCATTGGAATGGGATGGGGGTGAGATCTGCCCACAAAATTCCATGGGAATGGGTGAGATCTGACCATGGAATTCCATGGGAATGGGATGGGAGCGAGATCTGACCATGGAATTCCATGGGAATGGGATGGGGGCGAGATCTGCCCACGGAATTCCCACTGGAATGGGATGGGAGCGAGATCTGACCATGGAATTCCATAGGAATGGGAAGGGGGGTGAGATCTGCCCAGGGAATTCCATGGGAACAGGATTGGGTGAGATCTGACCATGGAATTCCGTGGGAACGGGATTGGGTGAGATCTGCCCATGGAATTCTGTGGGAATGGGAATGGGAATGGGAATGGGAATGGGATGGCGGTGAGATCTGACCATGGAATTCCGTAGGAATGGGATTGGGTGACATCTGCTCACGGAATTCCATGAGAATGGGAATGGGAAGGGGGGTGAGATCTGACCATGGAATTCCACGGGAATGGGATGCTGGAGACATCCGCCCATGGAATTCCCACTGGAATGGGATGGTGGCGATATCTGCCCATGGAATTCCCACTGGAATTACGGTGTTCCCAAGTCCTCCATTCCCAAATCCCAAATTCCCACTCACCTTTGCGCTCCAGCTCTTTCCGCCCGTATCCGACGTATTTCCGGAGCCCTTCCGGGCAGACGTGTTTCAGGTAATTCTCCTGCCTCTCAGCCTCATTCTCATCTTCCCAGCGCCTCCGGGTGATCTCAGCAGCGTCGTCGCCCGTCACGAAGTTCTCGGATCCCAGCTCGAAGGAGATGAAATCCCGCCCGTCGTAGCCGTACCGCCAGGATCCACGGACGCTCCCATCGGACAGGAGGTCACAGCCATAAACTCGCTGTATGGTGTGGAAACCTGGGGGGATTGAACCCACAGAGACCCATGGAATTGTGTCCCAGCCCCACAGATCCCATCCCAGCCCCACAATTCACATCCCAGCCCCAAGGATCCCATCTCAGCCCCACAGATCTCCATCCCAGCCCCACAGATCTCCATCCCAGCCCCACAATTCCCATCTCAGCCCCACAGATCTCCATCCCAGCCCCACAGATCTCCATCCCAGCCCAACAGATCTCATCCCAGCCCCACAATTCCCATCCCAGCCCCACAGATCCCATCCCAGCCCCACAATTCACATCCCAGCCCCAAGGATCCCATCTCAGCCCCACAGATCTCCATCCGAGCCCCACAGATCCCATCCCAGCCCCACAATTCCCATCCCAGCCCCACAATTCCCATCTTGGCCCCACAGATCCCATCCCAGCCCCACAATTCCCATCCCAGCCCCACAATTCCCATCTTGGCCCCACAGATCCCATCCCAGCCCACAGATCTCCATCTCAGCCCCACAAATCCCATCCCAGCCCCACAGATCTCCATCCCAGCCCCACAGATCCCATCCCAGCCCCACAGATCCCATCCCAGCCCCACAATTCCCATCCCAGCCCCACAATTCCCATCCCAGCCCCACAGATCCCATCCCAGCCCCACGGATCTCCATCCCAGCCCCACAGATCCCATCCCAGCCCCACAGATCCACCCCTGCCCTACAGTTCCCATCCCACCCCCACAGATCTCCATCCTAGCCCCACAGATCCCCATCTCAGCCCCATAGATCCCATTCCAGCTCCACAGATCCCATCTCAGCCCCACAGATCCCATCCCTGCCCCACCATTCCTGTCCCAGCCCCATGGATTTTATCTCAGCCCCACAGATCTCCATCCCAGCCCCACAGATCCCCATCTCAGCCCCATAGATCCCATCCCAGCCCCAGAAATCTCCATCCCGACCCCACAATTCCCATCCCAGCCCCACAATTCCCATCCCAGCCCCACAATTCCCATCCAAGCCCCACAGATCCCATCCCAGCCCCACAATTCCCATCCCAGCCCCATGGATCTCATCCCAGCCCCACAGATCTCCATCCCAGCCCCACAGATCCCATCCCAGCCCCATGGATTTCATCCCAGCCCCACAATTCCCATCCCAGCCCCACAATTCCCATCCAAGCCCCACAGATCCCATCCCAGCCCCACAGATCCCATTCCAGCCCCACGGATCCCCATCCCAGCCCCACAGATCCCAACCCAGCCCCACAGATCTCCATCCCAGCCCCACAGATCCCATTCCATCCCCACAGATCCCATCTCAGCCCCACAGATCACATCCCAGTCCCATGGATCCACCCCTGCCCTACATATCCCATCCCAGCCCCACAGATCCCATCCCAGCCCCACAGATCCCATCTTGGCCCCACAGATCCCATCCCAGCCCCACAGATCCCATCTTGGCCCCACAGATCCCATCCCAGCCCCACAGATCTCCATCCCAGCCCCACAGATCCCATCCCAGCCCCATGGATCCACCCCTGCCCTACACTTCCCATCCCAGTCCCACAGATCTCCATCCAAGCCCCACAGGTCCCATCACAGCCCCACAGATTCCATCCCAGCCCCATAGATGTCCATCCCAGCCCCACAGATCCCCATCCCAGCCCCGCAGATCTCATCCCAGCCCCACAATTCCCATTTCAGACCCACAGATTCCATCCCAGCCCCACAATTCCCATCTCAGCCCCACAGATCTCCATCCCAGCCCCACAGATCCCATCTTGGCCCCATAGATCCCATCCCAGCCCCACAGATCTCCATCCCAGCCCCACAGATCCCATCCCAGCCCCACGGATCCCATCCCAGCCCCACAATTCACATCCCAGCCCCACGGATCCCCATCCCAGCCCCACAGATCTCCACCCCAGCCCCACAGATCCCATCCCAGCCCCATGGATCCATGTCCCAAAGTCACGGATCTCCACCCAGCCCCACAATTCCCATCCCAGCCCCAGGGATCCCATCCCAGCCCCACAGATCTCCATCCCAGCCCCACAGATCTCCATCCCAACCCCAAGGATCCCATCCCAGGCCCACAATTCACATCCCAGGCCCAAGGATCCCATCTCAGCCCCATAGATCCCATCTTGGCCCCACAGATCCCATTCCAGCCCCACGGATCCCCATCCCATCCCCACAGATCTCCATCCCAGCCCCACAGATCTCCATCCCAGCCCCACAGATCCCATTCCATCCCCACAGATCCCATCCCAACCCTACAGATCCCATCACAGCCCCACAATTCCCATCCCATCCCCACAGATCTCATCCCAGCCCCACAATTCCCATCCCTGCCCCACAGATCTCCATCCCAGCCCCACAGTTCCCATCCCAGCCCCACAGATCTCCATCCCAGCCCCACAGATCCCATCTCGGCCCCACAGATTCCATCCCAGCCCCACAGATCTCCATCCCAGCCCCACAGATCCCATTCCAGCCCCATGGATCCACCCCTGCCCTACAGTTCCCATCCCACCCCCACAGATCTTCATCCCAGCCCCACAGATCCCATCCCAGCCCCACAGATCCCATCCCAGCCCCACAGATCTCCATCTCAGCCCCACAGATCCCATCCCAGCCCCACGGATCTCCATCCCAGCCCCACAAATCCCATCCCAGCCCCACAGATCTCCATTCCAGCCCCACAGATCTCATCTCAGCTCCACAATTCCCATCCCAGCCCCATGGATCCACCCCTGCCCTACAGTTCCCATCCCAGCCCCACGGATCCCATCCCAGCCTCACAGATCTCCATCCCAGCCCCACAATTCCCATCCCAGCCCCACCATTCCCATTCCAGCCCCACAGATCCCATTCCAGCCCCACAGATCCCATCCCAGCCCCACGGATCCCCTCCCAGCCCCACAGATCCCATCCCAGCCCCACAGATCCCAGCCCCACAGATCCCATCCCAGCCCCACAGATCCCCCCACTCACCCCCGCTCTGGTTGTACCGGTGCCGCAGCGTCTCCAGGTTCCTGGCATTCACGTGCTGGCTCCCCTGAGAGATCTGGGTCTCTGTATCCCAATATCCCGGCTCAGCTCCCTCCTCCATCCACTGCGTCTGCGGCTCCATCCGGCCCCGCTCGCTGTCGTAGCGTGTGAAGGGGATCCCGTCCACGAACCCCAAAGCCATGAACTGGGGGACCCCTGGGCTGGGCTCTGACACCGCCACAGACAGGTAATGCAGGGAATGGAGAACTGGGGGGACACAGAGATTTGGGGGGGGCTGAGGGGGTCATGGATCAATGAAAGGGGAACTGGGAGAGCCGGGAAGGGGTTTGGGGATCCTGGGGCCAAGGAAAGGGGGTCCGGGGGTTGGGAGAGGTGGGGTGGACAGGAAAGGGCGTGCAGGGGGGTCCTGGTGTCCAGGGGCTCAGGGGGTTCCAGGGTTATGGAAGGGGGGTGCAGGGACTGGGAGAGGTGGGGTGGGGGTTCCAGCAGGTCCCTGTGCCCAGGAAAGGGGGTCCAGGGGTCCCCAGTGCCAAGGAAAGGGGTCACGAGGTGGGGATGGCTGGAATGGGGGGCTCGGGGGTCCTTGATGCAGAGGAAAGGGGGGGTGAGAGCTGAGAAAAGCAGGAATGGGGGTCTGGGGGGTCTCAGGGTGAAGGAAAAGAGGGGGTCTGGGGACTGAGAAAGGTGGGATGGATGGGAAAAGGGGTACGGGGGGGATTGGTACAGGATAAGGGAGTGCAGGGGAGGTCCCAGTGCCTGAGACTGAAAATTCAGGGCTCAGAATCCCCCCTGGGACCCTCCACTATTGGTGTCTAAAAATGCTCGGTCACGGTGAGAGACTTCTCCTGGGTCAAGCTGTTGAGGTGTAAGCAATTTATTGTGAGGGCAAAGAGAGGGGAGACCTGTGTCCACCACCAGCCTCGGCGTGCCCGTGGTCCCGGGGAGGGGAGAGAGCACGGAGTGAGAGGGAGAAAAGAGGTTAGAGATCAGGGAAAAGCAGAGAGGGACAGGAGCAGGGAGAGGGGCAAGGAGTAAGAGAGGGGTAGGAGTTAAGAGGTGGGGAAAGGGGTAAGGGCTAAGAGGGGGGTAAGGGCTAAGAGCTCAGAGGTGAGAGCTAAGAGTCAAGAGTTAAGAGAGGAGAGAGAAGAGCTGAGAGAGGAGTAAGAGTTAAGAGCGAGAGGTTCTTGTTACAATATATCTTTTTCTATTGTCAATATTCTAATTCTCAGTAACCAATCACTGCGAGATACGCCCACTAAAGATTTTACATACAGCCTCTGAGCATCCTCATATTAACATACAGCGTTACACTTTAAACTCTACAAGCTTTACAAGTTCTTTCCTTCACCTTTGGACTTTCTATCAGCAGCAGGACACTGTTTTATCAGCAGGGATTCTCCTTTAGCTGGCTAAATTGCTCTTTGGTTATACAGTAACTAGTACTCAGCTTCATGGCTCAGAGCAGGCTCTCATTTCTACTTCGATTCTAACCTTCGTATTTTCAGAATCCTCTGCTAAACAATCACATTCATCAGGTTTCCCTGTTTCACCCTCCCCAACACTCCACGACCCCCCAGGGACCCTCCCGGACCCCTTGGGTAACAGTGACCTGCAAAAGAAAACAAGGTGATAAATATTCCTGCTCGTTGAGCAAGAACAAGGATCAAACAAAGGTCTGCAAGCATCTAATAATTTGCTTTAAGATAAGGATAGTAACGTGTTTAGAGAAGAACGAGAACAGTGTTGTAAACTAGAGCTATAAGTTTGTATTCTATTTTTAGATGCTTGGCAAAAACTATATAAGTAACGCAAGAGCAAGAAATAAAGGTCTCAGTTCCACATCACATTGTGTGTGCTGTCTGATTCCTGCCTTAAGATTGGACTTAACATCTGGTGACCCCGACGTGATAAGCTTTAGTCCCAGGTGGGAAGAGTCTGGCATAATCTAAGGCTGAAAAGAAGAAAAATCCCACGGCGGTTGCGACCGGGCGTCCGAGAGAGACGCGTGTGGCCACAAAACTCGACCGGTGAGTCGGCAGCCTTTGAGCTGGAAATTGGTGGGGTGGGCAATGCTGTATCAGCCGTGGAGAAAGCTACGATAGAAGCCTTGCTCCGGATGAGTCAGAAAGCGGGGACTCCTTTAGATCGTACGCTTCTGACAGATTTATTATTTTGGGCAAAGCGGCAGAAATTAATCACTGCCGATGTTTTTACTAATGCCGCCTGGAAAAGGGTGGGAGAGGATTTGTGGCTAGCTGTACAGTCTGGCTCAAAAGAAGCTAAAGCTCTTGCACAAACGTATTGTCAAGTTAGATTAATGATAGAGCAGTTGGGTGCAGAGGTTGAGATCGAGGCAGCTGTGAAGGGAGTTTACGCTGCCACGGAAGGAAAAGCAGCTGAAAGGTCGAGTAACAAGCAGCCAGGGAGTGAAAATAACTGCGATTAGAGTAACAAAAATATTCCTGCCCCTCATATGGTTACTGCTCCAGCGCGTAAGGGACCCTATGATGATTTAATTCCACCATGGGACGGCAATTCCCAAGTCCCGCAGACATTGTCCCCTGTAAACCCCTCAGTGCCACCCTCTGCTCTTCCACTGCCCATGGAAATTGACCCAGCTGCAGTCCCCCTCCCTCCTGACCCCCAGACTGAGTCAGAGACATTAAAAACTTTACTATCACAACAAGCAGGCATTATGACACAACTTTTACAAGAAATGCAGCGTTTAGATCGAGATGCAAAATTTGCTACTGTAAAACAAGCGTATAAAAAGGCACATGAGGCAATTGTGAGTGGACTTAAGAACATTGAAAGTCAATTAGAAGATCTAAATAATAGTGTGTCGGGACCTTCCACTTTAACACCTAAACAGCCATCTCCGGGGCCGTGACAATCTTTGTCATTAAGCAAACGCAAGGTCCTTTTGAATTATGTGAAAGATGGGGAATGGTCTGTAGAGGAGGCTGATAATTATCTTTGTTCCAAGTATGGAACTGTAGCTCGAATAACGCCAGAAGAAAAGAGAGAAATAAGAGAATGGCAGCAACGATGTTCTCCCCATGTTCAAGCAAAACAAGATCCACGATCGATAGGAGAAAAATGATCACAGTGGATAAGTGGGGAAAAAGATCAAGACAACCCCTCAGATACACCAATAGATCCAAAATTTGATATGGCAAAAAAGATGGAAAGGGGTTGTGACTAATGCAGAATTAACTGGGAATTTTCAATTCTTTTCTGCGCCAGTTATTACCACATCAGCGGGGGGAGACTGGGAACCATTAAATTGGAATTTAGTATCTCGCTTGCAGAAAGCAGTGATGGATTATGGAATTGATAATCGCCTGATCAAGAGGCAAGTGGAGGCGATAATAAAATATCAACAGCTAGTGCCGGCAGATACAAAGGGTTTATTTGAAATGTTGCTTGGGCCGACTAGCTACATGTTATTTCAAGCAAAATGGCAAGAGCGCTTGGAAGCAAAACAAGTTGAGAATTTAGATTTGCCAGTTGGAGATCCACTGCGTGCAGCTTCCCTAGAACAGTTAATGGGCACGGGTGTTTATAGTGACCCACGGCGACAAGCTGCGCTGAATACTCGTGTATTAGCACAGTCTAAGGCTGCTGCCTTAGAAGCCTTTTCAGCACTGCCGCAAGTGGGGAAACCTCGTCAGCCCTACTTACAAATCATGCAAAGCCCTGTTGAACCTTTTCTCAGCTTTGTCGACAGAATTAAGTGGAAAGGGTGGAAATAGCACCAGACGTGCCACATGACATGAAAGATACCCTAGTAAAGGAGATTGCTGTACAAAATGCAAATCGTAGTTGTAAGAGATTAATTGCTACCTTGCCGGCTGGAGTGACGTTAATGCAGATTATCGAGCAATGTTCACACGCACCTCTAGAAGAAGAGAAGGAAAAGGCCATGATCCATGCTTCCGCATTGGCTGCGGCTTTGCAGAAATTTCCCATGCAGGGAAAAGGGGATAAAAGTCCCAATCCCAATTGCTTTAATTGCGGCCAACCTGGTCACATTCGAAAAAATTGCCCAAACAAAGGAAAACCTAATGCTGTTACCCTACCAAGTGCTGCTTTTATAGGTACTTGTCATCGTTGTAATAAATTTGGGCACAAAGCGACTGAATGCCGATCAAAATTTAAGAAAGGTGGAACACCGCTGCAACCCATTCCGGGAAACGAGAAGAGCCGCGTGGGGGGCACGGCGATCCAAAACCTCCCGACAGTGATGGCTGCCTCTCCCACATCACATCAGCAACAAGAGGCAGCGCCGGAGTCGATTTGGCAGTGGCAGACACCATCACAATCTTAGATACAAAAGTTCATGTGATCCCTTCAACAGAAGAAGGACCTTTAGGTTATGGTCTCTCTGCTCTGTTAATTGGAAGATCATCAGCATCTCAAGTTGGCCTTTTTGTGTTACCAGGACTTATAGATAGTGACTACACAGGAGTCATCATGATAATGGTGTCAACATTTAATCCTCCTGTAACAATACCCAAAGGCAGTAAAATTGCACAATTAATGCCCTTTAAAGCACAAGTTCCGAGACCAAATCAAGACAAAATTAGAGAAAAGGGAGCTTTTGGAAGTACCGGAATGGCTGTAATGTTTGCTGAAGCCGTTGGACAGAACCGGCCAGTTAGGCTAGTTACCCTCACTCATCCTGAAGATAAACAACAAGTTTCATCAGAAATGTTGATGGACACAGGTTCAGATGTAACCATTGTGCCTCAACAACATTGGCCTAATAGATGGCCGTTGAAAGCTGCATCTGTAAATATCTCAAGAGTAGTGGGAACTGCCCCCACAATGGAAAGTACCAAATTTATTCGAATAGAAGATGCAGAGAAAAATATTGCTTTTGTGAAACCTTACGTAATGCAAACACCTTTGTGGATACTAGGACGTGATGCTTTAGCACAATGGAAATTAACCCTTACAACTCAGGTTTTTTGAGTGCGGCCACTGAGCAAAACAAACCCCCCACCATAAAACTGACATGGAAAACAGATGACCCAGTATGGGTTGCACAGTGGCCGCTTCCCATTGAAAAGGTGGGTCATTTGAAAGAATTAGTAGATGAGCAACTCCACCTCAATCATATTCGTCCTTCTACTAGTCCCTGGAATACTCCTATCTTTGTGATACAGAAAAAAATCAGGAAAATGGAGATCGTTACATGATTTGCGAGCAGTGAATGCTCAGATGCAGCCGTTAGGAGCTTTGCAACCTGGATTGCCTTCTCCTGCAGCTCTTCCTAAGGGATGGACACTTTTGGCAATAGATTTAAAAGACTGCTTTTTTAGCATTCCCCTGCATGAAGATGACTGTAAACGCTTTGCATTCAGTGTACCAGTAGAAAACAACAAAGAACCAATGCGTCGCTATGAATGGACAGTGTTACCACAAGGAATGAGAAACAGTCCTACGATATGTCAATGGTTTGTAGACCAGGCATTGGCCAGGTGGAGAACTGATCATCCTGAAAAACTAGTTTATCATTACATGGATGACATTCTCATAACCTCTGAATGACCTTTATCTCTTCCAGAAGAAACTGAACTGGTTCGAGACTTAAATGAGTGGGGTTTGTCCATAGCTGAAGAAAAAATCCAGAGAACAGAACCTTGGTCTTATTTACGGATGCAAGCAAGCAAAACGAGAATTAGGCCCAACAAGCTTGCTCTGCACTATTCAATTGATACAGTACATGATGTTCAAAAACTCGTGGGAGATATCCAATGGCTAAGGAACTGGGCAGGTGTCGCAAATGAAGATTTAAAACCATTGTTTCAGCTTTTGCAAGGCTCCCAGCATCCAACTGATCCGCGGACATTGCAAGAACCAGAATTGACAGACTTACAAACCATTGAAGAGAAAATAGCAAACACACAAGCATATAGATTTCAACCTCTGCTTCCCTTGTGCATATATGCTAGAAACCAGGCCGTTGAAATAGCAGCTATTATTGGACAAGTGAATGAACAAAACCAATTTTTTCTTTTGGAGTGGGTTTTTACCACATTTAAACCACGGACTACAATCCTTCAAAGAATTGATGGTGTTGGAGAATTGATACTAAAAAGCAGACGTCGAGTACACCATGTGTTTGGCCAAGAACCAGATAAAACTGTTGTTCCTTATGATTCACCAGATTTGTTAGATGAATAGATGTTGTCATCTTTAACTTTTGCTACCGCTACTCATGGCATTGAAATTGATAATCATTTTCCCGCACATCCTTTGTTTTCGACACAATTGGTGTTGAAAGGAAAATCAATTTTAACCCAAAAACCTATTTGTAATGCTGTGAATGTGTTTACTGATGCTGGAGGGAGTACAGGAAAATATGGTTATGCTATACAAGAAAATGATAATTGGCGTGTTCACGTTGAAACGGATTACAAAAATTCTGTTCAAATTTTAGAGTTAAAAGCTGTTTTGTTAGCACTTATTCATTTTAATTTTGAACCTGTTAATTTGATTACTGATTCAGTTTACGTGGCATCAATTACCAATAGACTTGAAGATGCACTGTTAGGCAGCTTTTCGAGCCCAGTTCTTGCTACATGTGTTACCGATCTTTATAATTTGGTTAATAATAGAAAACACAAATAATTTGTTATGGCAATTCGTAGTCATACTACCTTGCCTGGTATTTTTGTGCAAGGAAATGCAACAATTGACACTGCAGTAACAGCTGCTGCAACAGAAGTTGATTCTGACAAATATCAGAATGCAACAAGAGCCCATTCCTTTTTTCATCAGTCTGCTAAAGGCTTGCAAAAAGAATTTGCAATTTCAAAATCAGATGCCAGGGCAATTGTTGCGGCTTGCCCTGACTGTGCTAGAATTCCCCCCTTACAAAGTGCTGGCACTAATCCTAGGGGATTACAGCCACGCCTTCTTTTTCAAACTGATGTCACCATTTTTGCACCATTTGGGCGTCTGAAACATTTACATGTGACAGTTGACACACAGTAAAGCAACACGGGCAACGGCGTTATCGAATGCAACCGCTAAAAGTGCCAAAAGGCACTGGCTGGAAACCTTCGCAGTACTCGGTGTCCCTCGAGAAATAAAAACAGATAATGTCCCTGCCTATACCAGTGCCTGTGCGCACAAGTTTTTAACTCAATGGAAAATTAAACACACTTTTGGTGTGTTTAATTAGAGACCTTAAAAGGTCTCAAGACAAGGTCTTTTGTCTGTTTTGAAAAAAGAGGGGGAGGTCATATCTCCTTTGGAAACACTACAAAAAGCTCTCTATGTATTAAATTGGAAGAATCCTGTAAGTGACCATACAAATCAGCAACGATATTTGCTTCCAATGAGTTTTCATTTTTCTCCTCCTTCGGATGCCTTGGTTAGGCATGAAGTGTCCGTACAGATTTGGGACCAAAAAACAAACAGCTGGCAAGGGCCAGCCAGGTTGTTAACCTGGGGTCGTGGATATGCTTGTGTTTCCACAGGAGATAATACCTTTTGGTTGCCTGCTAAGTGGCTGAAGCCCTGGATATTGAAGCAGAAACCCCAAGATGCTGGCGGTGGAGACGACTTGCCCCAGTAATTGATCTCCTAAGACAACTCTTAGGAAAAGATAATCTGGGCACACCATCTACAATCAACTGTCAAGAGTTAGTTGCTGCATTGCTAGAAAGGAGGCGCAGAAAATTGTTCAGCCAAATTGTGGTTGTAATGGTTGACTGAAATCTTATGTATATTGTGAGAATTGTTATCAAACATTTTATTTTGAAGATAGCGTAGGATTTTTTTTAGAGTGTAATAGGTGTAGAAGACAGCTTTGATATAGCTATTTGAGTTTCTTAAGACAGTAGCTAAATAATTTCGAGTTAATTTTTAATTAAGCAATAGAATTATTTGAATGTGAAGAAAAGTCTAGATTACCGTAAGCTTACGTAAATTTAACATAATTAGTAAAAAGAGTAAAACTTATTGTATTTACTAAAATAGCTGATTCCAAATATCGTATTTTGTGTATGAAGCATAATGAAGAGTATTATAGCGATAATGAATCTTTGTGTTTTGATGCCGTTTGTAACAAATCAAAGACTAGAAACTCGAGCTGATTTTTAGGTTACATGGGCCAATTGAACTAACAACCCTGCCTTTTGTTTGCACCTGACAGCAGATACTGATCCTTTTCGCACCTGTTTAGTTGAAACTCCTGAGTATAACCCTGGCAATTTTAATAGTTCGGCCACCAACAATTGTTTTACCGCTAAAAACACTAGTCATTGTACTGCCATGCTATTAGCAAGTTTAATTAAATCTTGCCATGAGATCCTCAAGAAATAAATTTAGCAATGTTAACACCTAATGCCGAAACTTTGAGATCTCTCCAGGCAAATAAAGTTAAAAGAAATATATTTACTTTGCCTTTTAATTGCGATGAAGAATCATGCTGAAAAAATTACTGTTAATCATAGTCCTTTATATGAATAGCTAGAATTTTAGAAAATTACCTTTTATATAAAAGAAATTGTTAAAAAAATTAGTTAGATTTTATCGATTGTTATCATTGTGTTACTTGTAGGCCCATGTTTGATCCCTTGTTTGTTTGGTCGCATATCAGCCACAGCTGATTTTATTTTGAAAACAGAGGGGGAAGTGTTGAGGCTTTTGCAGGTGTGCTTAGCTTACAGCCTCTTTACAGAGCATGCTGACCCTAACAGTGACCTGCCAAAGAAAACAAGGTGATAAATATTCCTGCTCGTTGACCAAGAATAAGGATCAAACAAAGGTCTGCAAGCATCTAGTAATTTGCTTTAAGACAAGGATAGTAACGTGTTTAGAGAAGAACGAGAACAGTGTTGTAAACTAGAGCTATAAGTTTGTATTCTATTTTTAGATGCTTGGCAAAAACTATATAAGTAACGCAAGAGCAAGAAATAAAGGTCTCAGTTCCACATCACATTGTGTGTGCTGTCTGATTCCTGCCTTAAGATTGGACTTAAGAAGGAAGCGGAACCGGGAGAGCCGGGAATGGTCCAAGGTTCAAGGAAGGGGCTGGGAGAGGCGCGATGGGGGATCCAGGGAGCCGTGTGCCCACGAAAGGGGGTCCAGGGGTCCCTGGGGTTGAGGAGAGCGGGGTGTGGGAGCTGGGAAAGGCAGGAATGGGGGTCCAGGGGGTCCCTGGGTGACGGGAAAGGGGGGCTGGGGCGGGGAGAGGCGGGCGGATCCCGGGGACGCAGTTTGGGAGACGGGAAAGAGAAAGTGACCGAGGGAACGCGGTGGGGGGAGAGGACGCGGGGAAAGGGGAATTCCAGGGAGTTCATCTGGATCCCACTGGATCCCTGCTGAGACCCCCGAGACCCCTGGGACCCTCTGGGACCCCGTTTCGGGAAGCGGCGGGAGTGGAAAACGGGGTGGAGACGGAAATTTGGGAGATCCGGGGGGTCCAAAAGCCGAGGAGAACGGCGGGTCTGGGGTCTGGGAAAAGCGGGATGCCCGGGAATGGGGTGCAGGGGGGTCCCAGAGCACTGGCGGGGGTGCGGGGGGGTCCCAGTCCCGGATAAGGGAATTCAGGGGATTCCCAGTGCCCGAGAATGGGGGTTCAGAGGGGTCCCGGTGCCAGATGAGGGGGTACACGGGGGTCCCGGTGCTGGGAAAGGGGATTGAGGGGGGTCACAGGGTCCAAAATGGGACTCAGGGGGGTTCCCCTGCCCGGGAATGGAAGTTCAGCGGGGTCCCGGTGCCCGGGAATTTCGGATCAGGGTGGTTCCGGATTCGGGGGGTCCCACTCACCTCTCGGCGGGCCGCTCGGGTCCCCCAGGATCCCCTGCAGCCCCAAAAGGAGCCCCAAAAGGAGCCCCAGAACCAGCGCTGGACCCATCGCGCTGCTCCGCTGCGGCCCCGGTCACAGTTCTGTTCCCGGCCACAGCTCTGGCCCCGCCCACAGAGCCGCCTCCTGCCCCGCCATTGGCGCCGCTATTTCCTGCTGGCCAATGGCAGCCCGCTATGTCAGTGACGTCATCGGGCGCCGGGCAGATCCCGCTTTCTCAGGTTAGGACGCGGAAGAGTACGAGCCCGAGGCGGGGCTGGGGGGAGGGGACGGGGGAATTCCAGAGAATCCCTCAGGATCCCTCTGGATCCCTCTGGATCCCCGCTGCGGCCGCCCTGGAGCCCTCTGGGAACCACCTGGGACCCACCTGGGACCCCGCCTGAGAAAGCGGCGGGTGTGGAGAACTGGGGGGACCCGGAAATTTGGGAGATCTGGGGGTGCAAAGGTGAAGGAAAAGGGCGGCTCGGGGGTCTGGGAAGGGCGGGATGGCCGGGAACGGGGGGCGGGGGCTCCCAGAACACGGGAAGGGGGTCCAGGAGGGGGTTCCAGTCCCGGAGAAGGGGGTGCAGGGGGTCCCCATGCCCAGGAACGGAGGTTCAGGGGGTCCCGGGGTGAAGGAAAAGTGGGGGCTGGGGTCTCCCAGAGGGGGAGGGGCGGGAAAGGGGGTGGGGGGTGCTGGATATGGGGCTGCAGGGGGATCCCCGTGCTGGATATGGGGGTACAGGGGGGTCCCGGTGTGCGAGGATGGAGGGTTTGGGAGGGCTCCAGTCCCGGGTACGGGGGTGCACGGGGGTCCTGGTGCAGCGGAATGGGGGTTCAGGGGGTCCCGGTGCTGCATAAGGGGATGCAGAGGGGTCCCGGTGCCCAGGAAATGGGGTTCGGGGGGGGTCCCTTCCTGATCATCGGGGTTCAGGGGGGTCCCGGTGCCAGATAATGGCATGGCGGGGATCCGGTGCTGGGAAAGGGGGTGCAGGGGGGTTCCCGTTCCCAGGAATGGGGACCTTAGGGGGTCCTGGTGCAGCGGAATGGGGATTCAGGGTGTCCCGGTGCCCAGGAAATGGGGTTCAGGGGAGTCCTGTCATAGGTTCCTGGGTTCAAGGGGTCCCGGTGCCTGAATATGGGGGTTCAGGGGTGTCCCGGTGCCGAGAAATGGGGGTTCCTGGAGGTTTCCGTGCCCGAGAATGGGGGTTCAGGGGGTTCCAGGTTCCAGATAAGGGGGTGCAGGGGTTTTTGGGGCTGGAGAAGGGGGTACAGAGGGGTGCTGGTGCCCCGAAATGAACGTCCAAGGGGGTCTCTGTGCTCAGGAAAGGGGGATTCGCTCGGAAATGGAAGCGCAGGGGTTCCCGGTGCCCAGGAATTGCGGCTCAGGGGGGTCCCGGTGCCGGGGACAGTCCCCGGTCCCCGGGCAGATCCCGGTGCCGCAGCTTGGGAGACGCGAAAGTGACCGGGAGAGCGCGGGGAGGGGACAGAGGAAACCCTGGGAATTCCCCTGAATCCCCCCTGGGACCACCCAGGACCCCCCCACAGGACGGGCAGGGGGTGGAGAACTGGGGGGACGCAGAGATTTGGGGTTCTGGGGGCGTCCAAAGGTCGGGAAGCGGAACCGGGAGAGCCGGGGATGGTCCAAGGTTCAAGGACGGGGCTGGGAGAGGCGCGATGGGGGATCCAGGGGGTCCCTGTGCCCACGAAAGGGGGTCCAGGAGTCCCTGGGGTTGAGGAGAGCGGGGTGTGGGAGCTGGGAAAGGCAGGAATGGGGGTCCAGGGGGTCCCTGGGTGACGGGAAAGGGGGGCTGGGGCGGGGAGAGGCGGGCGGATCCCGGGGACGCAGTTTGGGAGACGGGAAAGACGGGAGGAAAAGGGGAATTCCCTGGAATTCGTCTTATATTAATGGAATTG
The DNA here is from genome assembly GCF_971803275.1 of Cyanistes caeruleus. Taxonomy (NCBI): domain Eukaryota; kingdom Metazoa; phylum Chordata; class Aves; order Passeriformes; family Paridae; genus Cyanistes; species Cyanistes caeruleus. The sequence goes on from NW_028255937.1 coordinate 160,682, forward strand.
ATTCGTGCTGACTAAATTGTTACTATTATTAAAGTTATTATTTGAAGCATTCAAAAGAATTACTGTTACGAGGCAGATGCACCCCTTTACAGATGTTACATGTTAAAATTCAGGTACAGGATGTAGTTTGGAAAGTGAGTTATGTCCCAAGGCTAAAACGGCCTTGAGATGGACAAAATTAGAACTATTTTAGGCATTGAGGCTAAAAATCAATAAATGTAAGACTAATTAGTATAGTAACATAACACAACACTTAGTACGCACACACAAACCTGTAAGGTTATCCAAAGGACAATGAGGAGGAGGAGGAGAAGCCTTCGCCAGAAGACCCCCAAAAGAAGACTGAAGACCCCCTAACAACAAGTGAAGCATGTGCCGTGAAGGAAAATGACATAAAGACAGAAAAATAGGAAATAAACGGAAACATATGGGAAACACTAATGAATATGTATAAGCATACAGTATATAAGTTTAGCTTGAAGTGCTTTGTTCTGTACGTGAGGTAGGGTGAGACGCCCTCCCCATACCCGGTAGGTTTTGTTTACGCTTTAATCGTACTGAATTACTGGCAAATTATATATATATAAATTCTTATTTTTTGTAAAATTGTATTATTTTATTTAAACATATTTTTTATACCAAATTACTATTCCATTTACTAAATTGTATTCATTTTTAATTAAACTGCCATTAACCCAAGGGACCTAGTTGTCAAAATTGTAATTTCATTGATAACAACCGGAGAGGCGGCGGCGGAGCTCGGAGGCGGCCCCGGCCATCGCAGGTGGGAGCCGCGCTCGGTTCTGCGGGGGCTCGGGGCTCGCTGCGGGCCCGGGAGGGGGCGGCAGGGGGCTGTGGCGGGTGGCTTGTGCCGTGGCCGGCCCGTGTTGGCCCTGGGCTGAGGGCGCTGCGGGAGCGGCTGCCCGCGGTCTCCTTGCCGCTGGGGCCTCGGCAGGAGGCGGTGGCGGAGCAGCGCTGGCTCGTCCCGCTTCGTGTCGGTGGGCCGGAGGTGGCTGCGCTGGGCCCGGGACGCTGCGCTGGGGCCGCCTCCGAGCTCCGCCGCCGCCTCACCGGGCTCCGGCCGCTGCTGCCGCCGCTGCCGGGCCCGCACAGACGCTCCGGCAATGGCGGCTCTCCTGCCCCACGGCCGCCCAGGGGGCGCCAGCGGGGCCGGGCTTGTCCCCGCTCTGCCCAATCAGCGCGCGCCAGAGCCACGAGTGACGGCAGCAGCAGCCAATCGCAGCCAGCGGCGGGCTCTGCACACGGCACGGCCTCGCCTGCCTTGGGCGGAGCTCCGCCATTTCTCGGCCCCCTGGGCTGAGGAGCGGTCCCGGCGCTGGGCCCGGCCCGGGCAGGAGGCCAAGGAAGCGCCGCTGCGCTGAAGCGCCGGGAGCTCGGGGTGCCCGGGAGCTGAGGGCGCTGGGAGCTGGGGGTGAGTCCGGGATGGAGCAGGGCATGCCGGAGCGAGGCCAAAACTCTGTGACTTTCCTTCCTGTCCCGGGCGGGGAGCAGAACACACAAGGAAAGGCTCGGGGGTCGGGATGAGGGTGGGGACAGTTCAATCCTTGGTCACGGGCACAGCACACCTGATTTGGGGAAATTAATTGAATTTATTATCCAACTTTTCAGAGAAAGAAAATTAGAAGTAATTCCTACGGAAATCCATCTTCCCCCCAGCTCTCCCTCCTTCCCGGGCTTGACTTTGTGCCCCTCTCCGTCCCCCTCCCCGCCCAGAGGCACAGGGATGGGGGTCACAGTCAGGTCATGTCACTGCCTCCCCCTGAGGGCCAGGAATCCTTGTCCTGCTGCAGCCTGGGGTCCCTCGCAGGGGCCAGACTCCCTCAGGACCAGGCTGCTCCAGCGGGGATGGCCAGGGGGATCCCCGAGTCCGGCCAGGAGCCACTTGCATGGCTGTGCAGGGGCTTCTGCCGGGCTCGGGGCCTCTCTCAGGCACCCCCTGCTCCGGCCCGGCCTCACTGCCCCCCTCACCCCCCATGCAGCGAGTGCCCGGGCAGGGAGATGCACGATTTTCACGGGGCTGAATCTTGGTGTTTCTGAGCTTTATTGGGCTGAATGTTGGTGTTTTTTTTTTTTTGTGGGGGCAGAATCTTTGTATTTTGGGGGGATATCAGATTTTTGGTGTTTTGGAAGTTTTTGATCTGTCTTTGTTAGCATTCAGGAACACACATAATCACAGAATGATTATATGCAGGTGCTTTATTGAAGCGTGGGGGAACTGGGGGTATCAGCAACGCAAATCTAGCTCCATTGTCTTTGTCCAAAGTGCACATATTTCTACAATTTCAGCTGTAGCAGTAATCACTGTAACAACCTTATCAATACTGTTTCATTAATATTGCTTCATTAACTTTATTGCTTCATGAGAGTTAGCTCATCCTTTTATGAACATGTCCGAATCTTATCTCTGGGTGGGTATCTTGGAGACCCCAAGTACCAGTTCCCATTACCGTAAGCATTTCAGCTTGCTAGGCCATCCCTAATACCCAGCATTCCTGTGGCCTGCCCCTACATTAAAAATGGTTTTAAGAAACATTTTCAGAAACATTTAACCCCATAGTAACATATTTCTCCTCTTTGGAAGTATTTCAATTTACTATAATAGGTGTAATGCTTTCACTCTATACCGTCCTTTTTCTGTGTTTATACTTGATGTTCATCTTCGAATCCACAGTTGTCATAAGCGTTGTTACACTCTGGAAGACTTGGAGATGACAAATGCGGATGTGGATCTCTGTCCCATGTCAGTGCCTTTATTATCTTCTGGTTCCAGGATACTCTTTTCTTTATCTCTCCTTTCAGAACTGCACAGATTAACCAGATTGCTAAGAACACAATTAGTAGGATTATCAGTCTCTCAAGAATAGATTTGATCCAGGAGCTCACATTCCATCCTAACCCTTCAAAACTTTTATCTACCCAACTTGTGGTCAGATCTTCCCTCTCTTTCTGTGCTCCATGTTCTGTTTGTTTTAGTGGATTAATGTTGTGCTCTACATCTGCAGTTCCATTTGGGCTGTGGATGCAGCAGTGATCAATTTGTCCTTTTAGGTACCAGCATGCTCCGTGTTCTTTCAACAATAACATATCTAAAGCCAATCTGTTTTGCTGGGTCATTTTAGTTGTGGCTTGTAATTGTACATTTAGCTCTAAATCCCTCTTTGGTAACTCTTGCCAATCTTTCTACCTGGCCTGTAAGTTTGTACAACATCTTTCTATTGTTATAATTTGCTATTGGACCAAACAAGTATTCCAGAGCCCACTTAAATTTTACACTACTGGAGGGTTCCTGCCATCTTTCTTCATCTTCAATTTTGTTTTCCTGAACTTTTTGTCTCATGCTTATTTGCAGAAGTTCATGTTCTCCCTTGAATGGGGACCTTTTCCAAACTGGGCATAAGGTGGGGAGGCCTAAAGTAATCTCTTTTACTTTTTCACCTTCAGGCAGATGTGTTGTCCAGGTGCCATCGCTTGCTGCCCGTCCAAATTGGCCTGGACTCTGAACTGTACTTGTGCTACATATTACCTTTTGGATCACTTGTCCTATCTTGTCATTTGTTTCACCTTGTTTATGTTTGATTCCTCTGCAGGCACATCCAATTTTCAGAGCTACCACAAGTGGTGGCATTTGTTTTATTTCTTCATCATCAGAAGTACAGTCCTAAGTTTTGTTCCATTCCCACCAATTCACTTTGTCTGCCTCCATTCTACTACTGGTTGCAGTGTTCCATACCCCTGGATCTGTTTCACTTTCAGAGCCTTCCCACTTAATGCACCAAGGGCTATCTGCCATAGATTGGAATTTCTGAAGCACACTCATTGACCATGCACTGTCCCAAGCTTCAGCCCGATCTTTTCCTTCCTGTCCTTCACACTTCCACTTCAATACTGGAATCTTTTCTTTAATGACCTTTGCTATCTTTTCAGAACACCATCCATAATTCCCTAATCCCCCATACTAGCCTAGTTTTGGTTCATAATTTCCTCCATTTTCATGACAATCCCATAGAGATGAATACTTTGGCTTCACAACATTTTCAAACACTGTCTTATTTGGGTACTCGTAATCTATTTGCAATACACAGCTCACATTTTCATTTTTATTCTTTTGTATTTCAGGCAATTCTGATGTTATAATTCCCCAATTTATTAGGTCTCCTGCTGCCTTTGGTATTGGCAGACAGGCAGTTATTTTGCTGGTGTTTTGCATGTTGGCCAAATCTTTAATTAATCCAATCATCCCATTTTCTGCCTGAATAGTATTAGAGACTTTTATCACTTGTGTTTCTGGCTGCACCCCCACATCCCTCTTCATTCTAAAATGAAGAGTTGTCAGCTGATCCTTTTGCATTTCACATCCCAAGGTAACATTGATTCCAACTGATGGCACTAAAGGCCATGAAATAATCACCATTACAGTCACTAGCAACCTAGACATTTGAAACAATCAAACCCGCTTTATCTGCAGCTTTGTTGGCCCTACAGTTTGTGCAGTCCACAGTGCAGGGGAAACCTTCTTCACTCTGGTGTAATGTATGCAGGGATCCAGTCCAGCTCCTTTGACTGCTGTCAAGGTAGTTAACAGTACCTGATAGGGTCCATTCCACCTTTCTTTTAATGGTTCTTCCTTCCAGCTTTTACCGTACACTTCATCTCCCAGGGGGATGTCATGAACTGGATTCTCAAGAGTCAGCGGCCTGTTCCACACAAGGGTGCTCCGAAGTCAAGCTCGAGCTTTCCCAAGAGACAGAACATAATTCTACACCTCTTGCTTCCCTGTAACATGTACATTTGGATTAGGTTCAGGGCATTCATATGGTTTCCCATCCAGTATCTCATAAGGACTGACTGACATCCCGCTTCTAGGCTTTATCCGAATCCTCAGCAGTGCTATTGGTAAAGCTTGTGGCTGCTGCAATTTAGCCTCTTGGCATCTTTTGCTGATTTGCCTGTTCAATGTCTGATTCATCCTCTCTACCTGTCCACTGGATTGGGGTCTCCATGGTGTATGGAGATGCCAAGCTATTCCCAGTAACCTACTCACCTCCCTCACTACTGTGGCTGTGAAATGTGGGCCCCTATCTGATGATATTCCTAGAGGCACCCCAAATCTTGGAATGATTTCTTGCAGTAACCACTTGACTGTCTCCTTTGCTTGATTTGTGTGACAGGGAAGAGCTTCTGGCCATCCTGAAAATGTGTCAACCCCTACCAATAGATATTTGTATCCTCGAGTTCTTGCTAATTCTACAAAATCTACTTGCTGATAATCTCCTGGTCCTACTCCTACCTGAATTTTCTCTAATTGTGCCTGTTGTCGAGCCACTGGATTGTTCTTTAAGCAAATTTCACATTTTGACATTACTGATTTTGCCATTGTTAACATCCGTACTAAAATTAAATTTTGTTTTAACAATTTCACCAGTGCCTCTGCACCCCAATGACATTTGTTATGTTTAATTTGTAGAAGTTCTCTCATTATCAAGGGGGGTACCACTACTTGTCCCTGTGTAGTCACATACCACCCTTCTGAATTCTTCTGTGCATTCAGTGAGCATCCCAATTTCTCATCCTCTATTGAATATTTTGGTTCTGGGGGTAAATTGAATTGAGATACATTAGTTTTTAAAGGTATCAATGCCATTGCAGTTTGCACTTCTCGAGCAGCTTGTCGGGCTGTCCAGTCTGCTCTCCGATTTCCCTCATGAATTTTGGAGTTTCCTGATTGGTGAGCTTTACAGTGCATGATTGCTACTTGCTCTGGCTTTTGTACTGCTTTTATTAATTGCAGGACTGCATCTTGATGTTCAATGTGTGTGCCTTGAGGAGACAGCAGTCCTCTTTCTTTCCCCAGTGCCCCATGTACATGCAGTACTCCAAAAGCATACTTTGAGCCAGTCCATATGTTTACCCTTTTCCCTTCACTTAATTCTAGTGTTCTGGTTAAGGCAAACAGTTCTGCCCTCTGGGCAGATGGATTTGGTGATAATGCTTTTGCCTCCACTGTTGTACTGACTGTTGTTGCCTGGGGGTCCCAGAGCATCTTCCTCTCTGCCTTCTTCTCCTCCATTTGTCTAATGCTTGGGCATGAGAAGTGTGGTTTGGGGGGAAAAACAAGGGGTGACCACCTAGGATTCAGGGTTCCTCCTGCCCGAGTCCATCTCTAGAAGTCTTCAGGTGTCTTGTGTCCATGAAAATCTCCAAAGCATCAGGACTGAGAGGAAAAAATCCCTCCCTGCGGTTTCCCTTTCCTGGGGTCCCCACTTTGGTGTCCCAGGGCTTCCCCCTCTGCAGGCTCATCCCTTCTCCGGGCTGCCCCTTCTCCAGGCTCCCCTCACTCCCGGCTCTCGGGGTCCCCCCTCTCCAGGCCCCCATTTCAGGCTCCGGGACTCCCGGGGCTCCCCCCTTTTCACTGCTCCCCTCCCCCTGCCGGTACCGGGCATCTCAGCTCAGCTTTGGAGTCCTGCAAGATCCAGACATCGCTCTGCCCGGCCCGGCCCCAGAAAAAGGAACAGGGGTCCCCAAAGATACTTCGAGTGAGCTCCAAATATCCCTTCCCCTGTAAATAAATCCTGCCAGGACGGCCCAAGAGCTTCGGGGCGAGGTTCCCGTCCCCGGTGAGCTGCGGGCTGCGGGGCCCGATGCTCCCGGCGCGAAGGGGCTGCAGATCCAGAGAGCGATGGACGCACCTGGGTGATTTGCGGAATAAAAGGAACTCTATAACTCAGAGTAGTTATAAGAGCAGGTATGAATTTATTCAGCACTGAGGTGCATGGGGGATATCTCCTCCAAAATGCATGCACACCTTTTTGATTGGGTTTTCCCTTTTTATCCTTTACAGAGCAGGTTTACACGATACGGCTAATACATATTAATTTCCTAACCCCGCCTGTCTTCACTTCATATTAAAATTAGCCCTGTGCCCCTTTCAGTCCTTTGGCCGCTTTTTTGTTGGGGAGGGGGACTTCAAATCCGTTTCCTCCGGCTTAGGGTCCAGGAATCTCCTTTATCCTGTGGTGCCTTTGTCTTTGCATCTTGTTTGTGTATTCCAGCTCCTTATCTTATCTTGCAGTCTGACTCTTTTTCCTGTTCTTGTGGATTAGGGTGTCAGGGTCTGGTTTTTGTCAAACACCCCTTTTAAACATTTCTTCTTAATTCTTAATTTCTTTGTTTCATGGGGCCTCCTCTGCTGCTCCTCTTGCAGTTCCTGCTCCTCCTCTACCCCTCCTCTTCCTCCCGCTCCTCCGCTTTCCCCTCCTTGCCCTCCTCCTCCTCCATCTCTCGGCTGCTGGCGAGGAGCTCTGGGGTGAGCGGAGCGGGGCCGGGAGCCGCTGGGAAAGGGCTGGGAGAGGGGGATGAGGGGAGCTGGGCCAGGGGGAGAGGGGTTCTCAAGGAGGGGCTGCCAGTTCATCCCAGGAGCCCCAAATCCCCTCCGTGTCCTGCCAGCCCCTGCCCCCGGCGCTGTGGGGGCCGGGCCGTGCCCCAGTGCCGGCTCAGGGGGTGCTCCAGGCTGCCGTGCTCCACCTGGCAGCTGGAGCTGAGCCCGCATTGCCGGGGGCGGTTTCCAGCAGCACCAGGAGCTGCTGGCTCCAGTCCCCGCTGGGGAGCACGGCAGTGGCCAGCACGTGGCCCGAGAGCTGCTGCTGGCCCTGGGAGCAGCTCAGCTGGATGTGGGCAGGGGAGAAATCCATCAGGGAGCAGAGCAGGCGGCCGGGGCCGGGCTGGGAGCTGGAGGGCACCAGCGAGATGGACACGCTGGGATGGGCAGGGGGCTTGGGGACCCCCCAGTGCAGATCTTCCTCCCCACAAGCCGCAGGGAATCGCTCCAGGGATCGAGTGCTGCGGGACAGGGAACCACGTTTCTTTCATCCCAGCCCCACCTTTCCCTCTCCCCTCTCCCCTTTCTCATCCTTTCCCCGATCCCCATCCATTCCCCCCGAATGCAATCTGGGTTTCCCAGCACCCTCCCCCACACTTTGTGGGTCCCAGCCCTCTCTTTTTCCCACTCTTGCCCCTTCCCAATCATCCCTCCAATTTCCAACCCCCTCCCCCGTGCTTGGATTTGGGGGTTCCAGGCCCCTCCTGCTCAGTCTGGGGGTCCCATCCCCCCTTTCACTCAATTCATGGAGATCCTAGCAGATTTTTTTCTGGGAGGAATCCCTGAGTTACAGGATTTTTGGGGTGTAGATTTGAAAGGGGACAGCTCTGTCTGGCGTTTGTTTAACCCATGGTCTGCCAGGGAAGCACATAAACGTTTCCCATTCCCATCCTTTCCTGATTTGGTCTGGTTCATGAGCTGCTTTCTTGTTTCCTTTGGTATCTGTTCTCATCTATTTGTCAACAGCAGTTTGAGTCATTTACTTTTCCAGAAATTCTGTCTCCTTCTGCTAATAGATAATGTGATCCCATCCCGTGGTGAAATGTTGTGTTCCTCATCTGAGTGGATTGGTTGGGGGGAAGGTCAGGAGCTGGAGCTGTCTGGTTGGTTATTATTTCAATGACATCCTGTAATCTAATTGTGCCATTGAAATGAGAAATGGATTCTCTGGTACCTGCTATGAATTCATCAGGGTTCCCAGGGTCTGGTCCATGGTGTTGCAGCATTTGTTCTGGTGGCCATTCATCTTTTCCCCATTTCTGGGCGCTCCCTTTAGCCAGGGCTGCATCAATTGTCAGCTTTTCTCATTAAATCATCACATACTTGGATTCCCAACTGATTTCCCTGAACTTGGGGTAGCAAATAAACCCCAGTGGTCTGATCCACCCTATATAACATGGACAGTGACAGCTTTGGGCCATCAGTGTTCATTTGCATTTCTAAAGCTCCTTTCCTGGCTGCCTGGAACAAAGCTTCTCTTCCTGGGCAGTCATGGGATGATTCACATTTGTTAGTGCCACAATGTGGTTGTTTTTTGTTTTGGTTTATTTTTTTAACAGTACTCTAGTAAGTGTTTATGAGATAAAGGGTCACCTTTAAAGCTTTTCTGGTTTTGAGAAACAGCCTACAAGTGAACATCCAAAAACCCATATAAAATTTTTGCCGTAACTATGAGCCAGGCACAAACATTCCCAAAACATTTTCAAGGCAATTGAATTTTTCCTACTTCTCTCTCGGCCTAAAAATTGATTCTCCCTACCCTGGCCCAAACTGAACTGACAATATAAAATCAGGATTATTACAAGAAAATAAAAAATCTAATGCTGTAATCCTTTCACTGAAACTTTGCAAAAATCAAAAACTCTCCCACAATGTCTTTAGTGCTAGAGAGTCAAGGCACAACGTGATTCTGGCCAGGATGTGCAAAAGAAATCATTAAATCCACACTTAGGCTGGGTGTGCAGAGAAAATCATTCCATGACACATGAGTTTGACTAGATTTTTCCTAAATTCATACACTCTGACCCCATAGAAATCCCTTGGTTTATTGTTCATTGGTTTGAAGGTGTGGAGTTGTTAGGATTTGGTTTCCTGTTGCAGCCGGATTTCTGTGCCTGTGATGGGAATTAGGTGGGCACTCCTGGATTTCCTGCTCAGCCTTTTCCAGACCAGGTGTCTCCAGCTGTGCCTGGGGCAGTGTCTGGGGTAGATGTTGGTTGATGTTTGCTGCTGGGTGTTGATGTTTTGTTGATGGTCATTATCTTGGGGAGAATCTTTTGGGCTATTCCCAGTCTGTTGAGATGTTAATTTCATCTCTGCTGAGTGCTGGAAAAGAAACATTAAAATTCCTTTCCCCAAGGCAAAGGCAAACCAAGTTCCTTTAGAGAAATAAGATTTGAAGCCATTTTCAAGTTGGTCTATTTTCCCAGACTGTAATCCCAGGCAGGGCAGAGTGTGAGTGTAATTGAGAGGCAGAGTGGAATTGTCCCGGTGCCTTCCCCAGCAGCTGTGGCGAGGGCAGGCACAGAAAGGCCTGAAGGTGCAAGAGTGAGAGCAAGGATTGTCCCGCAGTGGCTGGAGATGGCAAAGGAGGGTGGCCAGGCCGAGGATTTGAGCAGAGGATCTGTGGGCAGGCCCAGGAGCTTCCCCCGCTGGGGAGCCCTGGCTGCTGCTGCGTTGCCTTCAGTGCAGGCTCAGGGGTGGCCTGTTTAATATTCCCTTCCAATTCAGATTTCTGAGTCTGGAAGAGCCATGGCTGGGGCATCAATCATTTTATTTTTTTCATTTTGTTAAGTTTTGTTCTCTTTCTTATGTCTACCCCATAACATTGAGACTATCTGGGGGTAAAAAATTCACAGAATATTCTGGCTAGAAGAGAGAATCCTCAATCCAGCTCCTGCAATTCCCTGTTAATCCTAAGAATTGCTGCAGCTCCTTTTTAGTCCAGGGAAACATTTTTTCTGAGATTCCCTGAACCCTCTCAGGGTCAATACAAGACAAAGCTTCAGTTAAAATAGGTCCCAAATATTTAACCATTTTTTCTACCGTTTGCCATTTTTTTCCAGATACTCAAAGCTGCTTTTTAGCCTGAAAATGAAGCCATTTCACAGAGGCTTCCTCTACCTCTTCTCCTTGTCCTCCTGACTGGATCAAGTCATCCACATCCTGCATTAAGCCAGTCCCTGGGGGTGAGGTCAATTCCTTTGATATTTCCTGCAAGGCTTGCCCCAATCAGGCCGGTGCTTCCGTGCATCCCTGCAGAAGGACCGTCCATGTCTTGAGCATTTTCCCTTCTAGCTCTTGTTGCCAGCCCAAGGCAGAATTGTGTTTGCATCCTCTGGAAGTGGGCAGATCCCCAGAAAGCATCTTTTGCATCAAGCTCTGAATGGCAGCAGTGTGAGGAGGGCACCTGGTTGAGGCTGGTGTAAGGATCTGAGAGTGTGGGGTGCCTCGGTTTCATCATCTCATTTCTTCTTCTTGGGTCCTGCAGCATTCTGTGGATTCCATTGGATTTCTTGTTTGGCAGGATAGGAGCATTCTAGGGAGCCATCCCTGGCTCCCCAAGCCGTGCCTTGAGCAGGACTCCCAGACAGGCTGTGAGCCCTTCCTTCCCTCCCTTGGAACAGGGGATTGCTTTTGGACACCTCTTGTCCTGGTTGCTTCAGGGAAATTTGGAGAGGCTCCATATCTAATTTTGCCAATTTCCCTGGGGCTGCCCACACTAGTGGGTTCACTTCAGCCTAGGCTCTGCCAGATATTTGATCTTGATCCTTGCAGGTCTAATCACCATTTGTGAGCTGTTCCTTCCTTGTGCTGGCTGTGCTGAGGCTCCCCTCCCCAGCCCGTATCCCAGAGCCGGTCCCTGTCCTGCCGCAGTGTCCAAAGGCGGCCCCCCCGGCGGGCAGGGCCGGCAGCTCCACGGGGCCGGGCAGCGGCCGGGGCGTCCCGCAGCCTCCTGGGGGCCGGGGGCCACTGCCGGCCCTGCCCGGGGGGTGCTGGGCTCAGGCAGCGCCCGGCGCTGAGCCCCGGCTGCCCCACAGCCCCGGCCCGGCCCCACAGCTCCCCACAGGCCCCCAGCCCGTGCTCCCGGTGCCGCAGCTCTACGCCCGCTCCTGCCGCTCCCAGCTCAGAGAAACCCCCTGAAATCCTCACCTCCTTGTTTTCCTCTCCTGGAAACTGGGATACAAAGGATCTGAGTCAGCTGGCAATTTCTGCGGATAAGAGTCTTCTGAAAAACATCCCAGTCCTCAGTATTTTTTTCTTCCTCCTCTTTTCCATCATCCTTTTTCTTACCCCATGGATTCCTCCTGCTGCTTCTTGCCTTAAGCACATTCCTGCACACTCCCCTTCAGCCAATCCCTTCCCAGCACACCAACACCATCCATCCCCTGTTGTCTGAATCCCTTCTGGACTTCCCTTCTTGCCCCTGTGGGTGTCCATATCCCTAGTTAGCTCTGGGACAATGTGCAAACGACCTCCACATGCTCCCAAGGGACCCTTGAGAGAGATTTTGGGGTCATCATCCCTTTGTCCAGGATGCCCTTCTAACATTCCATTTTCTTCCCTCAATGGTCTTACCTGGACCCCACCTGTGCCTCCCTGGGCCTTGGCGCCCCCCTGGAGGGGAATTTGGGGAGGTGGGAGGGGGGAGCGCCAAGGCCGGGCCCCCCCGCGCTGTGGTGGCGGGAGCGGCTGCAGTGGGGAGCGAGTGCGGGCGGAAGCGGCCGAGAGCCCAGCGCTGCCCCAGGCCGAGCTGGCCCAGCTGCATCCGTGCCCCTGCGGTGGGATGCTGTGGGACTGGGGGGGAAGAGGGAGGCGGCAGTGGGTGCTGGGCCTGGGGGCAGGAGGAGAAGGGAAGGAGAAGCAGGGTTGAAGAACAAAATGGTCAAAGGATTCATGTGGGAGGAAAAGGTGGGATTATTCAGGAGGAGAAATAGTAGGAGGAAGCAGAGTGTGAGGAAGAGTAGGAACACATGAGGAGGAGGAGGAGCAGGAAGAGGAAGCAGCACAAGGTTCCACCCTCCCTGTATGTGCAGTCCCAGGAGTGTTGCCCTGGAGGTGACTGGGGAGGGGATCCATGATTTTGATGGGGCTGAATCTTGGTGTTTCTGAACTTTATTGGGCTAAATGTTGGTGCTTTGTTTTTTTGCAGGGGCTGAATCTTTGTATTCTGGAGGGGGTTTTTCCTGAATTTGGTGTTTGGGTAGTTTCTGATCTTTGTTTTGATGTCTCGGCTGAATCTTGATGTTTTGGTTTGTTACAGACACAAGATGCCAAATGACTTCCTGAGATGAACTTGGGCATGGAGGAACCCCCAGTCCAAGGCGCTCTCCTCTCCTTTTCCTCCTAACCAGGAATTTTCATTCCCAAGCTGTGTCCAGATGGAAGAGGAGGAGAAAAAGCCTCAGAGATCCTGCATGAGGAGGGGCTGCAAACCCAGTCCAGGGAGCTGCGAGGAGGAAAGATCCCCCCAGTGCCAGGAACACGTCCAGAGATCCAGCCGGAGCGCAGAGCTGGGGGAGAAGCCCCACAAGTGTTTGGAATGTGGGAAGGGCTTCAGAAAGAGCTCTGAGCTGCTCCAGCACCAGAGGATCCACACTGGGGAAAAGCCCTGTGAGTGTGGGAAATGTGGGAAGAGCTTCAAAGATACCTCTAACCTGATGAGACACCAGGTGATCCACACAGGGGAACGGCCCTACACCTGCTTGGAATGTGGGAAGAGCTTTGGGTGGAGCGCTGCCCTGAGGGCACACCAGCGCATCCACACTGGGGAGAGGCCCTACGAGTGTCCCCAGTGTGGGAAGAGGTTTCAGACCAGCTCTGATGTCCTCGTACATGAGTGGATTCACACAGACGAGAGGCCCTTCCGCTGCCCCAACTGCGGGAAGGACTTCAAGCACAACTCTCATCTCAACAGACATCGGCGCATCCACACTGGGGAGAGGCCCTACGAGTGTCCCCAGTGTGGGAAGAGCTTCTCCGGGAGCTCTCACTTGACCCAACACCAACGGAGTCACCAGTAAGGGAAGCCCTGTGAGTGCCCTGAGTGTGGGAAGAGCTTCGTGCGCTGCTCCAGCTCCATCCCCCATGGGAGGATGGGCATTGGATGATCCCCAGTGACCCCCGTTGGGCAGAGCCCTGGTGATCCGTGGTCCTGGTGATGCGTGTTGGGAAGACACCTGGCTGGGAGGCTCCACATCTTCCTGGCTCCCTGTGGGCACCTGGATGAAATCAGGGGAATGAAAATCCATCAGGACACAGACCAACAATGGGAATTCCTTGGGGAGAGTGGATTTGTTAACTTTCAATCCTGGAGAACCTTTTGCCGCTGCTTCAGGAGCTCTGTGGACAAAGAAAAGGGTGTGACACCAGGCTTGGGGTCCCTGAGGAGAGCACACACACTCTAGGAGAGGGGATATCCCAACCTAAGGACCCCCTCTCACATTTTTGCTCAGGTAGAAGCCGAGCCCCAGTGCCAGGAAGACAAAGCCCAACACGGAGACTCCAATTCCCGTCAGCATCTTGCTGTGGGCAGCGTTTGATGGCATCTCTGGGGGGTCTGCAAAGGTCAGGACCTCCAGAACCTCTCAGAGACACCCCAAGCCCTTCCAAGCACCCTCCCAGTGTCCCCCAGCCCACCCAGGACATTCTGAAACATCCTTTGGGGTCACTAATTTTAAATAATTAGGTATTGTAGAAAAATTAGAGATCTTAGCTAGAGATAGGCCTTTGTGGAACTAGTTTGAGTTGATGATGAAGTGAGAAGCAGGATTTGAGATAATGAGTCTTGGACTTAGGTAAAAAATTACTTGTCATTGTATGTTTGTTTAGCTGTGCTTATCATGAGAAAAGAGAAACTGATAAACGGGTTCAGGAAGATCACAGACCTTACATCTGGAAACCCATTTAAATGTCACAAGGGAGGAAACTGGAGTTGTACCAAATGTCCTTTGTAATGTCAACCATTGTAAAGGTAGAAAGGTGAGAGTGAGGAAGAACAGTTTTCCTTCATCTCTTTATAACTCCTCCTCGCCAAAACTACCCCCTCCTCAAATTACGGAGTTAACCACGCAGGCATAGTGACGTTTTAAACTCATTACCATGAATTTTAGTCTGAAGTGGAGCATGGGAGGTGTTAAGCATTAGGAATATGTATTAGTATTAATATGTATTAATATTTTGGATATTCAAGACTTCTGTAAATAGACACTGGAATCTTTTTTCAATTTGCAGTGCATATTAAGGGGATGACTCCTGCACTCTCCCAGTGCTGTGATTAAACATCCACTTTGTAACTTTAAACTGTTGGAGAGGATTTTTGTCCATTAACAGATTGATGTTGATACTGGATTGTTGCCGCCAATTTGTTTACTTTTATTAAGTTCAGAGTTGGTTTATCCCAGTTGCTCCCCCGTTATCCAAAATGGTTTGTCCCCAGTTGCCCATCATTGTAAACCCTTCCCTTTTTCCAGATTGTTCCCCATCCATCACCCCAATCCTGCCCCCGAGTCCTATCAATCTATGTAAACCCCACCTTTTGTTCCCACCTTTTTGTTTCCCTGCCTATCATGCCTTCCTTTACGCCCTATAGATTGTACAACTGCCTTCCCTCCCCCGGGTCCCTGCCATTGGTTCTGCGTATTGAAATCCCCACCCACAACTCCTCCCTTGCTGCTGTCCCATTGGTCGCTGTATGGGCCGCCCACAGTCCTTAAACCTGGCGCAGGGCGGTGCCCAGTGTTCTCGGCTCAGACCTCTTCCCTTCAATTCCGGCTCGTACCTTGTCTCCTTCCCCTACACCTGTTGGAATAAACTTGGTCCTGGGAAATTGGGAGAGCCTGAGCACTCTTTCTCCCTTCGCCACAACCCGTGTCGCCCTGTGAGCTATAACGCCAGAGCGCAGAGGAGCTCTGGAGGTTCCAGGTTGAGCCACGCAGTGCTCGCCTGGTTCCCCACTCCTGCCGCTGCCGTCGGCCAGAACTAGCCGAGGCGTGAAGGGGCGAGCGGGCAGCGACAGCGGATCAATATTGCTATTTTGGTAAATCGCTCCCAGTCTCTTCCCAGCCTCCCCAGGATCCACCAGAGCCCCTCCTGTTCCTCTCAGGATCCCACAGCCCCCTCCCGATTTCTCCCCATTGCCCCTGGACCCCCAAACCCTCTCCCAGTCCCTTCCCAGCCCCACCAGGACTCATCAAGACTCCTCCCAGTCTCTTCCCAGCACAACCAACCTCATCCCAATCCCTGCTTTCCAATCTCCTTCCAGCTCCTCCAGGCTCGCTCAAATCCCTCCCTGTGACACCCAGCCCCCCCAAACTCCCTCCCAGTTTCCACCAGGAACGCCAGAACCCCATCTCACCCTCCTCAGCATCCTTCAAACCCCTTCCCAGCCATTCTTGACCCCCAAACCCCTCTCCCAGTTTAAACCAGTCTGTCTCAAACTCCCTCCCAGTTCCTCCCAGCACACCCCAATCCCCCTCTGGGCCCCCCCAGTGTCTCCCCCGCTGCCCCCGGCGCTGTGGGGGCCGGGCCGTGCCCCAGTGCCGGCTCAGGGGGTGCTCCAGGCTGCCGTGCTCCACCTGGCAGCTGGAGCTGAGCCCGCATTGCCGGGGGCGGTTTCCAGCAGCACCAGGAGCTGCTGGCTCCAGTCCCCGCTGGGGAGCACGGCAGTGGCCAGCACGTGGCCCGAGAGCTGCTGCTGGCCCTGGGAGCAGCTCAGCTGGATGTGGGCAGGGGAGAAATCCATCAGGGAGCAGAGCAGGCGGCCGGGGCCGGGCTGGGAGCTCGAGGGCACCAGCGAGATGGACACGCTGGGATGGGCACTGGGGATCAGCGGGGACAGACTGGGATGAACTTGGGGGGTAACTGGGAGAGATGGGAGAGGAGTGGTGTGGGGTCGGGTGGGACCGGGAACAGGCTGTCAGGGACTGGGGAGGCGCTGAAAGAGATGAGAGTGGATACTGGGACACTGGATGAAGGCGCAGATGTCTGGAAGTGGAAGGAGGAATGAATTCGAAATGGACTGGGAATGGGCTAAAAGGAGTGGGAGAGACTCCCCGGCCTCTGGGAGGGACTGCGGTGGCACTGAGCGGGACTGTGGTGGCACTGGGCGGGACTGTGGTGGCACTGGGCGGGACTGTGGTGGCACTGGGAGGGACTGTGCTGGCACTAGGAGGGACTGGGAATGAAGTGCGCGGCACTGAGAGGCCGAGTCCAGCGCGGGGCTCTCGGCTCTGTGGATCTGCCCGGCAACTGATGAGTCATCACAAAGGTGCGCTCTGATTGGCTTAGGGGCGGCAGATCCACGGAGGGGCGAGATGGACAGGCGGGGTCACTGGGAGTGACTGGGATGGACTGGGAGAGGCTGGGATGGACTGGGAGAGGCTGGGCTGGACTGGGAGAGCCACGGGAGCCACTGGGAGGGACAAGGGGCCCCGGGGATGGGCACACGGAAGGCTGAGGGCTCTGGGGTGATTCCCAGGGAGGTTTGGAGGGACACGGCCGGGCCCCTCTCTGTGCCCCGCGAGCAGCGGCCCGGACAGAAAAGTTCAGGAGCGGGAGGAGGTGTTTCTCAAGACTGATTTTAATCCTCATTCTCCTGGTCTGATTTGCTCAGTCCTAAGTTCAGTGCATTTCCCCATGTCGGGCTGTTGTGCCCCTGATGGTGATCCCTGAGTGACCTCTCCCTGCCCTTGTCCCGACCCACGAGGATTTGGATTTGTTTCAGTTCAGTGGAATTCGTGGTGATTTGGGAGGAGCTGGAGCAAAGCAGCTGGAAAGCACAGTGGGCTTGACAGGGACTGAACCAGGGCAGGAGTTGGGGCTGCCTCGAGTGAGCTCTCACAGTGTGAACCTTCATGGGGTCTTTCTAAGGGAATTTTGTTGAAGTTTGACATTCTTTATTAAAAAGCAGAATCACAAGGGGAGCTCCGCTTTCAGCTTGAAATGAGGGGATGGAACGTGGGCACTGAGACTTCTGTAACCTCAAGTTGTTCCTTGATCCTGGACACTTTAGCTTTGGCAATCTGAAGCCCTTCAGCAGCAATGTCTCTGCCACCCCCTGGTTTCTGGCTCAGACCCAGCTCGCAGCTTGGACAAGGTCTGGGCTTTGTCCTCTTGAGCTTTGGGAGCCTCCTGGGAAGCACCAGCCCTCCCCAGCCCACCCTTGGTAGCACTTTTTCTTTTCTCTCTCCTGACAATTTTATCCGTCTGGGCTTTGTCCTCTTGAGCTTTGGGAGCCTCCTGGGAAGCACCAGCCCTCCCCAGCCCACCCTTGGTAGCACTTTTTCTTTTCTCTCTCCTGACAATTTTATCCCCAAAACTGCCGTGGGAACGTTGTATCCAAGCTCATCCTCCAGCGCTGCACTTTCCTCCTGTGAATTCCCTGTGCAGGGAATGTGTCTGTGCTTTTCCCTGCTCTGTTCACTGACAAACAACCCTGAGCCCGTGGGACTGTCAGAGCTCCTTCATGCCATGAAATCAGGTTGTGTTTCTCATGGCATGTTCTGGAGGAGCATTTATTGGTGTGTCTTGTGCTGCTGGAAATGACACAAGAGCCAGGAGGGAACAGAAGCTGCTGCTGCCCGTTGGCTCAGGGCCAGGGAACCAAGTTGTGCTCCCGGGCAGTTGGGCCCTGCTGGAAGCAGAGCCGCGTTTCCCTTGAGCAGCTCAAGCTTGTGACAGCTCCAAACAGGAAACCTCAGCAGAAAACTCTTCCTCCAAACTCAGCTGCTTTCCCTCCTGCAGCTGTTTGGGAAAGAGCCTCAAAGCACAGACTCTGCTGGGAGCCATTGGTGCATTTCCTCCCTCCCGGCAGCAGCAGCTCCTGAGCCCTTCACGGGCTCCTGGCCCTTCCCAAACCCTTCAGCTCCCTTTCAACTCTCAGCAGTCACTAACATATGCATTTCTTTCATATTTAAACTGCATTTAAACTTCTCCTTTTCTCTCCTCTCTATCTTTTTGATCTCCTCTTTATCTCCTTTAATCCCGTCAGCACCAGTAGGATGGGGATGGAGTCTTGGGGTGGGTGTGGGATGAACTGAGGATCCAGCAGAGAAGGGCAAGGCAGAGGGGAGAGGACTCAGCCAACCCTTCTGCTGCTCTCTCCTCCCCCAGGCTCCAGCTAAAGCAAGTCAGACTGGAAAGGATCCCACAAATGCTGTGTTCTCCTCCCTCTGAGCTTGGCTGGGGATCCTCAGCTTCAGCCTGGTGCAGTGCCTTAGCTTCGCTAATTTGAGTTTTTTGGCTAATGCACTACATTGAAGAGGTTTATTATTACTTAATCACCATTCACCTTTGCCAAGTTCTGCTGCACTGTGCCTGCTTTTCACCCAATACACTGCTAGCTCACCTACACACATGTGCTTCTTAGGATAATATTTAGATTCATAGCTTACTCTATAAAATCACACAATTACAGTTGAAAACTCTCCACCATCTCACTCAATGCAGTTTTTTATTTGCTTATGGCATATTCTTACTTGCAGCTATAGGAACATAAGCTTATGAATTCTCGACTCAACGTCTGTGAACCTTTAGCATTGCATGAACCCAAGCTCCTTCCAAGGCTGTAAATGAAACCCTTCAGTATCTGTGGAAGTTTCTGTCTTTCCATTTCCCACAGCCCACCAAAGGATTTGTGACCCTTTGTGACAGAGGAGAACCTGCCAGGCAATTTTGTGTTTGCTGTAGGGAAGGTTGGGTTGCTCTGCATCAATTCCCAGAGCAGCGCAGAGCATTGGCTTTGTGATGTCAGGGCATGGATGCCACCTTGTCGTGGTGACATCCTAAGGTTGCCTTGGTGCACGGAAGGCCTCAGGGTCAGAGCAGCTCTTGGGCTTGCTCAGTGCAGGAGCATCCTCCTGCTTGAGGCGTTTGTCAGTGGGCAGCTGCACACTGACAGGAGCCGTGTTTGTTTTTGTGGTGGAGCAGAGTGTGCAAACTGGCAAAAATGATGGAGCAGCTCGCTGCTGCCGTTTGCACCATCTATGTCATCGGATATTCTGGATATTACCTCACCAACCTGGCACGTAAGTAGAGGTTTTCCCTGTCTGGAACCTGAGCTGGCTTTTGTAGGTCTCCCTGCTCTTTCTTAGTGACCGGGTTGCTATTGAAACACAAAGACCATGAGGATGCCCCTGGTTTGGTCAAGCTCCTGTCAACACCTTCAGCAAAACACGGGGTGTCTGTAGCCAGGGGGCTGCGGGCAGCATTTGCAGGGCTTCTGTTCCCTCCACGGGAGAACCTGTGGCAGCAGAGTCTGGCATTTCCTCACTTTGCTGGCTCAATCTCTTGGGGTGACTTTACTTTTAAGATAGCTCTGAGAGCTCGGGAAGTTGAAACTGCTGGAGGCTGATGGGAGTTTTTTCTCCTGACTAATTCCTGGCCATGGGTGAGAATTGGCAGCGGTTTTAACTATTGAGAAGTGAGATCAACCTGTGAACACCACCTGAAGATGTGAGGCCGGGAATTTCTTGCTCTCTTTGGTTTCTGGCTTCTGACGAGGTCACAGGGCTCTGTCTCGGCCTCCTCCCCCCCTCCAGGCCGGACAAGGCTGCAGAGGACAGGGTGGGGGGAGAAACGGAGCCGGCCGGCCTGACTTGGTTTGCAGTTTCTGCCATTGAACTGAAACCTGACACCATCAACATCTGCACCTTTGGCAAGATTTTAACTCTTTTACTGCCTGCATGAGACATGCAGATTAATCCTTTTTTTCCAGAGAGAGAGAGAGAGGGAGTGATCAACCATCAGCCCATCAAAGACAGTGATGAAAAAAAATAAATTTAGAGGGGGAAGAGGAAGAAGGAGATGCTTTTAATAAGCTGAAATATTTTTCTGTTAAAGCTATGGAGATGGACAGTAGTTTTCTGAATAAAACCTCCTTTAATTCATGACAGAGTATATTGGGAGGAATGGAGTGTTTCCAAGTGAGGATTTTGAGCAAATGATGAAGTAGTTGTGACACTGTGAGATGCTGGAACAGAGGGGGAGAAGTAAGAGTTGAAGATTTGGGCTTTTAAGAAGCAAAAAGAAAACTTCTGTTTCCAGGGGGGCTCAGAAAAACAGATAAAGAGAACTTTTGTCTTTGAATAACTCATTCTTAAAAATGACATCCCTAGACTCATGACCCATAACACACCTCAGAGTGATGGGAAATGGGAGGAGATAACTGATGGCAGATTTCCTGACAGCTGGCATCAGAGAAATAGAAAGCTATGAAGAAAAATAGTTTTCTTGTGAAAAACTCCATAGATAGCATAAGAAGACTTTTGTTTCTCTACAAAGACTGATGAAAAGACTCCAGCAGGAATTGGGACTGTTGTAAACACCAAAGTTCCAAAGTATTTTTGTCTCTATGTTGTCATGTAAACAAGGGAATGGTTGGGTAGTGGGGGAGAGAAGGGTTGTTCTGGAAGTTTTATTCTGGTTTCTTATTCTTGTAGTTTTTGTTAATGAACTTTCTTTATTCCATTTAAGTTTTAAGCCTGTTTTGCTCTTGTTCTAATCCATATCTCACTGCAAGATACAAGTAACTTTTCTAGTGATTTTTTTGAAGTTGTTGCTTTAAACCACACCAGTCAAGCAGGACACCTTTGAAAATGTAGACTGGGAGATCTTCTCAGATGCTGTTCTAAATAGGCCACGGTTCTCTCCTCTTTTCTCAAAGAATTTGGTTCCTTTTCCTTGCCCACTGCAGGTCATCTGAGCCGTGTGTTCAGAGGTGCCGATCCTGAGGTGAGTCAGAAAGGAACATTTGATGTTCCTGGTGTTTCAGAATTGTGCAGGGAACTGTGAGCTTGGCCTGTGGCAGTAGAGTGCAGAGGGCCACCTGGGTGGGCTGAAAGAAGATCCATTTCCATGTTTAAAACAGCAATAGCAAAGGCATTGTTGGCTATTTCCTAATTTTCATTGCAGAGCTTTAAAAGAACTCAAAGCTCAGATTTGCAGAGAGAACGTTGCTTGCTGATAGTAGCCAGGGTGAACTCTCTAATTCAGAGCTATTTGCAGCCTGGCTGAATTAACCCATTTTAATTTAGTTGGAGAGACTCAGAATCCCATTGCTATCAAAGCTGATGATTTGTGCTTGGTAGAGCTGGTTGTAGAAATCGAGCTGAAGAGAAATAAGGTTCTAAATGATAGGGAGCTGCCTGTCCCTAACTCCACCATCTGTCCACAGAGCCCAGAAGCAAGAGCAGACTCTGCTGTGGCTCCCTCTGCTCCTGGAGAAGAGGCCAAAGAGGAGCAAAATGAGCAAAAGGAGCACAAGCCTCCAGCTGTGGTCACAGCCCAGCCTGACCATGCCCAGACAGTAAGTGCCAGTGCTGGGTGCTGCTGTCTTTAGTGCAAGGCAGAGCTGCAAGTTTCTGAGCAGCCAGCACTTGCTGTTGCTGGCTGAGGATGCTGAGTGCTGGAGTCCTGCCAGCACCCAGCCATTCCCCCATCCCGTGGCAGCTGGAAATTGGGCTTTGAGCCGTCGTGCTGAGGCCCCAAAGCGCTGCTGCCTGCGGGTGAGCAGCTGGCTGCTTGGCTCAGGGAAGCTCTGTCTCTTGGCTTCTGCCAAGCCATGGCCAAGGGCTCACATGGCATTTCTGGGGCTCACAGGGCTTGGTTTGTTTGCTGTCTCTTTTTGGAAACCTCTGGATGACCTGGAGAAGTGTTCTGCAGTTTTCTGGAGTAATTCTTCACTTCTGCAGAGTCTTTTAGGCCACCTGTCTTTTGGCTTTTGATAAGCTGCAAGGAGATGATTGTGTTGTCCATGCAGCTGTGGCCAGCCATTCTTGTCCTGTGTGGCCAAAGAAACAAACTGTGTAGTTCTGAACCCTTCTTCTGAGGCAAAATCCACAAGTGGCAAGTTTCTCTTGATACGTTTTGTGGTGAAGTCTGCAGCTTTGGAAACTGCATTGGAGCCTAGTGTGGGGGCAAAGCTGCAAGTCCTTGAGTGCTGTCTTTTGTTGCTAAGAACCCCTTTAGAGATGGTTGTTTTTTCTCCTCAGAGCTGTTTTCCTCCTCCTGCCTCTTCTGTCCTGACACTCCCTGTTTAACCTGTAAATTTCTGCCTGTCCTAGTGAGGTGAGACAATTCCATGGTTTAGGTGGTTTTTGCTGACTTTGGTCATACATGCATTACATGACCCATGGCTTCCTTCATTGGCATCCCTAGGGGTGTGTCAATTAATTTGTTGGTGGGGCCTTTTGAGGATCTCTGTCAGTGCCACTCAGAATTCTCAGCTGACAAAAGAGGGAGGAGAAACACCTTGGTCCTCTTCCATATCCTGAGGTGGCCATAGAGGCTCTCTGACCTGCAGCAGAGGATCCAATTGCACACATCCTTGTCTCCTGACTGAGCAGGATTTCTAACAAGAGTGTAGATGTCAGAAGGGCAGGAGTGGCAGGGCAGGCCTGAAAAGGGCAGCTCCCAGGCACTTGCTCTCCATTTGTGTGTACAGAACATCGAGGCAGAGCCCCAAGCAGAGCTGCCTGAAGCTCCGATGGCCATCATGGCAGTGAAGAGGAGGCCTGAGGAAGAAAGGAGAAACATCGAGGAGGAGATGAATCTCCACTGGCAGAGAGGAAATCAACGAAACCAGGTGAGTGAAAGTGAGGCAGACACTCCACTCATGGAAATTCCTCTCTGTCGTTCTTCACAGGCCTCCGAGGAGGAGCTTCTGGCAGAGCTGCAGGAAGCTGAGGCTAGGATCAGGGCAAGGGAGAACAGGCTGGAGGAAGAAAGGAGAATCATCCAAGAGAAATTAGATCTCCTCGCTCAGCAGCAAGAGGCTCTAGAAAATCGAGTGAGTGAAAGAGCGACAGGCACAGCAGTCACTGCAGTCTGGTGCTTTCTGCCCTTCTTGCCTTTCCTCTGCAGAGCAGCAGGGGGCTGGGCTGATGCCTCTCAGTGCCATCCTGCTGTAGTGTCTATCCCAGCTGCTTGGAAGGACATTTCCTGCTGTGCTCAATCTCAGCTGCTGCCCTGGACAGTGGCACCAGTCATTTGCCCCTTTTGCCAGCACTCATCTCAAGGGATTCCTGCTGGCCTGCTCCTGCTCTCCTTGTTTCTTCAGGGCTTTTTGCAAGTGAACACAGTCCCCCAGACAGATTTGGAATACAAGCTGCAAGCTGTCTGTATCCCTTGGTGAATCTGCTGCTGTCCTGCTCTTTCCCTTTGGTCACAGTCAATGAGCCTTGGCACACAGGGACAAGCTGTGGTCTCTGACTGCTTTGTTCTCTTTGACTTGAGGTGGACGTGTTGATATCTCACCTGGCAGCCTGCGAAGGCTTCCAGCAAATGCCGGCTGATGAAGAGCCCCAAGGTCGGCGGGAGGCACAGGTACTGTCCCAAGCACAAGTGCTGCAGGCTGAGCACCTTCTGAAGATGGTGCAGGAAAAGAGGACTGAGGGGGAGGAGCTCCAACATTAGAACAAGGAGCTGCAAATGTGTCTGCAGCCCTTGGAGGGGGAAAGGGATCCTTGGGAGGAAGTGCAATGGTCGTTGTTGCAGTCATCCTTCAGAAAATCCAGGAAAATGGAATATGAAACTGGCCATCAACTTGATTAAAACCAACCTTGGGTTTTGACCATTTGGTTCCAGAAGTGGGCATCCAAAAAATCCAGCTGATGAGCTTTGCATGTGGCTAACAGCAACTTCCTAACGGCTTGCATTTGAAAAGGGAACTCGGGGTAATCTCTGCCAGCCAGCTTCCTGACACAAACTCCTTTCTTCTCTCAGATCTACACAGGCTCTTCCATTCAATCTGCTGTAGCAGCAGCAGCAGCAGCAGCATCTAAAGGAGCCTTTGTTGCCCAAGCTGAGCAGTGGAGCCGGGGCAGTTTGTCCATTTCCAGCAGTGACACATCTGCTGCTCAGCTCCAGGAGAGCCTGGGAGACTTCGTGGAGCAACTGAGTACGTCTGGTGTATTTCTTGTCTGAGGGACAGTGTATTGTGTGCACGTGCCAGCAGAGCTGTAGCAAATGATCCTCCTCACTTTGGTGTCCCAGAGACATTTAGGACTCCCCACAGGAACTGCTGTGCTCTGAGGCAGCGAGAGAGCGCTCTGGCTGTTCCTGCTGCCTCTGAGGGCAGCTTGGACTGGCTCGGCTTTGCCTGGCATTCCCTTGCCACTAAAGGCAGAAGCAGGAATTGTTCTTGGATCAGCAGAAGGCTGTGGCCCAGCAAATGATCTATGCAAGTTCTGTGTGGTAGTGGCCAAACTGAACAGAGTATTTAATTCCTAAATTCTCCTTAGACTCCCGACTTCCCACCTGTTGTCAGCACCAAAAGACTTCACAGAAACTGATTTGGGATTTTGTCTTTTTGTTGTGGTTCTGTTTTCTGTGTGGTGTTTTTTATAGATTTTTGTTTTGGCTTTGGTGGTTTTTTGGTAGGTTTTTTTTTCTCCATCCTGAAAGAGCTGTTCTGCCCCATGTGTCTTACTGGTGTCATTTTTAGGACTGTTTTTATTGCCTCTACTACATCTACAAGGTTTTTATGAGAATGCTGTATTTTTGTCAGTGAGGACTCCTTTGAAAGAACATCAGGTGACAGCAGAAACAGAGAGCAAGAGATGTTTTCATTGGGCCCACAATGAAGAAACAGATACTTGTATAACAATCTGTAATTAGTATCCTAGTTTTATTTTTCTAAAGATATGTCCAAGAGACACATCGACGTGGTGTGATCAGATAAAACAGCACTGCAGGCATTTCTCAGGAGCGAGCCTGCAGCCCCTGTGCTGTGTATTCCTCAGATCCATGGCACTTTTTCATCCCTGATTCCCAGCCATTCCCATGACTCTTAGAATCCTACCTATTGGCCCAAGCCCTGCTCAGATCAGTCTCTGGGAAAACACATCAAGCCCTTTGTGATTCTGCAGCACAACCCATTTAATCTGCTTCTTGCCCATAACAGCTGCCAGTGCTGTGCTCTCAGAAAAGACCTGGTGGGGCTGAGAAAAGATCCCAGCTGATTTGGTGTCTACCTTCACCTGCTGGGACACAAAAGGGCCTTGATCTGCACCTGGCTGTGTCTGATCTCCAAGGCAATGCTGTTGTGTCCTGAACGGGGGCCACAGCTTGTCAGGGGCTCAGGCTGGCTGTGTCTTCTTGCCATTGCTTGTCAGTGCTCATGCTTGGCCTTTGCCAGCCTTGTGCTGTGCCCTGCTGTGCTCTCTGTGCTTCATTTCCTTCCAAGGACTGGACAAAATCAGTCTCTCTGCTGCCCATTTGTACTGCACAACTGCCTGTCTTGTTGCTGCTGTGCTTGCTGCCCAGCTGACCACAGAGGGTTCAGAGCCCCAGACAGCGGGGCTGCCTTTGGCATCTCCTGCAAGTTCGGATCTCTGCCTGAAAGTCAGCATCTTGCATTTTGTTTCCCTCAGGGAGGATGGTGAACAAGGAAAATCCCATCACAAAATACATTGAACTGGAAAGTCTTGGCAGAGGGTGAGTCCAACCACAGTCACTTCTACACAGCCACGGGCCACGTGTTTCCCTGGGAGAATATCCATCAAGTGGGAAGTCAGACAAGTTGTCCACATGTTTAGACAGCGGGCTTAGTCTGCCCCATCTCTCAGTACTGGCCAGAATTTGTCAAGTGTGCTCAGAAGGCATTGTCAAAGACATCTCCATGCTGCCAAGGTCTTGCCTGCAGCAAGGAACAGAACCTGGTAAATCTGCTTGTCTCTCAAGTGTGGGACAGCTCAGGATTCATTTCCTTCACATTTTTGGATGTCTCCAAATCATCTGGCCACACTAATGAAAGGAGAAGAATCTTGCTTGCCTGAAAGCACAACCTACCCCCAATGAGAGCTGTCAGATAACAGTTCTCAGGAACATTTCTCTCCAAGAGTTTGCTACAGGAAATACTCCATGCTCAGGATTAGAATTGCACAGTTTAGAAGCTGATAGCCGAGATGAAGGAATAAGCTGCCTTTTGGAGCTGAGGCAGTAAAGCCCAAGGCTTCAGGAACAGGCCCAGTGCCCAGGCACTTGAGGGGAAAATGCATCATCTGCCTTCTGGCAGACCCCTCCTGCAACCTGCAGCTTTTAGGCATTTACAGCAGAGCTCTCCTGTCTGGACTGGCTTCCACTGCAAGATCTAAATGGCTTCTCCTTTCTTTGCTGCTGTTTTTTTTCTAGGGGTTTTGGAGAGGTTTCCAGAGCACTTGACATTGCAACAGGAGGAGAGGTAAATGTCAACAGCCCCTGCAGCCTCTGCTGCTCTCCAGGCCTTTCCCCACTGCTGACAGCTGTGGCTGGAGCTTTGAGTAGAGCTGTGCTGAAAAGGCACAAGAAGCACAGACTGGAGCCAGCCTGCAAATTGCACTTGGAACAGGCTTTGTGGACAAGGCAAATCGCCAGTGGCCACATGTCCTGTAACTGACCCCCAAGGGAGCAGAGAAATGGGCTGTTGGAATGTCACTCCCTAATTACTCCAATGATGAGGTCTAATCACAAGGCACTTTGGTTCAGCTTGGCTGTGCCATTCCAAAATCACTTGCTCCATGTGTGTTGTGGTCTCATGCTACCAATTGTCTCAAGTTACTCCTTTTCAATGTCATTTGAGGTGGCCATAAAGAAAATAAATGTGCAAGGAGTGAATAGGAAGATACTAACCATGAATGAAATCAGGATCATGGAGAGTAATAGGAGTCCCAGGATCGTGAATTACTTAGCCAGGTGAGTGGTCACGGTCCTATCCCTTGAATGTTTGTTTACATACTACAAGCATGAGAGCTTAAAACCCCACTTTGGTCAGTGGCAGGAAATAGAGTTGTTAATGATTATTTCTCTACTTATCTCCAATGGATGGGAAGAGACTGCATTTTGTCTGCATGAATCCACCCTGGCAAATGCAGACTGAAAATTGTTCAAAAACCTGCATCAGCCCTATCTTAAGAATTCAATACCTTGTAAGTTCATTGCCTCCACAGTTCTTTGGGACTCAGTTTTTCAAGTTTCTTAAATGCTGATGAACCATCCAAGAGAGGATTGCCCTTGCATTGTTGCCCCTCTTTTCCATTGCTGTGCATGCCAGGAAGACTAGGTGCTTATTTCCAGAAATGCCATGCGTGACAGGTTTTTTATCTGGGCTCTTCCTAAACTGCCTTTCTCCTTGAGACAGCACAGACTGCAAACACTGCACAGCCTAGAGGCAATGTCTATGCCTTTACTTCTGCCCTTGTCTCCAAGGGACCCAGAAACAAGACTCAAGCAAAAAACCAACCTAGCCGTGCATGTTCACCTGCATGGCCTTGTTTCCTTTTTTCAGCTACCTTGTGCATGAGGAACTCTGGCTGGTGATGGAGTACATGGACGGAGGCACTCTGAGAGATCTCATCGATGAGATTCAAATGTCTGAAGGAGAGATTGCAGCTGTCAGTCGGGAGGTCAGGGATCCCATCTGTGCTTCCAAGGCCTTGAGCTGCATTGTCTGGGAAACAGGGGCTCAGAATGGGAGTGATTTCATGGGCCAAGCTTGGTTTCTGTGTTGCTGCTTGGCTATGGGCAAGCAAGAGCATCTCAAGGGAACTGTCTGTCAGTGCCCCTACACTCACTGGACTCACTTCCTGTACTCTTATCCCCTGCTCTTGTATTCTATCTCTGTCTCTTGCATTGGCATTTGCAGTTCTCCACTGAGAAAGGCGCTGCTCTGCTACTGTGGGAGCAGCAGGCTCTTGCTCTCAATGGCGCTGTGTTCTGCCATTCCTCCCCATTCCCCTGCAAAGGGAACCTTCCACAGCTGTTTCCTTGCTTGTGCGATGAACTCACAGCACTACTTTTTGCCCCCCTGGTTCTCTTTTCTCTCTCAGTGCCTGCAAGGACTGGATTTTCTTCACTCCAACCACGTGATCCATCGAGATGTCAAGAGCAACAACATCCTTCTCAGAACCGACGGCTCTGTCAAGCTGGGTCAGTGTATTCTTGCTCAGCTTCAGCCTTCCAGGAATGGGGGGTGTGGGGCTGCTTTCAGTGACTGCCAGCTCCCCAAAAATGCTGCTGCTGGCAGTGCAGGGGTCCCCCCTGCTGTGGGCTGAAGGCACAGTTGCAGGGTGCACACAGCTATGACAAGGAACCACAAGCAGCCAAGAGTGCTATTGCTCTGTGTGTGTGTCTGTGTGTGTTCCTTCCAGAGGGAGGGAGCTGCAATCTAAACCTTCAGGGGAACAAAAGACACTGCTGGAGGAAGTGTAAAAAATGGGGGGATGTTTGAAGTAGCCAATTCATATTTCCTTGGCTAAAGCCTCAGGGAAAGAGAGCAGGGAGTGTTGTCCAGGAAATTCAACTGCACATTCTCAAACTTCCACTGGGGAATTCTCTGGCTTGGTTTCCTAATTGAGAGTATTAAAATTAAAAGAGTATTTTGCTTTCTCCTCAGCTGATTTTGGCCTTTCTGCTCAGCTCACCCCTGAGCAAAATCAGCGGTGCTCGGTGACCGGGACTCCTTGGTGGATGGCACCTGAAGTGGTGAAGCGTCAACCATATGGCCCCAAAGTGGACGTGTGGTCTTTTGGAATTGTGGCAATTGAAATGGCCGAACAAAAAACTCCTTATGACAGTTTCACTGCTCGATCGGTAAGGAGCAAATACTCTCTGATCCCGCTGTCTTTCTCACCTGTCCCGTGTTCTCTGCTCACTGCACAAAATCCCATGGCCATCTGCTGGAAGTACTTCCACCAAGGCCCCTTCTACAAATGGCCCTGCAGCACATCAGCATCTGCTGGAGCTTTGGTTGCAGCACTGGGGGAACTCAAGCCTTACCTCGCCCAAACCATCTCCATTCTCAGGCAGCATTTTGCTTTGCCTTACAAGTCGTTCCAGCTCTTTTGGCTGTGTAGATGGCCCCAAGAATAGGAAACAAGCATCTCAGAGCTGGTGTTATCTTTCCAGAAATGAAGCAAAGAAACTCAAACCAAACCAAGTTTCTAAAACAGTGCTTTTGAGAGAAGAAGTGCAGCCCCATTCTTCTCACAGGGAAACTTGTCTGAAACCCAGAGATGAGGCTGTAAAGCCAGAGTCTCTTCTGCTTCTTGTGCAGTGCTGCTGAGACACTCAGTGACCACCTTCTTTCATAACCCAAGCCACTTTCTCCATATCACCAAGCTGGAGCCTGGTGACGAGGAGAGCCTGCCAAAACCTCCTGTTTGTTTCCTGGCACTTTCTGGGATGGGCACAGCGTTAATGCATTGACTTGAGAATCCAACGAGCACAGGCTTACCACAGGGGTGACACTTCTGATTTCACCATGAATATTTTCCTTTTGCCACATAAGGGAACCTGAAATTTTCAGAGTGCTGAGAGACAGAGCTGCAGGTGGCTCCTGTGTGCCCAAACAGGCATTTTCAACCCAATACATTTGTGGAGGCATCTTAATGTGTCTGTGTTGAAAATGAGATTCCAAAGGTTTGTTTCCTTCCCTGAGGAACACCTGCTGCATTTCCTTTCTTTTCTTCCAATTACCATCATTTTCAAGAACAAGACAATAAGCTGGATGAGTTTTGTTTTATGGCAGCTGTGCTTAAGGGACCAACAAGCACTGCAGAGATTCTTTTCATGTAAGAATCCTTGGAAATAGTACAGTTAGTTAGAATAGCAAAATTCCTCTTCCAAAAAGGCTGCCAAGCTGCTGGGAATCCTCCGAGAAGGAAACATGTATTTGCTGATGTATTTGCCACTAACTAGATCAGGCAATGAAATCAGCTGCCAATGCAAGATCTGCTGGATGTTGGCAAAGCTGTGGCTTTGGGGCTTGGGTTTTTTCATGATACAGGAAAGTCGTCATCCAAATGCTACAGGAAAGTCATGTCTGCCTCTCTGCCAGGGCAAAAACTGCCACTGCAGAGTGGAGCTTAAACAATGGGCTCTGGGAGAGCAGTTCCAGATGGGAAAGAAGCAGGTGGAGCCTTGTGTTTCCTTTTTCTCCAGGCTAAATTCCACATAGCCACAGAAGGGAGCCCACAGCTGCGGCAGCCCGAGCAATTCTCGCCTTTGCTGCGTGACTTCCTGAGCTGCTGCCTGCAGAAAGGCGAGGCGCAGCGCTGGTCTGCCAAGGAGCTGCTGCAGGTAAAATGCCAAAAGGGCTGCAGGTGAAACAGGGATGGGCTCCTCCTCCACTGAAATCCAAGGCATCAGATGAGCCCCCATCCTCCTCCCTTCCAACCTCGGTGCTGTTCAGCTGACAGTGGGGAGCAATCCTAGACTGGGCTGGGCTGGCAGGGAGTGCTGGGTTTTAGCGCTGGCTAAAATCACCAGGGCACTTACTCATTTCTTGCTGGGAGCTCTGGATTCGGAGAAGGGCAAAACAGGCTTCAAACTTCAAAGGAATAACAAATTTTATTATCAGGCCCACAAGAATAAGAAAGGTCTCACCTGTGCAGTGAAAGGGTTCAATCTCACCCAGGTCATGGCAGTCACAGTGTTGGATTTCAGGCTGTGCTGGGCCCCTCTCTCTGCCCGGGAGCCGCTGGGAGGGGAGGCTCGGCCTGGAGCCGTTGCTGCACGCCGGGGAGAGGGTTTAGTGTGGGCAAGATGTCAGCAGCCGTGGCCTGGCCCAGCCTGGGGCCGGGGTCCCGCAGCCTCCATCCCCCGCCCGGGAGCCGCTGGGCTCTGGCCCGGCCTCCCCCAGGAGCACAGGCCGTGGGCGAGCAGGGCCGGCCTCACCAGAGCTCCGTTACCTTCGGTCTCCGGAAGCAAAGAGGGCCAGTGCCCGGGATGGTGGTTTTCAAAATGTGCATCATCACAGAGGCACATCTCATTTCTAAATGGTGCAAAATGTTGTCAGTTCTCAGAACTAGCCAGCCATTGGCCTGTCTCAGGCACAGGGGAAGCTCCCAGCAGCTTCTCTCAAAGAAATCACTTCCGTGCGGGGTTTCTTACTTCTTTCCCTAAATGTCAATTCATCTCAAACTAACACACAGGGATATGGAAAGGTCATTTAGTCTGTGTCCTGCAATGAGCAGGGACATCTTTCAAGAGATCAGGATACTCACACCTCAGATATTTCCAGGGGTGGGCCACCTACCAGCTCTTGGGGCAACCTGTGCCACTCTTGCCCCATGCTCCTGACCTACTCTGACTCAATCCCCTTTCCATTTAAAAACTATTCCCCTGCCTTTCAAGCTCTTAGATTGGAAAATCATGCTTTCTTGTTGTTTTCTTTTCCTTTCTGCAGCATCAATTTATAACATCGGCCATGCCTGGGTCCAGCCTGGCACCTCTCATCGTTGCCGTGAAGAAGTGGAAGGAGGAGGCAGGAATGCAACAATCAATTTATAAACTGTCTTCTCCATGGCCAACTTAGAGTAGGATTATAGAGTAGGACTACAGAGTAGGATTGTAGAATAGGATTATAGAGTAGGATTGTAGTGCAGGATGGTAGGGTAGGTTTGTAGTGTAGGATTGTAGAGTAGGATTTTAAATAAAATTTCTAAAATCTCAACTCCTTTGGAACATTTCTCTCCTTCTGACCCTGTGAGAAAGCTCAACATTTCCTCCTGAATTGTCAGTTTTTTCTTAGAGGTGGAAAGTGACATTGATGGCTTCTTTGGTACAGTTTGTAAGGGGGGAAGGCTCCTCTTCATTCATCCTCTCCAGACCACACTGCCTTTGGAATATGGCCAACTGGCCAAGTTTTGCCCAGCTGTGCCATTTCTATTTGAGGCAGAAACAGCAATGGCATTTGCAGGAAAAACCAAAGGAGGAGCGGTGCAACGCAAACATCCTGTGCAGATGCAGGCTGTGCAGATGTGACTCGAGAGTATTTGGGTTCCTGCCACTTGGATTTGTATCCCTAAGAGAAATCTCCTTGGCTGGAGGAGAGTCTGGCTGAAGAGAGAAAGCAGAAAGAGCAGTGAGGGTGCTGTGCAAGGTCTCCTGTGGTGCAGAGCTGTCAGCGCCTGTGAGGTGAGAGCGGGCCCGGCCTTGGCCAGGCTGGAGCCCCAGCAGAGCCCTGACAGAGCCCAGAGAAGCCTGAGCCTCGGCAGAGGCAGGCTGGAAGGAGGCCCTTGGAGCTGCAAGAGGCAGCAGCCTGGCCCTGGCTGCCTCTTGCTGGCCCCAGGCAAATCCTCCGCTCTCAGAGCCAAGCTGGCAGCTGGCTGCTCCTGAGGGGAAGCGGCGCCGTGCTGGGCACAGCACACACTGGTGCCATGGGCTGTCTGGAGTCTGCACAGGACGAGAGAAAGGCAAAGAGCAGCCCAGGGCTGCTGCCCTGCCTGACCATTGCTGCTCTTGTGCCGCCTGCCCTGGAACTCCTGGCAATGGTCAGCAGTGTGTGCAGCACTCTGGGCACAGGGGGAGGGAGCCGGGCTGCTCCGCAGGCTCCAGCACAGGGCAGTGTCCTTCAGGCACGGCATTTCTGCCAGGGGAACCGAGGCCAGCGTGAGGCAGTGACAGCAAGTCAGGGCACATCTGCATGAGCCAGTGCCTCACACACCTCTGGGACCAAGCGCCTGCATTCCTGGAGCTCTGCACTGAGCCACAGCAAAGGTGTGAAATGCAGAGGGCTTTGCAGAAATATTCAGGGGCACCAGGCCAGCCTGCTTGGTGCTCTCTGGGGCACAGCAAGCACTGTGCAATGCAGCTCGGAGCTGCTGGCAGAGAGGGACTATGGGCATGTGCCTGAGGCTTGTTCTTGAGTAGTGATTTGGGAGGGAGCAGAAGTGTCTCAGTAGGCAATTGGTGTTTTCTTCATGAATTGCTGAATGAAAGACACAATGTGGCCTCACACAGCAAGAGAACTTGCAGAACTTACTGACCATAAGTTTGTGTTGAATTCCCAGAAAAGGGAAGTGTTGAAGTGTAACAAAAAGGCCTTTTGAATTCAGTTAGCTCCTGAGCCTTCATCAAAAACAACCACCAGGAGGCTGACAACTACATGCAGGGCCCTGCTGCATGGGCTTCCGCAATCATGGAATTAGAAAATATGAAGCTTAGGAAAGTAGAATGTGCCCATTAAGTTTAAAAAGTTTAAAAGCTTGTCCTGTGCAAAGAATGGACAAGTGAGTTTGTGGTGGAGCTTCCCCCTCACTCCTGGTGTTGAATAAACGAATCCCTGCTCTGCAGGCCCTACGCTATGGAGTACTGTTTTCTTGACTACTATTTGTGCATCATAATCACGCTATGCTTTTCACTGTCTTCTTAGAACCTTCCAGGCATAAAGTGAGTAAGACAGTGAGTTGTGTATTGATAGGGCCGAAGAAACATTTCCAAATGCCATCCTGGGAAAGGAAAGGACGTGAAACAGCGCTGGGGAAGAGCGTCCCTCGCACAGCCCTCAGAGCTGCCACAATGCACAAGATGGCGGCCGGGGCTGAGGCTGTGCCACCGTGCACAAGATGGCGGCCGGGGCTGAGGCTGTGCCACCGTGCACAAGATGCCGGCCGGGGCTGAGGCTGTGCCACCGTGCACAAGATGCCGGCCGGGGCTGAGGCTGTGCCACCGTGCACAAGATGCCGGCCGGGGCTGAGGCTGTGCCTCTCAGAGCGCTCTGCAGCCTCTGCCAGCCCAGCCCCAGCCCCGGAGCAGCGCAGGGCGGGCAGAGCCCCCTTCCAGCCGTCTGCTTCAATGGGCATTGACAGACACCCGGGCCACGCACACAGGCTGACACCTTTGCTCTGTGCACACAAACACGTACCACACACTTGGGAACCTCGGCTGGCAGCATTTTCAGGTGGAAATACAAAGAAACTCCAGGGTTTGAAGGTTTTCAAATAGAATATTTCACTTGCCAATAAAAGGACCAAAAGCAGAAAGGGGCATCCCAGCCTGTTTCTTCCATGCAGGAATAGTGTCACAGTGACTGTGAGCTGATGAAGACGGAGATGGGATTTAATCCAAAGCAGATTGTGCAGTGGGTGCTCACCTGTGATATGTATCCCTCACAGTACCTATTTATTTGGAACACTAGGAAGAATATGAGGCTGGGCAAGATATTAACCCTTTCAGTACAGACATGAGACCTACAAACCTTGTTCATCTCTCCAGGGACAGAAAAGGACAGAGTAATAACACACAAAAAAAACAACATAAAAACATCAAAGTCAGTAAAAAAAAGAAGTCAAACATTAGATAGAAAAGTAATGAAAAAATGGTAATTGAAACAAAAATATTCTTATAGTAAAGCCATAGAAATAAACAATGATATACAAAATAACTCCTTTAATTAATGAAAAAAGTATAAAAATATATTAAAACTGTAAATCTAAACAAAAGCATCCATTAAAGAAACCAAACACATGTTAAAGTAACTGTTATCCCATAAAAGTTTGAACAGAAAAACAAATAAAAACAATAAAATGCCCTTTGCCCCCAGGGAGAGAAGAAAACTTCTGTTTCCAATGATGATCACAAAAACAAATGAAGAGAACCTTTGCCTTCAAACAACTCATCCTTAAAATAAAACCCCATGAATTCATAATCCATTGACACACCTCTAGGAGGGCTGTAAAAATCAGGAAAATGTCACGACAGAAAAATTTCTTCCCAGGCGGCTGCTATTTGTAAAAATGAAAAAGCACAAAAAAATCCATTCCTTGTAAAAAAGCCTCCATGACATAACAGGAAAAAACTTCTCTCCCTACAAAAACTAATACAAAACTACTGTGTAATTAATACTGTGTTAACATCCCAAGTTCTATCTCTACAGTGTCAGGAAAAAAAAAAAAGGAGAGGAAAGGCGTTCTGAAAGTTTTATTAGAGTTTCTCATTCTTGTAGTCCTGTTAATAAAGTTCCTTTATTCCTTCTAAGTTTTAAGCCTATTTTGCCCTTCTCCTAATCCATATCTCACAGTGAGAAATGAGTAAGTGCCCTGGAGATTTCAGCCAGCGCTAAACCCACCACATTATTTAGTGCATTAGCCAAAAAACTCAAATTAGCGAATCTCAGCCACTGCACCAGGCTGAAGCTGAGGATCCCCAGCCAAGCTCAGAGGGAGGAGAACACAGCATTTGTGGGATCCTTTCCAGTCTGACTTGCTTTAGCTGGAGCCTGGGGGAGGAGAGAGCAGGAGAAGGGTTGGCTGAGTCCTCTCCCCTCTGCCTTGCCCTTCTCTGCTGGATCCTCAGTTCATCCCACACCCACCCCAAGACTCCAGCCCCATCCTACTGGGGCTGACGGGATTAAAGGAGATAAAGAGGAGATTAAAAAGATAGAGAGGAGAGAAAAGGAGAAGTTTAAATGCAGTTTAAATATGAAAGAAATGCACATGTTAGTGACTGCTGAGAGTTGAAAGGGAGCTGAAGGGTTTGGGAAGGGCCAGGAGCCCGTGAAGGGCTCAGGAGCTGCTGCTGCCGGGAGGGAGGAAATGCACCAATGGCTCCCAGCAGAGTCTGTGCTTTGAGGCTCTTTCCCAAACAGCTGCAGGAGGGAAAGCAGCTGAGTTTGGAGGAAGAGTTTTCTGCTGAGGTTTCCTGTTTGGAGCTGTCACAAGCTTGAGCTGCTCAAGGGAAACGCGGCTCTGCTTCCAGCAGGGCCCAACTGCCCGGGAGCACAACTTGGTTCCCTGGCCCTGAGCCAACGGGCAGCAGCAGCTTCTGTTCCCTCCTGGCTCTTGTGTCATTTCCAGCAGCACAAGACACACCAAGAAAAGCTCCTCCAGAACATGCCATGAGAAACACAACCTGATTTCATGGCATGAAGGAGCTCTGACAGTCCCACGGGCTCAGGGTTGTTTGTCAGTGAACAGAGCAGGGAAAAGCACAGACACATTCCCTGCACAGGGAATTCACAGGAGGAAAGTGCAGCGCTGGAGGATGTGCTTGGATACAACGTTCCCACGGCAGTTTTGGGGATAAAATTGTCAGGAGAGAGAAAAGAAAAAGTGCTCCCAAGGGTGGGCTGGGGAGGGCTGGTGCTTCCCGGGAGGCTCCCGAAGCTCAACAGTGTGGAAGAGTGGCTAGCTAACAAAGGTCGTGTTCCCTTGCAGCAATTAGCTGAGAAAGAATTAAACAACAGTAGAGTGTAGTTGGTATGAGATGTTGCAATGTCAGAAAGAGCTTACTGATAACTGTGAACTGAGAACAGGACACTGTGATCAGAAGAATGTGGATTCAGCACAGATGAACGACCACAAGAATGTGGAACTAGGTGGAGTTGTCCTTAAACGAAATACCCAATAATGAGCTTGCTTTTGCACTATGTGTGAGCCTAATTATTGATGTTATATAAGGAGTTTGGAATTGCCAATAAATGAGACTTGCTGATCATTCATATTGAGTGCTGCTTGTCTCCCGCCGAACTCATCAAATGGCGCCCGAACAAATGGGACCCTTGGGACCTTTGGGACCTTTGGGACATTAAAAAGCGAAGGCCACGGGAGTCGGCGACAGGGGACGGGTCCTCCGCAGCAAGGACGGCGAAAAGCAACGGTGCCGCGCCCCAGGCGACCTCAGAGGAGAGTCCTGGCCGTAACGTGCTGCCAAACCTTGTAGGGCTGCAACAGCGCTGACGGTAAGATGGAAAGGCAAGCAGCACATGATTTATTTACCTGCTTTTTAGAAAAGCCACAGGTTAAGGGTTTTGATTTGCGCAAGGAGCTCCCTGGACTTCTTGCTTACGGGTATGCTCACGCCTTTGCCTCCCACTGCTGGGCAAACACTCCTATCTATGCTGCCCATGGAAAGAGGGAGGGAGAGTCAGAGAGAAGGAAATAATGAGAAAGAAATTCCACAGCAAACACTGAAACAACAGAATCTGTTCAGTTATGGCAGGATGTGATATATCCTGAACTATTTGCTTCACTTTTGGAGTCACTCTTAACACTACAATCTTATTTAAGTTCCAACTTTGCTACCCTGGAGGAAAAGAATCCAAATTTAGATTGGTTTCCACCTGAACCAGGGGGACATGGGGGAGCACTGAGGTGTGCGCAGAGAGCGGGGGCACCCCTGGGGCAGAAGCAGTGCAGAAAAAGTTCCAAGGCCACTCTGAAGAATTACAGAAACAGCTGAGCAGAAACAGGTGGCTCAGACAGCTTCAAAAAGAGAAAAAATAGCCAAAAAATCACAAACTATATGGTATCTAATTCAAACTTCATCACTGTAATTAGAAGTTGATAAGCTGCAATGGTCACCGTTGTTGCCACCTGGTCCTAAGAGACTTTTGTGTCTTTGCATCGCCTGCTTTTGTAAAAATTGTGCCCCTTTTTTCCTCTATCAGTGAACAAGAGAGATTGAGAGAAACAACTGTATGTGTTAAACTTACCTTTGTGTGGTTTTTGGGGTTTTTTTCTGCGAGAGTATGTGGAGAATGTGAAGAAAGATAACAGCAGCAGAGAGCAGCAGCAGGGCGGGCAGTCCACCCACCCCCCCTCTAAGAAAAAGCACTGGGATAGTACCCAGTTTGTTAAAAAGTCATGATTCATGGGTTTTTTAAATGTTTTTATATACCCTTTTAGAGTTAATTTTGTGTTTTAAGTAATAATGAATTTATGCAGTTGCAGTTTTTTGGAGTTTTCCTGGAGAAATTATTGTGATTCTTTGAAAGTTTAAAAAGGCCCATTTTCAAGAAAAAAGGTGTTTAAGGTGAATATTAACAGAAGTTACCTTGCAATAATTAGCCTTAAAACCTAAGGTTAAAATATGGTATAATTTACAGCTACTAAGAAAACCTTCCAATTGATGTTATCTACAAAAGATATTTATGGTTTAAAAAAATTAATTAGTAAAGAGAACTTTACTGTACAAGACAAAGTTAAGTTAAAGTATATATTACCCATTTGCTTGTTTTTTCCACAATTTTAATAAGGTAATTTCAATGTGAGTCCTTTTGTTATATAAAACACATATAACTGCATATATACCAATTTGGATTTTAGATTTTAGTTTAAGAATTGGTCTTTATGTTTCTGAAAAGTGCCACAGAAGCTGAATGGCAACTTGGCCAAATCCTGTGTTGTTGTGGTTTTTCTCTAGAAAATCTGCACTTTAAAATCCTAACCAATTTGAACATATACTAGGCAAATTCCTGTTATGAATGTGTATTTTTAGTACTATTTGCAGTTATTGTGAGTTATTCTCAAAGCTAGATGACATAGAATTGTGATGTACTTGTTACATTTTTATAATCTTTATAGTGAATCTATGTTACTGTTATATTGTGTTTAAAAGGTATATATCAAACTTTTAGTTGCCTTTTTGTAGTAACAGAATAAGATTAAGGTATGTTTTTATTTAATATAGATTAAGTGTTAATAGAATTAAGAAAAGTCAAGTTTTATTATATTTAGGCTTGAATGTTTTTAAGTTAAGTTTTATAACTTAGATATTCCTTTAAGGTTAAGTTTGTTACTTCCTTTTGTCATAAATCATTATTGTTAGGTTTAAATATTGTTTAATTTAAATTATTTATGTTTTATTGGAGACACTTGTCTAAACTGCAAAGTATAGTTATTTTCCTAGAGAGATGAAGACAGCCACAACTGAAACAGCTGTGACAGAACACTGATGAAACCTGCTTGTGGATAGAAGGGAATGCAGTCTGTGACACCCTTGACTTCATCAGGAGTTCTATTGGTTGTTGCAATCTCTGCAGTTTTTGTTTGTTATAGCTTTCTTATTTTTCAGTGTTTCCAGAATTTTAAGAAGATTTACCATTGCTGAGGATCAGCTGCCATGGGAGAGGCTTCAGATTAAACCAACTGCTGCATGGTTTAATTGGTCTGGTACCTAAAGCTTCTGATCATTTGATTTGTACAAATGCATTTTAACAGTTTGCTGTGCTGTAAGCATCTCCTAGCTGCTACTATTGAGAACCTTGTTTTAGAAATGAGTTAAGAGGCATCTTTCCAGTTTAAAGCCAGGCCCTGGCCAAGCCTTGACTTTACCTGGACAGATCTGTTTGCCAGCAGATCCAGATGTTTTCTGTCCCAAATCAGTATTTGAGTCACTTTTTGACTCAGCAATTTGGCTCTATTAATATGACA
Source organism: Cyanistes caeruleus (assembly GCF_971803275.1). NCBI lineage: Eukaryota > Metazoa > Chordata > Aves > Passeriformes > Paridae > Cyanistes > Cyanistes caeruleus. The sequence continues at coordinate 199,988 of NW_028255937.1, forward strand.
GCTGGATCAATTTTGAAGTGGGCTTGGAGAATCATTTCTGGAGGTGGTTGTCCAATCCTTCACTGATGATTTTTTGTTTCTATTTGTTTGCAAAGTATGGGATGCTGGTGCAGTGTTTTAGTAATTAATAGTAGTTTTATATTACATATGTTATTAATAATGTTTATAATTTGATTGATTTTTAACTGTTACAGGTTCTTATTCATTGTGTATATGGTTTTGTGTTAATATTGATGTGTATAACAGAAGTACATCTCGTTTTTATTTAAAAAAAAAAAAAAACGGGGGAAATTGATGCCCTAAAAGCATTTGATTAGTGTAATTCATTAACTTCAAAGGAAGAAGTGTCTGTGTTTTGTTGGCAGGTTCAAAAAGGTCACCTGTCCATCTGACCAGACTGTCTGCCTCTGAACACACGAGATCCAGTGAACAGAGAAGTCACCACACAGCCTTGGTACTCCAGACATGGATCAGAAGTGGAGCTGTCAGGACACAGTTGTGTCTGAGCACTACACAGACAGTTGCCAACAGAAATTTTATGTTGTTATTATAATGTTGTGTCTCTACCAATTTTTCAGTTATCCTTTGTTTTAAGATTTAGAAGGATGTGAAGAACAACCTGAACATCAAAGCCCTCAGTCACCGATCAGCTGCCAGCTGACATGACGGGAGCAGTGAACATTCCAAGACTGAATCGTGTTAAATCATAGTCTGTTTGTGAAGGAAATTCTGTAGAAGATCTAAGAAAAGTGTAGAGACTCCATCTAACTGTATATAAAGCAAATTGTAGTTGTGTGTTTACCCTTTCAGCAAATTGCTTCCACGCTTAGACTACATATATACCAGAGCACCTGTGTTAAAAGTAGTTAGATAATAGTTTAAGATAATGAGTTTAGCCTGTATAGTAATTGTTATATTAGTATAAAGTATAAGCATTTCCCCCTTCAAAAGCTAGTGTAAGCATTTTTGAAAGTTCATTTAACGTTAAAGTTTAGCTGTGTGTTTGCAAGTATGGTGTCATTTACATGGAACAAAGTGCTTATGGTAATTGTGTTGTGTATAGTCCTGACCAACTGTCTGCTAACTAACATCCAAAAGTGACAGAACATATGGGTCACTCTGGCACATTGAACTGGCCAAAGGTCAATGTGTTTGAGCCTAGCCACACCTGGAGATCCTTTTCACACCTGTCTCATAGGAGTCCCTGAATGGGATCCTCCAGCAGCATTTAAAGGTTTAATTAGTAATGAGACTCGACTGAATCAATTGGCAATGTTGCAAGAGTGCAATTGCACTGTTGGCTTCACATTAAGACAACTTGAAGCCTGCAGGCAAGCAAAAATTACCAAAGTTCTCAATGTTACCATAGGGCCCCCCAGAAGAATTAGATTTGTTAGGTTCCACCAATACCTCAGGTGGATGGATAATGTTTGAACCCCCGACAAAACGTCATTCTAACAAAGTAATGCAGCACTGGGCTGCAGACAACCCTGTAGCTGATCTCGTTACTACCATTGAAAGTAAAGCCTTTATTAGTGGTGCAATCTCACAGAACAATTACCAAAGTGATTACCTAGTTCCATATTCCTAATCTGTGGAGATAGAGCATGGAATGAGATTCCTGCTAATCCACATAGAAAACCCTGTTATTTTGGGAAACTTACTTTGTTTCCATCCAAGCTTACACCAATTGCTGAATGTAGCTGATAAAATGAAAAACATCAAACAGTCAAAGTGAAGCCTGAATGAATTAAAGCTTAGCAACTCTAAAAAGGCTCGCTTGTTAGACTAAGGAAGAATTGAACTTAACATCCACAATGTTAAGTGAACTTTCAGCTGATGTGAGTAGTGTATGTCATGCAGTATTACAAAATCGAGCCACAATTGACTTTTTGCTCTTAGCACAAGGACATGGTTGTGGGGAGTTTGAAGGCATGTGCTGTCTGAATCTTACTGATCATTCCGTTTCCATCCATGAGCAACTACAACAGCTTCAGGATGGGTTACATGCCCTGAAAGAAGATAGTGACCCCATTGGAAGTTGGTTCTCCAGCTGGGGCATCACTGGATGGTTGAGGTCTCTTGTGCTAGAAGGGGGACAGACTTTACTTATAATGTTAATTGGGATGACAGTCTAAGTTGTGTGTTATCTTGGCTTCATGAAACTATAGAATGAGTCACATCCAAAGCCTGGTTTGTGCAAAAAGAGAAAGGGGGAATTGTTACTATATTTTATATATTAGTAAAGGCCTGTCTGCACAAACCAGTCTTTGAAATAAGTCATGATATTAAAGGCTGAAGTCCTTGAAACCCTCCTGCAGAAGAGAGAGTAAAGCAAAACAAAATCCTTGTGTACAGTGGAAAAAAATGTAAATCTGTGTGTGTTAGCCAATAGTAACTTGCTCTGCCTGCAGGCCCTGTAGAACCCTATAAAAGGTGTGCTAAAGATAGAAATAAACGGCGTTCACGTTTACTTCTGTGAAGAGCGGTGAATCGCTGGCAGTCCTCCAATGACGTTCTACAAATGAAACATAACAAATGTCATTGGGGTGCAGAGGCATTGGTGAAATTGATGAAACAAAAATTAATCTCGGTACGGATGCTAACAATGGCAAAATCAGTAATGTCAAAATGTGAAATCTGCTTAAAAAACAACTCAGTGGCTAGCTAGGCATAGCTAGGGAAGATTAGGATAGGAACAGAAACAGGATGACACTTGGCAAAACCCTCTAGTAGAGTGAAATTTGGGTGGGCCCTAGAGTCTTTGCTCGGTCCTATAGCAAACTATCAGAATAAAGAAACGTTGTACAAACTTACAGGTTGGGTAGATAAATTAGCAAGAGTGACCAGAGAAAGATTTAAAGAACTAAACATACAATTACAATTTACTACTCCTGAAAGAGCATGGAGTGTGTGAGTTTTTTTAAAGGGATGGATTGATCATTGCTGCATCCACACCCCAAATGTGACTGCACATGTAGAATATGACATCAATCAATTGCAACAAATAGAGCATGGAGCACAGGAAGAGCAAAAGGATTTGTCTCCAAGTTGGTTAGGCAAAATCTTCAAAGGGTTAGGGTGGAATGTGAGTTCATGGATTAAATCTATCATTGAGAGTGTGATCATCTTACTAACTGTATTCTTAGCAATTTGGTTAGTTGACAGCATCTTCAAGGGAGAAATACAGAAGAAAATGTCCTGGAACCAGAAAATAATAAAGGTACTGATGTGAGATCCACACCCACCATCTTCTGGTTCTCCAGTTCGTGACAACATCCAGGACAACGCTTACATCAACAAAGGATTCGAAGAACATCAAGTATAAACTCAGAAACAAAGGACTGTATCAAGTGAAAACATTTGCACTTCTAGTGAAGTGAAAATGCTTTCAAAGGGGGGAATAATAGTAAAAGGTCTTAAAATCTTAGAAAATTCAGGGACTTAAAAATAAAGTTAGGTTTGGCAAGCCTGGGAAAAGTAGGCTCTGGGAAATGTTAGGCCTTGTCCTTGCTAAAGATCAGGTGAAACTGCACCTGTGTTAGCAGTATATAATAAATGATACAATTGTTAGATATGATTAGATATTATTATTGTTTAAAGAACATGAGGAACAATGTTAGGGGGCTGAGGGGGATCATGAGAAATCCATGCTTGGGTAACATCAATGTATACAATAGAACGATGTAAGTTTAATAATTAATATATAAGTTTTATAACGATAGAGTAGAAAAACATGTTCAACTCAAAACCAAGTTGGGTCAGATTTGGGTATGTGTACCCCTGACACCCAGATCTCTTAATAAAGCACCTGCATATAATCATTCATGATTATGTGTGTTCCTGAACGCTAACAATTTCATCAGATTTTACTGGAATTTTGTGAGAAATTTGTGGAATTTTGTGGGATATTTTGTAAAATTTTGTGAGATATTGAGGAGATTTAGGGAATTTTGTGGGAAATTTTCTGGAATTTTGAGGATCTTTCTAGAATTTTGTGGGATTCTGAGAAGACTTGAAGAGTTTTTTGGTATTTTTCTGGAATTTTGTGGAACACTGGAGATTTTGTGGATGTTTCTGGAATTGGGTAGGGTTTTGTGAAGATTTAGGGAATTTTGTGGGATTTTTCTGGAATTTGGTGGGATTTTTCTTGAATTTTGTGGGGCTTTTCAAGAATTTTGTGATTTTTTTTTTTTCTGGAATTCTGTGTAAATAGGAGGAGATTCTGTGGGATGTTTCTGGAAATTGGTAGGGTTTTGATAAGATTGAGGGTTTTTTTATTTTTCTGCAATTTTATGGGATTTTTCTGGAATTTTGTAGAAATTTATGGAGACATTTTCAGTTGTTTCTGGAAAATCGTAGGGTTTTGATAAGATTGAGGGGTTTTTTTAATTTTTCTGCAATTTTGTGGGATTTTTCTGGAATTTTGTAGAAATTTGTGGAGATATTTTGGGATGTTTCTGGAAATGTGTAGGGTTTTGAGAAGTTTTAGGAAATTTTGTGGCTGTTTTCTGCCATTTTGTGGGATTTTAAGGAGACTTGAAGGATTTTGTGGGAGGTTTATAGAATTATTGGGATTTTTATGGAATGTTGTGGGGTTTTTGTGGAATTTTGTGGGATTTTGAGGAGACTTGAGGAATTTTGAGGGATTTTTCTTAGGCTTTGTGGAAATTGGAGCAGATTTTTTGGGATGTTTCTGGAATTCGGTAGGGTTTTGAGACGTTTCAGGGATTTTTGTGGGATTTTTCTGGAATTTCATGTGATCTTTCTGAGCTTTTGTGGGATTTTGATAAAATTTAAATACTTTCGTGGGATTTTTTTTTGAATGTTGTGAAATTTTGTGGGATTTTGAGGAGTCTTGAAGAATTTTTGGGGGATTTTTCTGGAATATTGTGGGATTGTTCCTTAAATTTTGTGTGATGCTTCTGGAATTTCATGGGGGTTTTATGGAAGTTTGAAGGATATTGTGGAGACATGAAGAATTTTCAGGCATCTTTCTTAGATTTTGTGGGAATTTGTGGAAATTTTTTGGGATGTTTCTGGAATTCGGTGGGATTTTGAGAAGATTGATGGAATTTTTCGGGGGTTTTTTTTGGAATTTTGTAGGATTTTTTTGAGTTATTCTGGAATTATGAGGAGATTTTGTGGGATGATTCTGGAATTATTGAGGTTTTTGTGAAATTTTGAAAGATTTTGGGAAGATTTCAAGAATTTTGTGGGCTTTTTCTTAGATTTTGTGGAAATTTGTGGAGATTTTGTGGGATGTTTCAAAAATTTGATTGGGTTTTGAGAAGATTTAAGGACTTATTTTATTTTTTTCTGCAATTTTGAGGGATTTATATGCTATTTTTGGGGATTTTTTTTAATTTTGTGGGATTTTTCTGGAATGTTGTGGGATAATGAAGAGACTTGAAGATTTTTGAGGGATATTTCTGGAATTTTGTTGAAAGTGGAAGAGATCTGTGTGGATGTTTCTGGAATTTTGAGGAAATATTTTGGAATGTTGTGGAAATTGGAAGAGATTTTTTTTATGTTTCTGGAATTTGGTGACATTTTGAAGAATTTTGTGGCACTTTTGTGGAATTTTTGTAGAATTTTGTGGGATTTTGAGAAGACTTGAACAATTTTGTGGGATTTTTCTTAGATTGTGTGGAAATTTGTGGAGATTTTGTGGGATATTTCCAGAATTTGGAGGGGGTATTGTAGAATTTTGAGGGATATTGAGAAAGCATGTAGAATTCCGCGGGATTTTTCTTAGATGTTGTGGAACTTTGTGGAGATTTTGTGGGATGTTTCAAAAATTTGGTAGGGTTATGAGAAGATTTAAGGATTTTTTTGGGTTTTTGCTGCAATTTTGTAGGATTTTTCTGGAATTTTGTGATATATTGAGGAAACTTGATGAATTTTGAGGGGTATTTCTAATATTTTCTGGAAATTAGTGGAGATTTTGTGAGATGTTTCTGGAATTTGGTGAAGGGAGAAAATTTAGGTAATTTTGTGGTATTTTTTTCAAATGTTGTCAAACTTCTCTTAAATTTTGTTGTATTTTCTCAAATTTTGAGGGATTTTTGTAGAATTTTGTGGAAATTGTGGAGATTTTGTGGGATGTTTCTGGAATTCAGTAAAGTTTTGAGAAGATTTAGGGAATTTTGTGGTATTTTTTTCTTTAATGTTCTGTGATTTTTTTAAAAATTTTGTGGGATATTGAAGAGATTTTTGTGGAAGTTTCTTGAATTTTGTGTGATTTTTTTTGAATTTTGAAAGATTTCGAAGACTCATGAAAATTTTTTAGGCATTTTTCTTAGATTGTGTGGAAATTTGTGGAGAATTTTGTGGGATATATCTGGAATTTCGTGAGCCTGTGAGAAGATTTAAGGAATTTCTTGCTTTTTTTCTAGAATTTTGTGGGATGTTTCTAGAATTTTTGGGACTTTTTTTTGAATGTTTTGGGGTTTTGTGGATCATTCTGGGATATTGAGGGGACTTGAAGAATTTTGAGGGATTGTTCTAAGGTTTTGTGGAAATTTGTAAAGATTATGTGGGATGATTCTGGAATGTTGTAAGGTTCTGAGAAGATTTATGAACTTTTGTGGGTGTTTTCTGCCATTTTTTGGGATTTTTCTGGAATTTTGAGGGATGTTTCTGGAATTTTGTGGGTTTTTTTGTAATTTGGGTGATTTTGGAGAGACTTGAAGAATTTTGAGTACATTTTTCTTAGATTTTATGGAAATTAGTGGAGATTTTGTGGGGATAATTCGAGAATTTGGTAGGGTTTTCTGAAGTTTTCTGGAATTTTGTGGGATTTTGAGGAGCCTTGATGAATTGTGTGGGATTTTTCTTAGATTGCATGGAAATTTGTGGAGATTTTTGTGGGATATTTCTGGAATGTGGTAAGCTTATGAGAAGATTTTGGGAATTTTGTGGGTTTTTTTCAGGAATTTTGTGTAATGTTTATGGAATTTTGTGGGATTTTGAGGAGACTTGAAGAATTCTGAAAGGTTTTTCTTAGACTGCGTGGAAATTTGTGGAGATTTTATGGGATATTTCTGGAATTTGTTGGGCTTATAAGAAGATCTGGGGAATTTTGTGGATTTTTTTCAGGAATTTAGTGAGGTATTTCTGGATTTCGGTGGGATTTCTTTGGAATGTTATGGAATGGTGAGGAATTTTGTGGGATTCTGAGGAGAGTTGAAGAATTTTGAGGGCCTTTTTCTTAGATTGCGTGGAAATTAGTGGAGATTTCCTAGGGTGTTATTGGAATTTGGTGGGGTTTTCAGAAGTTTAAGGGAATTTTCTGGAATTTTCTTGTAAAGTTGTGGTAATTTTCTGGAATTTTGTGGGATTTTGAGGAGACCTGAAGAATTTAGTGGGATTTTTCTTAGGTTTTGTGGAAGTTTGTGAAGATTATGTGGGATATTTCTGGAATTTGGTAGGGTTTTGAGAAGATTTAGGGAATTTTGTGGGTTTTTTCTGGAATTTTGTGGAATGTTTCTGGAATTTTGTGGGATTTTGAGGAGACTTGAAGAATTTTGAGGGATTTTTCTTAGATTGTGTGGAAACTTATGGAGATTTTTGTGGGATATTCCTGGAGTTTTGTAAGCTTATGAGAAGATTTTGGGAATTTCGTGGGGTTTTTTTGGAATGTTGTGGTAATTTTCTGGAATTTTGTGGGATTTTGAGGAGCCTTGATGAATTGTGTGGGATTTTTCTTCGATTTTGTGGAAATCTGTGGAGATTTTTGTTGGATATTTCTAGAATTTGGTAGGCTTATGAGAAGATTTTGGGAATCTTGTGGATTTTTTCTGGAATTTTTGAGGTGTTTCTGGAATTTGGTGGGATTTCTTTGGAATGTTGTGGAATTTTCTGAAATTTTGTGGGATTCTGAGGAGACTTGAAGAACTTTCAGTATATTTTTCTTAGATTGTGTGGAAATTAGTGGAGATTTTGTGGGATGTTTCTGGAATTTGGTAGGGTTATGAGAAGATTTTTGGAATTTGGTGGGATTTTTTTGGAATGTTGTGATAATTTTCTTGAATTTTCTGGGATTTTGAGGAGCCTTGAAGAATTGTGTGGGATTTTTCTTAGATTTTGTGGAAGTTTCTGGAGATTTTTGTGGAGATTTTCTGGAATTTGGTGGGGTTTTGAGAAGATTTAGGGAATTTTGTTGTATTTTTTTGGAATGTTGTGGCAGTTTTCTTGGATTTTGTGGGATTTTGAGGAGCCTTGAAGAATTGTGTGGGATTTTTGTTAGAATGTGTGGAAACTTGAGACGATTTTGTGGGATGTTTCTGGAATTTGGTAAGCTTATGAGAAGATATTGGGGGTTTTGTGGATTTTTTCTGGAATTTTGTGAGATGTTTCTGGAATTTGGTGGGATTTCTTTGGAATGTTGTGGAATTGTCTGAAATTTTGTGGGATGCTGAGGAGACTTGAAGAACTTTGAGTACATTTTTCTTAGATTGTGTGGAAATTAGTGGAGATTTTGTGGGATGTTTCTGGAATTTGGTAGGGTTATGAGAAGATTTTTGGAATTTGGTGGGATTTTTTTGGAATGTTGTGGTAATTTTCTAGAATTTGGTGGGGTTTTCAGAAGATTTAGGGAATTTTGTTGGATTTTTTTGGAATGTTGTGGCATTTTTATTGGATTTTGTGGGATTTTGAGGAGCCTTGAAGAATTGTGTGGGATTTTTCTTAGATTGTGTGGAAATTTGAGGCGATTTTTGTGGGATATTTCTGGAATTTGGTGGGCTTATGAGAAGATATTGGGGGTTTTGTGGATTTTTTTCTAGAATTTTGTGGGATGTTTCTGGAATTTGGTGGGATTTCTTTGGAATGTTGTGGAATTGTCTGGAATTTTGTGGGATTTAGAGGAGACCTGAGAGATTTTGTGGGTTGTTTCGAGAATTGTTAGGATTTTTTTTGAATGTTGTGGGGTTTTTTAGTAATTTTGTAGGACACTGAGGAGCCTTGAAGAATTTTGTGGGATTTTTCTTAGGCTTTGTGGAAATTTGTGAAGATTATATGGGATATTTCTGGAATTTGGTAGGGTTTTGAGAAGATTTAGGGAATTTTGTGGGTTTTTTCTGGAATTTTGTGGAATGTTTCTGGAATTTTGTGGGATTTTGAGGAGACTTGAAGCATTTTGAGGGGTTTTTCTTAGTTTGCGTGGAAACTTGTGGAGATTTTTGTGGGCTATTTCTGGAGTTTTGTAAGCTTATGAGAAGATTTTGGGAATTTTGTGGGGTTTTTTCTGGAATTTTGTGGAATGTTTCTGAAATTTTGTGGGATTCTGAGGAGACTTGAAGAATTTTGAGGGGTTTTTCTTAGATTGCGTGGAAACTTGTGGAGATTTTGTGGCATATTTCTGGAATTTGGTAGGCTTATGAGAAGATTTAGGGAATTTTGTGGATTTTTTTCTGGAATTTTTGAGGTGTTTCTGGAATTTGGTGGGATTTCTTTGGAATGTTGTGGAATTGTCTGGAATTTTGTGGGATTCTGAGGAGACTTGAAGAATTTTTAGGGCCTTTTTCTTAGATTGTGTGGAAATTAGTGGAGATTTTGTAGGGTGTTTCTGGAATTTGGTGGGGTTTTCAGAAGTTTAAGGGAATTTTCTGGAATTTTCTTGTAAAGTTGTGGTAATTTTCTGGAATTTTGTGGGATTTTGAGGAGCCTTGAAGAATTGTGTGGGATTTCCTTAGATTGTGCGGAAATTAGTGGAGAATTCTGTGGTGATTTTCTGGAATTTTGTGCGGTTTTCAGAAAATTTAGGGAATTTGGTTGTATTTTTTTGGAATGTTGTGGCAGTTTTCTTGGATTTTGTGGGATTCTGAGGAGCCTTGAAGAATTGTGTGGGATTTTTCTTAGATTGTGTGGAAATTTGAGGCGATTTTGTGGGATATTTCTGGAATGTGGTGGGCTTATGAGAAGATATTGGGGGTTTTGTGGAGATTTTCTGGAATTTTGTGAGATGTTTCTGGAATTTGGTGGGATTTCTTTGGAATGTTTTGGAATTGTCTGGAATTTTGTGGGATTCTGAGGAGCCTTGAAGAATTGTGTGGGATTTTTCTTAGATTGCGTGGAAATTTGTGGAGATTTTGTGGGGCGTTTCTGGAATTTGGTGGGCTTATGTGAAGATTTTGGGAAATTCGTGCGGGTTTTTTTGCAAGTTTGATGGGGTGTTTCTGGAATTTTATAGGATTTTGAGGAGCCTTGAAGAATTGTCTGGGATTTTTCTTTGTGCCGAAATTTGTGGAGATTTTTGTGGAATATTTCTGGAATTTGGTAGGCTTATGAGAAGATTTTGGGAATGATGTGGATTTTTTTCTGGAATTTTGTGAGGTGTTTCTGGAATTTGGTGGGATTTCTTTGGAATGTTTTGGAATTGTCTGGAATTTTGTGGGATTTTGAGGAGACCTGAGAGATTTTGTGGGTTGTTTCGAGAATTGTTAGGATTTTTTTTGAATGTTGTGGGGTTTTTGAGGAATTTTGTAGGATATTGAGGAGCCTTGAAGAATTTTCTGGGATTTTTCTTAGGCTTTGTGTAAATATGTGAAGATTATGTGGGATATTTCTGGAATTTGGTAGGTTTTTGAGACGATTTAGGGAATTTTGTGGGTTTTTTTGCAAGTTTGTGGGGTGTTTCTGGAATTTTGTGGGATTTTGAGGAGCCTTGAAGAATTGTGTGGGATTTTTCTTTGTGCGGAAATTTGTGGAGATTTTTGTGGGATATTTCAAAATTTGGTGGGTTTATGAGAAGATTTAGGGAGTTTTGTGGATTTTTTTCTGGAATTTTGTGAGATGTTTCTGGAATTTGGTGGGATTTCTTTGGAATGTTTTGGAATTGTCTGGAATTTTGTGGGATTCTGAGGAGAGTTGAAGAATTTTGAGGGCCTTTTTCTTAGATTGCGTGGAAATTAGTGGAGATTTCCTAGGGTGTTTCTGGAATTTGGTGGGGTTTTCAGAAGTTTAAGGGAATTTTCTGGAATTTTTTTTTGTTGTGTTAATTTTCTTGAATTTTGTGGGATTTTGAGGAGACTTGAAGAATTTTTAGGGGTTTTTCTTAGATTGTGTGGAAATTTGTGGAGATTTTGTGGGATGTTTCTGGAATTTGGTAGGCTTCTGAGAAGATTTTGGGAATTTTGTGGATTTTTTCAGGAATTTTTTGAGGTGTTTCTGGAATTTGGTGGGATTTCTTTGGAATGTTTTGGAATTGTCTGGAATTTTGTGGGATTCTGAGGAGACTTGAAGAATTTTGAGTACATTTTTCTTAGATTGTGTGGAAATTAGTGGAGATTTTGTGGGATGTTTCTGGAATTTGGTAGGGTTATGAGAAGATTTTTGGAATTTGGTGGGATTTTTTTGTAATGTTGTGGTAATTTTCTGGAATTTTGTGGGATTTTGAGGAGCCTTGAAGAATTGTGTGGGATTTTCCTTAGATTGTGCGGAAATAAGTGGAGATTTTTGTGGTGATTTTCTGGAATTTTGTGGGGGTTTCAGAAGATTTAGGGAATTTTGTTGGATTTTTTTGGAATGTTGTGGCAGTTTTCTTGGATTTTGTGGGATTTTGAGGAGCCTTGAAGAATTGTGTGGGATTTTTCTTAGATTGTGTGGAAATTTGAGGCGATTTTGTGGGATATTTCTGATATTTGGTGGGCTTATGAGAAGATCTGGGTAATTTTGCTTATTTTTTCTGGACTTTTGTGAGATGTTTCTGGAATTTGGGATTTCTTTGGAATGTTGAGGAATTGTCTGGAATTTTGTAGGATTCTCAGGAGACTTGAAGAATTCTGAGGGATTTTTCTTTGTGCGGAAATTTGTGGAGATTTTTGTGTGATATTTCTGGAATTTGGTAGGCTTATGAGAAGATTTAGGGAATTTTGTGGATTTTTTTCTGGAATTTTGAGAGGTGTTTTTGGAATTTGGTGGGATTTTTTTGGAATGTTGTGGTAATTTTCTGGAATTTTGTGGGATTTTGAGGAGACCTGAAGAATTGTGTGGGATTTTTCTTAGGTTTTGTGGAAATTTTTGAAGATTATGTGGGATATTTCTGGAATTTGGTAGGGTTTTGAGAAGATTTAGGTAATTTTGTTGGATTTTTTTGGAATGTTGTGGCAGTTTTCTTGGATTTTGTGGGATTTTGAGGAGCCTTGAAGAATTGTGTGGGATTTTTCTTAGATTGTGTGGAAATTAGTGGAGATTTTGTGGGATGTTTCTGGAATTTGGTGGGCTTATGAGAAGATTTTGGGAAATTCGTGCGGGTTTTTTCTGGAATTTTGTGGAATATTTCTGGAATTTTGTGGGATTTTGAGGAGACTTGAAGAATTTTGTGGGGATTTTTCTTAGATTGCGTGGAAACTTGTGGAGATTTTTGTGGGATATTCCTGGAGTTTTGTAAGCGTATGAGAATATTTAGGGAATTTTGTGGGTTTTTTTCTGGAATTTTGTTCAATGTTTCTGGAATTTTGTGGGATTTTGAGGAGCCTTGAAGAATTGTGTGGGATTTTTCTTAGATTTTGTGGAACTTTGTGGAGATTTTTGTGGTGATTTTCTGCAATTTGGTGGGGTTTTCAGAATATTTAGGGAATTTTGTTGGATTTTTTTCTGGAATGTTGTGGCAGTTTTCTTGGATTTTGTGGGATTTTGAGGAGCCTTGAAAAATTGTGTGGGATTTTTGTTAGAATGTGTGGAAACTTGTGGAGATTTTGTGGGAGATTTTCTGGAATGTGGTAGGCTTATGAGAAGATCTGGGTAATTTTGCTTTTCTTTCTGGAATTTTGTGGGATGTTTCTGGAATTTGGTGGGATTTCTTTGGAATGTTTTGGAATTGTCTGGAATTTTGTGGGATTTTGAGGAGACTTGAAGGAATTTGTGGGATGTTTCTGGAATTTTTAGGATTTTTTTTGAATGTTGTGGAGTTTCTGTGGAATTTTGTGGGATATTGAGGAGACTTGAAGAACTTGGAGGGATCTTTCTTAGGTTTAGTGGAAATTTGTAAAGATTGTGTGGGATGTATCTGGAAGTTGGTGGGCTTATGAGAAGATTTTGGGGACTACGTGGGGGTTTTTTTTGTAAGTTTGTGAGGTGTTTCTGGAATTTGGTGGGATTGTTTTGGAATGTTGTGGTAATTTTCTGGAATTTTGTGGGATTTTGAGGAGCCTTGAAGAATTGTGTGGGATTTTCCTTAGATTTTGTGGAAATTTGTGGAGATTTTTGTGGTGATTTTCTGGAATTTGGTGGGGTTTTCAGAAGCTTTAGGGAATTTTGTTGGATTTTTTTGGAATGTTGTGGCAGTTTTCTTGGATTTTGTGGGATTTTGAGGAGCCTTGAAGAATTGTGTGGGATTTTTGTTAGAATGTGTGGAAATTAGTGGAGATTTTGTGGGATGTTTCTGGAATTTGGTAGGGTTATGAGAAGATTTTTGGAATTTGGTGGGATTTTTTTGGAATGTTGTGGTAATTTTCTGGAATTTTGTGGGATTTTGAGGAGCCTTGAAGAATTGTGTGGGATTTTTCTTAGATTTTGTGGAAATTAGTGGAGATTTTTGTGGTGATTTTCTGGAATTTGGTGGGGTTTTCAGAAGCTTTAGGGAATTTTGTTGGATTTTTTTGGAATGTTATGGCAGTTTTCTTGGATTTTGTGGGATTTTGAGGAGCCTTGAAGAATTGTGTGGGATTTTTGTTAGAATGTGTGGAAACTTGTGGAGATTTTGTGGGATGTTTCTGGAATTTGGTAGGCTTATGAGAAGATCTGGGTAATTTTGCTTTTTTTTCTGGAATTTTGTGAGATGTTTCTGGAATTTGGTGGGATTTCTTTGGAATGTTTTGGAATTGTCTGGTATTTTGTGGGATTTTGAGGAGACTTGAAGGAATTTGTGGGATGTTTCTGGAATTTTTAGGATTTTTTTTGAATGTTGTGGAGTTTCTGTGGAATTTTGTGGGATATTGAGGAGACTTGAAGAACTTGGAGGGATCTTTCTTAGGTTTAGTGGAAATTTGTAAAGATTGTGTGGGATGTATCTGGAAGTTGGTGGGCTTATGAGAAGATTTTGGGGACTACGTGGGGGTTTTTTTTGTAAGTTTGTGAGGTGTTTCTGGAATTTGGTGGGATTGTTTTGGAATGTTGTGGTAATTTTCTGGAATTTTGTGGGATTTTGAGGAGCCTTGAAGAATTGTGTGGGATTTTCCTTAGATTTTGTGGAAATTTGTGGAGATTTTTGTGGTGATTTTCTGGAATTTGGTGGGGTTTTCAGAAGCTTTAGGGAATTTTGTTGGATTTTTTTGGAATGTTGTGGCAGTTTTCTTGGATTTTGTGGGATTTTGAGGAGCCTTGAAGAATTGTGTGGGATTTTTGTTAGAATGTGTGGAAATTAGTGGAGATTTTGTGGGATGTTTCTGGAATTTGGTAGGGTTATGAGAAGATTTTTGGAATTTGGTGGGATTTTTTTGGAATGTTGTGGTAATTTTCTGGAATTTTGTGGGATTTTGAGGAGCCTTGAAGAATTGTGTGGGATTTTTCTTAGATTTTGTGGAAATTAGTGGAGATTTTTGTGGTGATTTTCTGGAATTTGGTGGGGTTTTCAGAAGCTTTAGGGAATTTTGTTGGATTTTTTTGGAATGTTATGGCAGTTTTCTTGGATTTTGTGGGATTTTGAGGAGCCTTGAAGAATTGTGTGGGATTTTTGTTAGAATGTGTGGAAACTTGTGGAGATGTTGTGGGATGTTTCTGGAATTTGGTAGGCTTATGAGAAGATCTGGGTAATTTTGCTTTTTTTTCTGGAATTTTGTGAGATGTTTCTGGAATTTGGTGGGATTTCTTTGGAATGTTTTGGAATTGTCTGGTATTTTGTGGGATTTTGAGGAGACTTGAAGGAATTTGTGGGATGTTTCTGGAATTTTTAGGATTTTTTTTTAATGTTGTGGAGTTTCTGTGGAATTTTGTGGGATATTGAGGAGACTTGAAGAACTTTGAGGGATCTTTCTTAGGTTTAGTGGAAATTTGTAAAGATTGTGTGGGATGTATCTGGAAGTTGGTGGGCTTATGAGAAGATTTTGGGGACTTCGTGGGGTTTTTTTTTGTAAGTTTGTGAGGTGTTTCTGGAATTTGGTGGGATTGTTTTGGAATGTTGTGGTAATTTTCTGGAATTTTGTGGGATTTTGAGGAGCCTTGAAGAATTGTGTGGGATTTTCCTTAGATTTTGTGGAAATTTGTGGAGATTTTTGTGGTGATTTTCTGGAATTTGGTGGGGTTTTCAGAAGCTTTAGGGAATTTTGTTGGATTTTTTTGGAATGTTGTGGCAGTTTTCTTGGATTTTGTGGGATTTTGAGGAGCCTTGAAGAATTGTGTGGGATTTTTGTTAGAATGTGTGGAAATTAGTGGAGATTTTGTGGGATGTTTCTGGAATTTGGTAGGCTTAGGAGAAGATCTGGGTAATTTTGCTTTTTTTTCTGGAATTTTGTGAGATGTTTCTGGAATTTGGTGGGATTTCTTTGGAATGTTTTGGAATTGTCTGGTATTTTGTGGGATTTTGAGGAGACTTGAAGGAATTTGTGGGATGTTTCTGAAATTTTTAGGATTTTTTTTGAATGTTGTGTAGTTTCTGTGGAATTTTGTGGGATATTGAGGAGACTTGAAGAACTTGGAGGGATCTTTCTTAGGTTTAGTGGAAATTTGTAAAGATTGTGTGGGATGTATCTGGAATTTGGTGGGCTTATGAGAAGATTTTGGGGACTTCGTGGGTGTTTTTTTGTAAGTTTGTGAGGTGTTTCTGGAATTTGGTGGGGTTCAGAAGTTTAAGGGAATTTTCTGGAATTTTCTTGTAAAATTGTGGTAATGTTTCTGGAATTTTGTGGGATTCTGAGGAGAGTTGAAGAATTTTGAGGGCCTTTTTCTTAGATTGCGTGGAAATTAGTGGAGATTTTGTAGGGTGTTATTGGAATTTGGTGGGGTTTTCAGAAGTTTAAGGGAATTTTCTGGAATTTTCTTGTAAAGTTGTGGTAATTTTCTGGAATTTTGTGGGATTTTGAGGAGCCTTGAAGAATTGTGTGGGATTTTTCTTAGGTTTAGTGGAAATTTGTAAAGATTGTGTGGGATGTATCTGGAAGTTGGTGGGCTTATGAGAAGATTTTGGGGACTTCGTGGGGGTTTTTTTTGTAAGTTTGTGAGGTGTTTCTGGAATTTGGTGGGATTTTTTTGTAATGTTGTGGTAATTTTCTGGAATTTTGTGGGATTTTGAGGAGCCTTGAAGAATTGTGTGGGATTTTCCTTAGATTGTGCGGAAATAAGTGGTGATTTTTGTGGTGATTTTCTGGAATTTGGTGGGGTTTTCAGAAGCTTTAGGGAATTTTGTTGGATTTTTTTGGAATGTTGTGGCAGTTTTCTTGGATTTTGTGGGATTTTGAGGAGCCTTGAAGAATTGTGTGGGATTTTTGTTAGAATGTGTGGAAATTAGTGGAGATTTTGTGGGATGTTTCTGGAATTTGGTAGGGTTATGAGAAGATTTTTGGAATTTGGTGGGATTTTTTTGGAATGATGTGGTAATTTTCTGGAATTTTGTGGGATTTTGAGGAGCCTTGAAGAATTGTGTGGGATTTTTCTTAGATTTTGTGGAAATTAGTGGAGATTTTTGTGGTGATTTTCTGGAATTTGGTGGGGTTTTCAGAAGCTTTAGGGAATTTTGTTGGATTTTTTTGGAATGTTATGGCAGTTTTCTTGGATTTTGTGGGATTTTGAGGAGCCTTGAAGAATTGTGTGGGATTTTTGTTAGAATGTGTGGAAACTTGTGGAGATTTTGTGGGATGTTTCTGGAATTTGGTAGGCTTATGAGAAGATCTGGGTAATTTTGCTTTTTTTTCTGGAATTTTGTGAGATGTTTCTGGAATTTGGTGGGATTTCTTTGGAATGTTTTGGAATTGTCTGGTATTTTGTGGGATTTTGAGGAGACTTGAAGGAATTTGTGGGATGTTTCTGGAATTTTTAGGATTTTTTTTTAATGTTGTGAAGTTTCTGTGGAATTTTGTGGGATATTGAGGAGACTTGAAGAACTTTGAGGGATCTTTCTTAGGTTTAGTGGAAATTTGTAAAGATTGTGTGGGATGTATCTGGAAGTTGGTGGACTTATGAGAAGATTTTGGGGACTTCGTGGGGGTTTTTTTTGTAAGTTTGTGAGGTGTTTCTGGAATTTGGTGGGATTGTTTTGGAATGTTGTGGTAATTTTCTGGAATTTTGTGGGATTTTGAGTAGCCTTGAAGAATTGTGTGGGATTTTCCTTAGATTTTGTGGAAATTTGTGGAGATTTTTGTGGTGATTTTCTGGAATTTGGTGGGGTTTTCAGAAGCTTTAGGGAATTTTGTTGGATTTTTTTGGAATGTTGTGGCAGTTTTCTTGGATTTTGTGGGATTTTGAGGAGCCTTGAAGAATTGTGTGGGATTTTTGTTAGAATGTGTGGAAATTAGTGGAGATTTTGTGGGATGTTTCTGGAATTTGGTAGGCTTAGGAGAAGATCTGGGTAATTTTGCTTTTTTTTCTGGAATTTTGTGAGATGTTTCTGGAATTTGGTGGGATTTCTTTGGAATGTTTTGGAATTGTCTGGTATTTTGTGGGATTTTGAGGAGACTTGAAGGAATTTGTGGGATGTTTCTGAAATTTTTAGGATTTTTTTTTAATGTTGTGTAGTTTCTGTGGAATTTTGTGGGATATTGAGGAAACTTGAAGAACTTGGAGGGATCTTTCTTAGGTTTACTGGAAATTTGTAAAGATTGTGTGGGATGTATCTGGAATTTGGTGGGCTTATGAGAAGATATTGGGGACTTCGTGGGTGTTTTTTTGTAAGTTTGTGAGGTGTTTCTGGAATTTGGTGGGGTTTTCAGAAGTTTAAGGGAATTTTCTGGAATTTTCTTGTAAAATTGTGGTAATGTTTCTGGAATTTTGTGGGATTCTGAGGAGAGTTGAAGAATTTTGAGGGCCTTTTTCTTAGATTGCGTGGAAATTAGTGGAGATTTTGTAGGGTGTTATTGGAATTTGGTGGGGTTTTCAGACGTTTAAGGGAATTTTCTGGAATTTTCTTGTAAAGTTGTGGTAATTTTCTGGAATTTTGTGGGATATTGAGGAGACTTGAAGAACTTGGAGGGATCTTTCTTAGGTTTAGTGGAAATTTGTAAAGATTGTGTGGGATGTATCTGGAAGTTGGTGGGCTTATGAGAAGATTTTGGGGACTTCGTGGGGGTTTTTTTTGTAAGTTTGTGAGGTGTTTCTGGAATTTGGTGGGATTGTTTTGGAATGTTGTGGTAATTTTCTGGAATTTTGTGGGATTTTGAGGAGCCTTGAAGAATTGTGTGGGATTTTCCTTAGATTTTGTGGAAATTTGTGGAGATTTTTGTGGTGATTTTCTGGAATTTGGTGGGGTTTTCAGAAGCTTTAGGGAATTTTGTTGGATTTTTTTGGAATGTTGTGGCAGTTTTCTTGGATTTTGTGGGATTTTGAGGAGCCTTGAAGAATTGTGTGGGATTTTTGTTAGAATGTGTGGAAATTAGTGGAGATTTTGTGGGATGTTTCTGGAATTTGGTAGGGTTATGAGAAGATTTTTGGAATTTGGTGGGATTTTTTTGGAATGTTGTGGTAATTTTCTGGAATTTTGTGGGATTTTGAGGAGCCTTGAAGAATTGTGTGGGATTTTTCTTAGATTTTGTGGAAATTAGTGGAGATTTTTGTGGTGATTTTCTGGAATTTGGTGGGGTTTTCAGAAGCTTTAGGGAATTTTGTTGGATTTTTTTGGAATGTTATGGCAGTTTTCTTGGATTTTGTGGGATTTTGAGGAGCCTTGAAGAATTGTGTGGGATTTTTGTTAGAATGTGTGGAAACTTGTGGAGATTTTGTGGGATGTTTCTGGAATTTGGTAGGCTTCTGAGAAGATTTTGGGAATTTTGTGGATTTTTTCAGGAATTTTTTGAGGTGTTTCTGGAATTTGGTGGGATTTCTTTGGAATGTTTTGGAATTGTCTGGAATTTTGTGGGATTCTGAGGAGACTTGAAGAATTTTGAGTACATTTTTCTTAGATTGTGTGGAAATTAGTGGAGATTTTGTGGGATGTTTCTGGAATTTGGTAGGGTTATGAGAAGATTTTTGGAATTTGGTGGGATTTTTTTGTAATGTTGTGGTAATTTTCTGGAATTTTGTGGGATTTTGAGGAGCCTTGAAGAATTGTGTGGGATTTTCCTTAGATTGTGCGGAAATAAGTGGAGATTTTTGTGGTGATTTTCTGGAATTTTGTGGGGGTTTCAGAAGATTTAGGGAATTTTTTTGGATTTTTTTGGAATGTTGTGGCAGTTTTCTTGGATTTTGTGGGATTTTGAGGAGCCTTGAAGAATTGTGTGGGATTTTTCTTAGATTGTGTGGAAATTTGAGGCGATTTTGTGGGATATTTCTGATATTTGGTGGGCTTATGAGAAGATCTGGGTAATTTTGCTTATTTTTTCTGGACTTTTGTGAGATGTTTCTGGAATTTGGGATTTCTTTGGAATGTTGAGGAATTGTCTGGAATTTTGTAGGATTCTCAGGAGACTTGAAGAATTCTGAGGGATTTTTCTTTGTGCGGAAATTTGTGGAGATTTTTGTGTGATATTTCTGGAATTTGGTAGGCTTATGAGAAGATTTTGGGAATTTTGTGGATTTTTTTCTGGAATTTTGAGAGGTGTTTTTGGAATTTGGTGGGATTTTTTTGGAATGTTGTGGTAATTTTCTGGAATTTTGTGGGATTTTGAGGAGACCTGAAGAATTGTGTGGGATTTTTCTTAGGTTTTGTGGAAATTTTTGAAGATTATGTGGGATATTTCTGGAATTTGGTAGGGTTTTGAGAAGATTTAGGTAATTTTGTTGGATTTTTTTGGAATGTTGTGGCAGTTTTCTTGGATTTTGTGGGATTTTGAGGAGCCTTGAAGAATTGTGTGGGATTTTTCTTAGATTGTGTGGAAATTAGTGGAGATTTTGTGGGATGTTTCTGGAATTTGGTGGGCTTATGAGAAGATTTTGGGAAATTCGTGCGGGTTTTTTCTGGAATTTTGTGGAATATTTCTGGAATTTTGTGGGATTTTGAGGAGACTTGAAGAATTTTGTGGGGATTTTTCTTAGATTGCGTGGAAACTTGTGGAGATTTTTGTGGGATATTCCTGGAGTTTTGTAAGCGTATGAGAATATTTAGGGAATTTTGTGGGTTTTTTTCTGGAATTTTGTTCAATGTTTCTGGAATTTTGTGGGATTTTGAGGAGCCTTGAAGAATTGTGTGGGATTTTTCTTAGATTTTGTGGAACTTTGTGGAGATTTTTGTGGTGATTTTCTGCAATTTGGTGGGGTTTTCAGAATATTTAGGGAATTTTGTTGGATTTTTTTCTGGAATGTTGTGGCAGTTTTCTTGGATTTTGTGGGATTTTGAGGAGCCTTGAAAAATTGTGTGGGATTTTTGTTAGAATGTGTGGAAACTTGTGGAGATTTTGTGGGAGATTTTCTGGAATGTGGTAGGCTTATGAGAAGATCTGGGTAATTTTGCTTTTCTTTCTGGAATTTTGTGGGATGTTTCTGGAATTTGGTGGGATTTCTTTGGAATGTTTTGGAATTGTCTGGAATTTTGTGGGATTTTGAGGAGACTTGAAGGAATTTGTGGGATGTTTCTGGAATTTTTAGGATTTTTTTTGAATGTTGTGGAGTTTCTGTGGAATTTTGTGGGATATTGAGGAGACTTGAAGAACTTGGAGGGATCTTTCTTAGGTTTAGTGGAAATTTGTAAAGATTGTGTGGGATGTATCTGGAAGTTGGTGGGCTTATGAGAAGATTTTGGGGACTACGTGGGGGTTTTTTTTGTAAGTTTGTGAGGTGTTTCTGGAATTTGGTGGGATTGTTTTGGAATGTTGTGGTAATTTTCTGGAATTTTGTGGGATTTTGAGGAGCCTTGAAGAATTGTGTGGGATTTTCCTTAGATTTTGTGGAAATTTGTGGAGATTTTTGTGGTGATTTTCTGGAATTTGGTGGGGTTTTCAGAAGCTTTAGGGAATTTTGTTGGATTTTTCTGGAATGTTGTGGCAGTTTTCTTGGATTTTGTGGGATTTTGAGGAGCCTTGAAGAATTGTGTGGGATTTTTGTTAGAATGTGTGGAAATTAGTGGAGATTTTGTGGGATGTTTCTGGAATTTGGTAGGGTTATGAGAAGATTTTTGGAATTTGGTGGGATTTTTTTGGAATGTTGTGGTAATTTTCTGGAATTTTGTGGGATTTTGAGGAGCCTTGAAGAATTGTGTGGGATTTTTCTTAGATTTTGTGGAAATTAGTGGAGATTTTTGTGGTGATTTTCTGGAATTTGGTGGGGTTTTCAGAAGCTTTAGGGAATTTTGTTGGATTTTTTTGGAATGTTATGGCAGTTTTCTTGGATTTTGTGGGATTTTGAGGAGCCTTGAAGAATTGTGTGGGATTTTTGTTAGAATGTGTGGAAACTTGTGGAGATTTTGTGGGATGTTTCTGGAATTTGGTAGGCTTCTGAGAAGATTTTGGGAATTTTGTGGATTTTTTCAGGAATTTTTTGAGGTGTTTCTGGAATTTGGTGGGATTTCTTTGGAATGTTTTGGAATTGTCTGGAATTTTGTGGGATTCTGAGGAGACTTGAAGAATTTTGAGTACATTTTTCTTAGATTGTGTGGAAATTAGTGGAGATTTTGTGGGATGTTTCTGGAATTTGGTAGGGTTATGAGAAGATTTTTGGAATTTGGTGGGATTTTTTTGTAATGTTGTGGTAATTTTCTGGAATTTTGTGGGATTTTGAGGAGCCTTGAAGAATTGTGTGGGATTTTCCTTAGATTGTGCGGAAATAAGTGGAGATTTTTGTGGTGATTTTCTGGAATTTTGTGGGGGTTTCAGAAGATTTAGGGAATTTTGTTGGATTTTTTTGGAATGTTGTGGCAGTTTTCTTGGATTTTGTGGGATTTTGAGGAGCCTTGAAGAATTGTGTGGGATTTTTCTTAGATTGTGTGGAAATTTGAGGCGATTTTGTGGGATATTTCTGATATTTGGTGGGCTTATGAGAAGATCTGGGTAATTTTGCTTATTTTTTCTGGACTTTTGTGAGATGTTTCTGGAATTTGGGATTTCTTTGGAATGTTGAGGAATTGTCTGGAATTTTGTAGGATTCTCAGGAGACTTGAAGAATTTTGAGGGATTTTTCTTTATGCGGAAATTTGTGGAGATTTTTGTGGGATATTCCTGGAGTTTTGTAAGCGTATGAGAATATTTAGGGAATTTTGTGGGTTTTTTTCTGGAATTTTGTTCAATGTTTCTGGAATTTTGTGGGATTTTGAGGAGCCTTGAAGAATTGTGTGGGATTTTTGTTAGAATGTGTGGAAACTTGTGGAGATTTTGTGGGAGATTTTCTGGAATTTGGTAGGCTTATGAGAAGATCTGGGTAATTTTGCTTATTTTTTCTGGAATTTTGTGTGATGTTTCTGCAATTTGGTGGTGTTTTCAGAAGTTTAAGGGAATTTTCTGGAATTTTCTTGTAAAATTGTGGTAATGTTTCTGGAATTTTGTGGGATTTTGAGGAGCCTCGAAGAATTCTGTGGGATTTTTCTTTGTGCGGAAATTTGTGGAGATTTTTGTGGGATATTTCTGGAATTTGGTAGGCTTATGAGAAGATTTAGGGAATTTTGTGGATTTTTTTCTGGAATTTTGTGAGATGTTTCTGGAATTTGGTGGGATTTTTTTGGAATGTTGTGGTAATTTTCTGGAATTTTGTGGGATTTTGAGGAGCCTTGGAGAATTGTGTGGGATTTTTCTTAGATTGTGTGGAAATTTGAGGCGATTTTGTGGGCTATTTCTGGAATTTGGTAGGCTTATGAGAAGATTTTGGGAATTTTGTGGATTTTTTCAGGAATTTTTTGAGGTGTTTCTGGAATTTGGTGGGATTTCTTTGGAATGTTTTGGAATTGTCTGGAATTTTGTGGGATTCTGAGGAGACTTGAAGAATTTTGAGTACATTTTTCTTAGATTGTGTGGAAATTAGTGGAGATTTTGTGGGATGTTTCTGGAATTTGGTAGGGTTATGAGAAGATTTTTGGAATTTGGTGGGATTTTTTTGTAATGTTGTGGTAATTTTCTGGAATTTTGTGGGATTTTGAGGAGCCTTGAAGAATTGTGTGGGATTTTCCTTAGATTGTGCGGAAATAAGTGGAGATTTTTGTGGTGATTTTCTGGAATTTTGTGGGGGTTTCAGAAGATTTAGGGAATTTTGTTGGATTTTTTTGGAATGTTGTGGCAGTTTTCTTGGATTTTGTGGGATTTTGAGGAGCCTTGAAGAATTGTGTGGGATTTTTCTTAGATTGTGTGGAAATTTGAGGCGATTTTGTGGGATATTTCTGATATTTGGTGGGCTTATGAGAAGATCTGGGTAATTTTGCTTATTTTTTCTGGACTTTTGTGAGATGTTTCTGGAATTTGGGATTTCTTTGGAATGTTGAGGAATTGTCTGGAATTTTGTAGGATTCTCAGGAGACTTGAAGAATTTTGAGGGATTTTTCTTTATGCGGAAATTTGTGGAGATTTTTGTGGGATATTCCTGGAGTTTTGTAAGCGTATGAGAATATTTAGGGAATTTTGTGGGTTTTTTTCTGGAATTTTGTTCAATGTTTCTGGAATTTTGTGGGATTTTGAGGAGCCTTGAAGAATTGTGTGGGATTTTTGTTAGAATGTGTGGAAACTTGTGGAGATTTTGTGGGAGATTTTCTGGAATTTGGTAGGCTTATGAGAAGATCTGGGTAATTTTGCTTATTTTTTCTGGAATTTTGTGTGATGTTTCTGCAATTTGGTGGTGTTTTCAGAAGTTTAAGGGAATTTTCTGGAATTTTCTTGTAAAATTGTGGTAATGTTTCTGGAATTTTGTGGGATTTTGAGGAGCCTCGAAGAATTCTGTGGGATTTTTCTTTGTGCGGAAATTTGTGGAGATTTTTGTGGGATATTTCTGGAATTTGGTAGGCTTATGAGAAGATTTAGGGAATTTTGTGGATTTTTTTCTGGAATTTTGTGAGATGTTTCTGGAATTTGGTGGGATTTTTTTGGAATGTTGTGGTAATTTTCTGGAATTTTGTGGGATTTTGAGGAGCCTTGGAGAATTGTGTGGGATTTTTCTTAGATTGTGTGGAAATTTGAGGCGATTTTGTGGGCTATTTCTGGAATTTGGTAGGCTTATGAGAAGATTTAGGGAATTTTGTGGATTTTTTTCTGGAATTTTTGAGGTGTTTCTGGAATTTGGTGGGATTTCTTTGGAATGTTTTGGAATTGTCTGGAATTTTGTGGGATTCTGAGGAGAGTTGAAGAATTTTGAGGGCCTTTTTCTTAGATTGCGTGGAAATTAGTGGAGATTTTGTAGGGTGTTATTGGAATTTGGTGGGGTTTTCAGACGTTTAAGGGAATTTTCTGGAATTTTCTTGTAAAGTTGTGGTAATTTTCTGGAATTTTGTGGGATTTTGAGGAGCCTTGAAGAATTGTGTGGGATTTTTCTTAGATTGTGTGGAAACTTGTGGAGATTTTGTTGGATATTTCTGGAATTTGGTAGGCTTATGAGAAGATCTGGGTAATTTTGCTTATTTTTTCTGGAATTTTGTGAGATGTTTCTGGAATTTGGTGGGATTTCTTTGGAATGTTTTGGAATTGTCTGGAATTTTGTGGGATTTTGAGGAGACTTGAAGGAATTTGTGGGATGTTTCTGGAATTTTTAGGATTTTTTTTGAATGTTGTGGAGTTTCTGTGGAATTTTGTGGGATATTGAGGAGACTTGAAGAACTTGGAGGGATCTTTCTTAGGTTTAGTGGAAATTTGTAAAGATTGTGTGGGATGTATCTGGAAGTTGGTGGGCTTATGAGAAGATTTTGGGGACTACGTGGGGGTTTTTTTTGTAAGTTTGTGAGGTGTTTCTGGAATTTGGTGGGATTGTTTTGGAATGTTGTGGTAATTTTCTGGAATTTTGTGGGATTTTGAGGAGCCTTGAAGAATTGTGTGGGATTTTCCTTAGATTTTGTGGAAATTTGTGGAGATTTTTGTGGTGATTTTCTGGAATTTGGTGGGGTTTTCAGAAGCTTTAGGGAATTTTGTTGGATTTTTTTGGAATGTTGTGGCAGTTTTCTTGGATTTTGTGGGATTTTGAGGAGCCTTGAAGAATTGTGTGGGATTTTTGTTAGAATGTGTGGAAATTAGTGGAGATTTTGTGGGATGTTTCTGGAATTTGGTAGGGTTATGAGAAGATTTTTGGAATTTGGTGGGATTTTTTTGGAATGTTGTGGTAATTTTCTGGAATTTTGTGGGATTTTGAGGAGCCTTGAAGAATTGTGTGGGATTTTTCTTAGATTTTGTGGAAATTAGTGGAGATTTTTGTGGTGATTTTCTGGAATTTGGTGGGGTTTTCAGAAGCTTTAGGGAATTTTGTTGGATTTTTTTGGAATGTTATGGCAGTTTTCTTGGATTTTGTGGGATTTTGAGGAGCCTTGAAGAATTGTGTGGGATTTTTGTTAGAATGTGTGGAAACTTGTGGAGATTTTGTGGGATGTTTCTGGAATTTGGTAGGCTTCTGAGAAGATTTTGGGAATTTTGTGGATTTTTTCAGGAATTTTTTGAGGTGTTTCTGGAATTTGGTGGGATTTCTTTGGAATGTTTTGGAATTGTCTGGAATTTTGTGGGATTCTGAGGAGACTTGAAGAATTTTGAGTACATTTTTCTTAGATTGTGTGGAAATTAGTGGAGATTTTGTGGGATGTTTCTGGAATTTGGTAGGGTTATGAGAAGATTTTTGGAATTTGGTGGGATTTTTTTGTAATGTTGTGGTAATTTTCTGGAATTTTGTGGGATTTTGAGGAGCCTTGAAGAATTGTGTGGGATTTTCCTTAGATTGTGCGGAAATAAGTGGAGATTTTTGTGGTGATTTTCTGGAATTTTGTGGGGGTTTCAGAAGATTTAGGGAATTTTGTTGGATTTTTTTGGAATGTTGTGGCAGTTTTCTTGGATTTTGTGGGATTTTGAGGAGCCTTGAAGAATTGTGTGGGATTTTTCTTAGATTGTGTGGAAATTTGAGGCGATTTTGTGGGATATTTCTGATATTTGGTGGGCTTATGAGAAGATCTGGGTAATTTTGCTTATTTTTTCTGGACTTTTGTGAGATGTTTCTGGAATTTGGGATTTCTTTGGAATGTTGAGGAATTGTCTGGAATTTTGTAGGATTCTCAGGAGACTTGAAGAATTTTGAGGGATTTTTCTTTATGCGGAAATTTGTGGAGATTTTTGTGGGATATTCCTGGAGTTTTGTAAGCGTATGAGAATATTTAGGGAATTTTGTGGGTTTTTTTCTGGAATTTTGTTCAATGTTTCTGGAATTTTGTGGGATTTTGAGGAGCCTTGAAGAATTGTGTGGGATTTTTGTTAGAATGTGTGGAAACTTGTGGAGATTTTGTGGGAGATTTTCTGGAATTTGGTAGGCTTATGAGAAGATCTGGGTAATTTTGCTTATTTTTTCTGGAATTTTGTGTGATGTTTCTGCAATTTGGTGGTGTTTTCAGAAGTTTAAGGGAATTTTCTGGAATTTTCTTGTAAAATTGTGGTAATGTTTCTGGAATTTTGTGGGATTTTGAGGAGCCTCGAAGAATTCTGTGGGATTTTTCTTTGTGCGGAAATTTGTGGAGATTTTTGTGGGATATTTCTGGAATTTGGTAGGCTTATGAGAAGATTTAGGGAATTTTGTGGATTTTTTTCTGGAATTTTGTGAGATGTTTCTGGAATTTGGTGGGATTTTTTTGGAATGTTGTGGTAATTTTCTGGAATTTTGTGGGATTTTGAGGAGCCTTGGAGAATTGTGTGGGATTTTTCTTAGATTGTGTGGAAATTTGAGGCGATTTTGTGGGCTATTTCTGGAATTTGGTAGGCTTATGAGAAGATTTAGGGAATTTTGTGGATTTTTTTCTGGAATTTTTGAGGTGTTTCTGGAATTTGGTGGGATTTCTTTGGAATGTTTTGGAATTGTCTGGAATTTTGTGGGATTCTGAGGAGAGTTGAAGAATTTTGAGGGCCTTTTTCTTAGATTGCGTGGAAATTAGTGGAGATTTTGTAGGGTGTTATTGGAATTTGGTGGGGTTTTCAGACGTTTAAGGGAATTTTCTGGAATTTTCTTGTAAAGTTGTGGTAATTTTCTGGAATTTTGTGGGATTTTGAGGAGCCTTGAAGAATTGTGTGGGATTTTTCTTAGATTGTGTGGAAACTTGTGGAGATTTTGTTGGATATTTCTGGAATTTGGTAGGCTTATGAGAAGATCTGGGTAATTTTGCTTATTTTTTCTGGAATTTTGTGAGATGTTTCTGGAATTTGGTGGGATTTCTTTGGAATGTTTTGGAATTGTCTGGAATTTTGTGGGATTTTGAGGAGACTTGAAGGAATTTGTGGGATGTTTCTGGAATTTTTAGGATTTTTTTTGAATGTTGTGGAGTTTCTGTGGAATTTTGTGGGATATTGAGGAGACTTGAAGAACTTTGAGGGATCTTTCTTAGGTTTAGTGGAAATTTGTAAAGATTGTGTGGGATGTATCTGGAAGTTGGTGGGCTTATGAGAAGATTTTGGGGACTTCGTGGGGGTTTTTTTTGTAAGTTTGTGAGGTGTTTCTGGAATTTGGTGGGATTGTTTTGGAATGTTGTGGTAATTTTCTGGAATTTTGTGGGATTTTGAGGAGCCTTGAAGAATTGTGTGGGATTTTCCTTAGATTTTGTGGAAATTTGTGGAGATTTTTGTGGTGATTTTCTGGAATTTGGTGGGGTTTTCAGAAGCTTTAGGGAATTTTGTTGGATTTTTTTGGAATGTTGTGGCAGTTTTCTTGGATTTTGTGGGATTTTGAGGAGCCTTGAAGAATTGTGTGGGATTTTTGTTAGAATGTGTGGAAATTAGTGGAGATTTTGTGGGATGTTTCTGGAATTTGGTAGGGTTATGAGAAGATTTTTGGAATTTGGTGGGATTTTTTTGGAATGTTGTGGTAATTTTCTGGAATTTTGTGGGATTTTGAGGAGCCTTGAAGAATTGTGTGGGATTTTCCTTAGATTTTGTGGAAATTAGTGGAGATTTTTGTGGTGATTTTCTGGAATTTGGTGGGGTTTTCAGAAGCTTTAGGGAATTTTGTTGGATTTTTTTGGAATGTTATGGCAGTTTTCTTGGATTTTGTGGGATTTTGAGGAGCCTTGAAGAATTGTGTGGGATTTTTGTTAGAATGTGTGGAAACTTGTGGAGATTTTGTGGGATGTTTCTGGAATTTGGTAGGCTTATGAGAAGATCTGGGTAATTTTGCTTTTTTTTCTGGAATTTTGTGAGATGTTTCTGGAATTTGGTGGGATTTCTTTGGAATGTTTTGGAATTGTCTGGTATTTTGTGGGATTTTGAGGAGACTTGAAGGAATTTGTGGGATGTTTCTGAAATTTTTAGGATTTTTTTTGAATGTTGTGTAGTTTCTGTGGAATTTTGTGGGATATTGAGGAGACTTGAAGAACTTGGAGGGATCTTTCTTAGGTTTAGTGGAAATTTGTAAAGATTGTGTGGGATGTATCTGGAATTTGGTGGGCTTATGAGAAGATTTTGGGGACTTCGTGGGTGTTTTTTTGTAAGTTTGTGAGGTGTTTCTGGAATTTGGTGGTGTTTTCAGAAGTTTAAGGGAATTTTCTGGAATTTTCTTGTAAAATTGTGGTAATGTTTCTGGAATTTTGTGGGATTTTGAGGAGCCTCGAAGAATTCTGTGGGATTTTTCTTTGTGCGGAAATTTGTGGAGATTTTTGTGGGATATTTCTGGAATTTGGTAGGCTTATGAGAAGATTTAGGGAATTTTGTGGATTTTTTTCTGGAATTTTGTGAGATGTTTCTGGAATTTGGTGGGATTTTGTTGGAATGTTGTGGTAATTTTCTGGAATTTTGTGGGATTTTGAGGAGCCTTGGAGAATTGTGTGGGATTTTTCTTAGATTGTGTGGAAATTTGAGGCGATTTTGTGGGCTATTTCTGGAATTTGGTAGGCTTATGAGAAGATTTAGGGAATTTTGTGGATTTTTTTCCGGAATTTTTGAGGTGTTTCTGGAATTTGGTGGGATTTCTTTGGAATGTTTTGGAATTGTCTGGAATTTTGTGGGATTCTGAGGAGAGTTGAAGAATTTTGAGGGCCTTTTTCTTAGATTGCGTGGAAATTAGTGGAGATTTTGTAGGGTGTTATTGGAATTTGGTGGGGTTTTCAGAAGTTTAAGGGAATTTTCTGGAATTTTCTTGTAAAGTTGTGGTAATTTTCTGGAATTTTGTGGGATTTTGAGGAGCCTTGAAGAATTGTGTGGGATTTTTCTTAGATTGTGTGGAAACTTGTGGAGATTTTGTTGGATATTTCTGGAATTTGGTAGGCTTATGAGAAGATCTGGGTAATTTTGCTTTTTTTTCTGGAATTTTGTGAGATGTTTCTGGAATTTGGTGGGATTTCTTTGGAATGTTTTGGAATTGTCTGGAATTTTGTGGGATTTTGAGGAGACTTGAAGGAATTTGTGGGATGTTTCTGGAATTTTTAGGATTTTTTTTGAATGTTGTGGAGTTTCTGTGGAATTTTGTGGGATATTGAGGAGACTTGAAGAACTTGGAGGGATCTTTCTTAGGTTTAGTGGAAATTTGTAAAGATTGTGTGGGATGTATCTGGAATTTGGTGGGCTTATGAGAAGATTTTGGGGACTTCGTGGGTTTTTTTGTAAGTTTGTGAGGGGTTTCTGGAATTTGGTGGGATTGTTTTGGAATGTTGTGGTAATTTTCTGGAATTTTGTGGGATTTTGAGTAGCCTTGAAGAATTGTGTGGGATTTTCCTTAGATTTTGTGGAAATTTGTGGAGATTTTTGTGGTGATTTTCTGGAATTTGGTGGGGTTTTCAGAAGCTTTAGGGAATTTTGTTGGATTTTTTTGGAATGTTGTGGCAGTTTTCTTGGATTTTGTGGGATTTTGAGGAGCCTTGAAGAATTGTGTGGGATTTTTGTTAGAATGTGTGGAAATTAGTGGAGATTTTGTGGGATGTTTCTGGAATTTGGTAGGGTTATGAGAAGATTTTTGGAATTTGGTGGGATTTTTTTGGAATGTTGTGGTAATTTTCTGGAATTTTGTGGGATTTTGAGGAGCCTTGAAGAATTGTGTGGGATTTTTCTTAGATTTTGTGGAAATTAGTGGAGATTTTTGTGGTGATTTTCTGGAATTTGGTGGGGTTTTCAGAAGCTTTAGGGAATTTTGTTGGATTTTTTTGGAATGTTATGGCAGTTTTCTTGGATTTTGTGGGATTTTGAGGAGCCTTGAAGAATTGTGTGGGATTTTTGTTAGAATGTGTGGAAACTTGTGGAGATTTTGTGGGATGTTTCTGGAATTTGGTAGGCTTCTGAGAAGATTTTGGGAATTTTGTGGATTTTTTCAGGAATTTTTTGAGGTGTTTCTGGAATTTGGTGGGATTTCTTTGGAATGTTTTGGAATTGTCTGGAATTTTGTGGGATTCTGAGGAGACTTGAAGAATTTTGAGTACATTTTTCTTAGATTGTGTGGAAATTAGTGGAGATTTTGTGGGATGTTTCTGGAATTTGGTAGGGTTATGAGAAGATTTTTGGAATTTGGTGGGATTTTTTTGTAATGTTGTGGTAATTTTCTGGAATTTTGTGGGATTTTGAGGAGCCTTGAAGAATTGTGTGGGATTTTTGTTAGAATGTGTGGAAATTAGTGGAGATTTTGTGGGATGTTTCTGGAATTTGGTAGGTTATGAGAAGATTTTTGGAATTTGGTGGGATTTTTTTGGAATGTTGTGGTAATTTTCTGGAATTTTGTGGGATTTTGAGGAGCCTTGAAGAATTGTGTGGGATTTTTCTTAGATTTTGTGGAAATTAGTGGAGATTTTTGTGGTGATTTTCTGGAATTTGGTGGGGTTTTCAGAAGCTTTAGGGAATTTTGTTGGATTTTTTTGGAATGTTATGGCAGTTTTCTTGGATTTTGTGGGATTTTGAGGAGCCTTGAAGAATTGTGTGGGATTTTTGTTAGAATGTGTGGAAACTTGTGGAGATTTTGTGGGATGTTTCTGGAATTTGGTAGGCTTCTGAGAAGATTTTGGGAATTTTGTGGATTTTTTCAGGAATTTTTTGAGGTGTTTCTGGAATTTGGTGGGATTTCTTTGGAATGTTTTGGAATTGTCTGGAATTTTGTGGGATTCTGAGGAGACTTGAAGAATTTTGAGTACATTTTTCTTAGATTGTGTGGAAATTAGTGGAGATTTTGTGGGATGTTTCTGGAATTTGGTAGGGTTATGAGAAGATTTTTGGAATTTGGTGGGATTTTTTTGTAATGTTGTGGTAATTTTCTGGAATTTTGTGGGATTTTGAGGAGCCTTGAAGAATTGTGTGGGATTTTCCTTAGATTGTGCGGAAATAAGTGGAGATTTTTGTGGTGATTTTCTGGAATTTTGTGGGGGTTTCAGAAGATTTAGGGAATTTTGTTGGATTTTTTTGGAATGTTGTGGCAGTTTTCTTGGATTTTGTGGGATTTTGAGGAGCCTTGAAGAATTGTGTGGGATTTTTCTTAGATTGTGTGGAAATTTGAGGCGATTTTGTGGGATATTTCTGATATTTGGTGGGCTTATGAGAAGATCTGGGTAATTTTGCTTATTTTTTCTGGACTTTTGTGAGATGTTTCTGGAAATTGGGATTTCTTTGGAATGTTGAGGAATTGTCTGGAATTTTGTAGGATTCTCAGGAGACTTGAAGAATTTTGAGGGATTTTTCTTTATGCGGAAATTTGTGGAGATTTTTGTGGGATATTCCTGGAGTTTTGTAAGCGTATGAGAATATTTAGGGAATTTTGTGGGTTTTTTTCTGGAATTTTGTTCAATGTTTCTGGAATTTTGTGGGATTTTGAGGAGCCTTGAAGAATTGTGTGGGATTTTTGTTAGAATGTGTGGAAACTTGTGGAGATTTTGTGGGAGATTTTCTGGAATTTGGTAGGCTTATGAGAAGATCTGGGTAATTTTGCTTATTTTTTCTGGAATTTTGTGTGATGTTTCTGCAATTTGGTGGTGTTTTCAGAAGTTTAAGGGAATTTTCTGGAATTTTCTTGTAAAATTGTGGTAATGTTTCTGGAATTTTGTGGGATTTTGAGGAGCCTCGAAGAATTCTGTGGGATTTTTCTTTGTGCGGAAATTTGTGGAGATTTTTGTGGGATATTTCTGGAATTTGGTAGGCTTATGAGAAGATTTAGGGAATTTTGTGGATTTTTTTCTGGAATTTTGTGAGATGTTTCTGGAATTTGGTGGGATTTTTTTGGAATGTTGTGGTAATTTTCTGGAATTTTGTGGGATTTTGAGGAGCCTTGGAGAATTGTGTGGGATTTTTCTTAGATTGTGTGGAAATTTGAGGCGATTTTGTGGGCTATTTCTGGAATTTGGTAGGCTTATGAGAAGATTTAGGGAATTTTGTGGATTTTTTTCTGGAATTTTTGAGGTGTTTCTGGAATTTGGTGGGATTTCTTTGGAATGTTTTGGAATTGTCTGGAATTTTGTGGGATTCTGAGGAGAGTTGAAGAATTTTGAGGGCCTTTTTCTTAGATTGCGTGGAAATTAGTGGAGATTTTGTAGGGTGTTATTGGAATTTGGTGGGGTTTTCAGAAGTTTAAGGGAATTTTCTGGAATTTTCTTGTAAAGTTGTGGTAATTTTCTGGAATTTTGTGGGATTTTGAGGAGCCTTGAAGAATTGTGTGGGATTTTTCTTAGATTGTGTGGAAACTTGTGGAGATTTTGTTGGATATTTCTGGAATTTGGTAGGCTTATGAGAAGATCTGGGTAATTTTGCTTATTTTTTCTGGAATTTTGTGAGATGTTTCTGGAATTTAGTGGGATTTCTTTGGAATGTTTTGGAATTGTCTGGAATTTTGTGGGATTTTGAGGAGACTTGAAGGAATTTGTGGGATGTTTCTGGAATTTTTAGGATTTTTTTTGAATGTTGTGGAGTTTCTGTGGAATTTTGTGGGATATTGAGGAGACTTGAAGAACTTTGAGGGATCTTTATTAGGTTTAGTGGAAATTTGTAAAGATTGTGTGGGATGTATCTGGAAGTTGGTGGGCTTATGAGAAGATTTTGGGGACTTCGTGGGGGTTTTTTTTGTAAGTTTGTGAGGTGTTTCTGGAATTTGGTGGGATTGTTTTGGAATGTTGTGGTAATTTTCTGGAATTTTGTGGGATTTTGAGGAGCCTTGAAGAATTGTGTGGGATTTTCCTTAGATTTTGTGGAAATTAGTGGAGATTTTTGTGGTGATTTTCTGGAATTTGGTGGGGTTTTCAGAAGCTTTAGGGAATTTTGTTGGATTTTTTTGGAATGTTATGGCAGTTTTCTTGGATTTTGTGGGATTTTGAGGAGCCTTGAAGAATTGTGTGGGATTTTTGTTAGAATGTGTGGAAACTTGTGGAGATTTTGTGGGATGTTTCTGGAATTTGGTAGGCTTATGAGAAGATCTGGGTAATTTTGCTTTTTTTTCTGGAATTTTGTGAGATGTTTCTGGAATTTGGTGGGATTTCTTTGGAATGTTTTGGAATTGTCTGGTATTTTGTGGGATTTTGAGGAGACTTGAAGGAATTTGTGGGATGTTTCTGAAATTTTTAGGATTTTTTTTTTAATGTTGTGTAGTTTCTGTGGAATTTTGTGGGATATTGAGGAGACTTGAAGAACTTGGAGGGATCTTTCTTAGGTTTAGTGGAAATTTGTAAAGATTGTGTGGGATGTATCTGGAAGTTGGTGGGCTTATGAGAAGATTTTGGGGACTTCGTGGGTGTTTTTTTGTAAGTTTGTGAGGTGTTTCTGGAATTTGGTGGTGTTTTCAGAAGTTTAAGGGAATTTTCTGGAATTTTCTTGTAAAATTGTGGTAATGTTTCTGGAATTTTGTGGGATTTTGAGGAGCCTCGAAGAATTCTGTGGGATTTTTCTTTGTGCGGAAATTTGTGGAGATTTTTGTGGGATATTTCTGGAATTTGGTAGGCTTATGAGAAGATTTAGGGAATTTTGTGGATTTTTTTCTAGAATTTTGTGAGATGTTTCTGGAATTTGGTGGGATTTTGTTGGAATGTTGTGGTAATTTTCTGGAATTTTGTGGGATTTTGAGGAGCCTTGGAGAATTGTGTGGGATTTTTCTTAGATTGTGTGGAAATTTGAGGCGATTTTGTGGGCTATTTCTGGAATTTGGTAGGCTTATGAGAAGATTTAGGGAATTTTGTGGATTTTTTTCCGGAATTTTTGAGGTGTTTCTGGAATTTGGTGGGATTTCTTTGGAATGTTTTGGAATTGTCTGGAATTTTGTGGGATTCTGAGGAGAGTTGAAGAATTTTGAGGGCCTTTTTCTTAGATTGCGTGGAAATTAGTGGAGATTTTGTAGGGTGTTATTGGAATTTGGTGGGGTTTTCAGAAGTTTAAGGGAATTTTCTGGAATTTTCTTGTAAAGTTGTGGTAATTTTCTGGAATTTTGTGGGATTTTGAGGAGCCTTGAAGAATTGTGTGGGATTTTTCTTAGATTGTGTGGAAACTTGTGGAGATTTTGTTGGATATTTCTGGAATTTGGTAGGCTTATGAGAAGATCTGGGTAATTTTGCTTATTTTTTCTGGAATTTTGTGAGATGTTTCTGGAATTTAGTGGGATTTCTTTGGAATGTTTTGGAATTGTCTGGAATTTTGTGGGATTTTGAGGAGACTTGAAGGAATTTGTGGGATGTTTCTGGAATTTTTAGGATTTTTTTTGAATGTTGTGGAGTTTCTGTGGAATTTTGTGGGATATTGAGGAGACTTGAAGAACTTTGAGGGATCTTTATTAGGTTTAGTGGAAATTTGTAAAGATTGTGTGGGATGTATCTGGAAGTTGGTGGGCTTATGAGAAGATTTTGGGGACTTCGTGGGGGTTTTTTTTGTAAGTTTGTGAGGTGTTTCTGGAATTTGGTGGGATTGTTTTGGAATGTTGTGGTAATTTTCTGGAATTTTGTGGGATTTTGAGGAGCCTTGAAGAATTGTGTGGGATTTTCCTTAGATTTTGTGGAAATTAGTGGAGATTTTTGTGGTGATTTTCTGGAATTTGGTGGGGTTTTCAGAAGCTTTAGGGAATTTTGTTGGATTTTTTTGGAATGTTATGGCAGTTTTCTTGGATTTTGTGGGATTTTGAGGAGCCTTGAAGAATTGTGTGGGATTTTTGTTAGAATGTGTGGAAACTTGTGGAGATTTTGTGGGATGTTTCTGGAATTTGGTAGGCTTATGAGAAGATCTGGGTAATTTTGCTTTTTTTTCTGGAATTTTGTGAGATGTTTCTGGAATTTGGTGGGATTTCTTTGGAATGTTTTGGAATTGTCTGGTATTTTGTGGGATTTTGAGGAGACTTGAAGGAATTTGTGGGATGTTTCTGAAATTTTTAGGATTTTTTTTTTAATGTTGTGTAGTTTCTGTGGAATTTTGTGGGATATTGAGGAGACTTGAAGAACTTGGAGGGATCTTTCTTAGGTTTAGTGGAAATTTGTAAAGATTGTGTGGGATGTATCTGGAAGTTGGTGGGCTTATGAGAAGATTTTGGGGACTTCGTGGGTGTTTTTTTGTAAGTTTGTGAGGTGTTTCTGGAATTTGGTGGTGTTTTCAGAAGTTTAAGGGAATTTTCTGGAATTTTCTTGTAAAATTGTGGTAATGTTTCTGGAATTTTGTGGGATTTTGAGGAGCCTCGAAGAATTCTGTGGGATTTTTCTTTGTGCGGAAATTTGTGGAGATTTTTGTGGGATATTTCTGGAATTTGGTAGGCTTATGAGAAGATTTAGGGAATTTTGTGGATTTTTTTCTAGAATTTTGTGAGATGTTTCTGGAATTTGGTGGGATTTTGTTGGAATGTTGTGGTAATTTTCTGGAATTTTGTGGGATTTTGAGGAGCCTTGGAGAATTGTGTGGGATTTTTCTTAGATTGTGTGGAAATTTGAGGCGATTTTGTGGGCTATTTCTGGAATTTGGTAGGCTTATGAGAAGATTTAGGGAATTTTGTGGATTTTTTTCCGGAATTTTTGAGGTGTTTCTGGAATTTGGTGGGATTTCTTTGGAATGTTTTGGAATTGTCTGGAATTTTGTGGGATTCTGAGGAGAGTTGAAGAATTTTGAGGGCCTTTTTCTTAGATTGCGTGGAAATTAGTGGAGATTTTGTAGGGTGTTATTGGAATTTGGTGGGGTTTTCAGAAGTTTAAGGGAATTTTCTGGAATTTTCTTGTAAAGTTGTGGTAATTTTCTGGAATTTTGTGGGATTTTGAGGAGCCTTGAAGAATTGTGTGGGATTTTTCTTAGATTGTGTGGAAACTTGTGGAGATTTTGTTGGATATTTCTGGAATTTGGTAGGCTTATGAGAAGATCTGGGTAATTTTGCTTTTTTTTCTGGAATTTTGTGAGATGTTTCTGGAATTTGGTGGGATTTCTTTGGAATGTTTTGGAATTGTCTGGAATTTTGTGGGATTTTGAGGAGACTTGAAGGAATTTGTGGGATGTTTCTGGAATTTTTAGGATTTTTTTTGAATGTTGTGGAGTTTCTGTGGAATTTTGTGGGATATTGAGGAGACTTGAAGAACTTGGAGGGATCTTTCTTAGGTTTAGTGGAAATTTGTAAAGATTGTGTGGGATGTATCTGGAATTTGGTGGGCTTATGAGAAGATTTTGGGGACTTCGTGGGGGTTTTTTTGTAAGTTTGTGAGGGGTTTCTGGAATTTGGTGGGATTGTTTTGGAATGTTGTGGTAATTTTCTGGAATTTTGTGGGATTTTGAGTAGCCTTGAAGAATTGTGTGGGATTTTCCTTAGATTTTGTGGAAATTTGTGGAGATTTTTGTGGTGATTTTCTGGAATTTGGTGGGGTTTTCAGAAGCTTTAGGGAATTTTGTTGGATTTTTTTGGAATGTTGTGGCAGTTTTCTTGGATTTTGTGGGATTTTGAGGAGCCTTGAAGAATTGTGTGGGATTTTTGTTAGAATGTGTGGAAATTAGTGGAGATTTTGTGGGATGTTTCTGGAATTTGGTAGGGTTATGAGAAGATTTTTGGAATTTGGTGGGATTTTTTTGGAATGTTGTGGTAATTTTCTGGAATTTTGTGGGATTTTGAGGAGCCTTGAAGAATTGTGTGGGATTTTTCTTAGATTTTGTGGAAATTAGTGGAGATTTTTGTGGTGATTTTCTGGAATTTGGTGGGGTTTTCAGAAGCTTTAGGGAATTTTGTTGGATTTTTTTGGAATGTTATGGCAGTTTTCTTGGATTTTGTGGGATTTTGAGGAGCCTTGAAGAATTGTGTGGGATTTTTGTTAGAATGTGTGGAAATTAGTGGAGATTTTGTGGGATGTTTCTGGAATTTGGTAGGCTTCTGAGAAGATTTTGGGAATTTTGTGGATTTTTTCAGGAATTTTTTGAGGTGTTTCTGGAATTTGGTGGGATTTCTTTGGAATGTTTTGGAATTGTCTGGAATTTTGTGGGATTCTGAGGAGACTTGAAGAATTTTGAGTACATTTTTCTTAGATTGTGTGGAAATTAGTGGAGATTTTGTGGGATGTTTCTGGAATTTGGTAGGGTTATGAGAAGATTTTTGGAATTTGGTGGGATTTTTTTGTAATGTTGTGGTAATTTTCTGGAATTTTGTGGGATTTTGAGGAGCCTTGAAGAATTGTGTGGGATTTTTGTTAGAATGTGTGGAAATTAGTGGAGATTTTGTGGGATGTTTCTGGAATTTGGTAGGTTATGAGAAGATTTTTGGAATTTGGTGGGATTTTTTTGGAATGTTGTGGTAATTTTCTGGAATTTTGTGGGATTTTGAGGAGCCTTGAAGAATTGTGTGGGATTTTTCTTAGATTTTGTGGAAATTAGTGGAGATTTTTGTGGTGATTTTCTGGAATTTGGTGGGGTTTTCAGAAGCTTTAGGGAATTTTGTTGGATTTTTTTGGAATGTTATGGCAGTTTTCTTGGATTTTGTGGGATTTTGAGGAGCCTTGAAGAATTGTGTGGGATTTTTGTTAGAATGTGTGGAAACTTGTGGAGATTTTGTGGGATGTTTCTGGAATTTGGTAGGCTTCTGAGAAGATTTTGGGAATTTTGTGGATTTTTTCAGGAATTTTTTGAGGTGTTTCTGGAATTTGGTGGGATTTCTTTGGAATGTTTTGGAATTGTCTGGAATTTTGTGGGATTCTGAGGAGACTTGAAGAATTTTGAGTACATTTTTCTTAGATTGTGTGGAAATTAGTGGAGATTTTGTGGGATGTTTCTGGAATTTGGTAGGGTTATGAGAAGATTTTTGGAATTTGGTGGGATTTTTTTGTAATGTTGTGGTAATTTTCTGGAATTTTGTGGGATTTTGAGGAGCCTTGAAGAATTGTGTGGGATTTTCCTTAGATTGTGCGGAAATAAGTGGAGATTTTTGTGGTGATTTTCTGGAATTTTGTGGGGGTTTCAGAAGATTTAGGGAATTTTGTTGGATTTTTTTGGAATGTTGTGGCAGTTTTCTTGGATTTTGTGGGATTTTGAGGAGCCTTGAAGAATTGTGTGGGATTTTTCTTAGATTGTGTGGAAATTTGAGGCGATTTTGTGGGATATTTCTGATATTTGGTGGGCTTATGAGAAGATCTGGGTAATTTTGCTTATTTTTTCTGGACTTTTGTGAGATGTTTCTGGAATTTGGGATTTCTTTGGAATGTTGAGGAATTGTCTGGAATTTTGTAGGATTCTCAGGAGACTTGAAGAATTTTGAGGGATTTTTCTTTATGCGGAAATTTGTGGAGATTTTTGTGGGATATTCCTGGAGTTTTGTAAGCGTATGAGAATATTTAGGGAATTTTGTGGGTTTTTTTCTGGAATTTTGTTCAATGTTTCTGGAATTTTGTGGGATTTTGAGGAGCCTTGAAGAATTGTGTGGGATTTTTGTTAGAATGTGTGGAAACTTGTGGAGATTTTGTGGGAGATTTTCTGGAATTTGGTAGGCTTATGAGAAGATCTGGGTAATTTTGCTTATTTTTTCTGGAATTTTGTGTGATGTTTCTGCAATTTGGTGGTGTTTTCAGAAGTTTAAGGGAATTTTCTGGAATTTTCTTGTAAAATTGTGGTAATGTTTCTGGAATTTTGTGGGATTTTGAGGAGCCTCGAAGAATTCTGTGGGATTTTTCTTTGTGCGGAAATTTGTGGAGATTTTTGTGGGATATTTCTGGAATTTGGTAGGCTTATGAGAAGATTTAGGGAATTTTGTGGATTTTTTTCTGGAATTTTGTGAGATGTTTCTGGAATTTGGTGGGATTTTTTTGGAATGTTGTGGTAATTTTCTGGAATTTTGTGGGATTTTGAGGAGCCTTGGAGAATTGTGTGGGATTTTTCTTAGATTGTGTGGAAATTTGAGGCGATTTTGTGGGCTATTTCTGGAATTTGGTAGGCTTATGAGAAGATTTAGGGAATTTTGTGGATTTTTTTCTGGAATTTTTGAGGTGTTTCTGGAATTTGGTGGGATTTCTTTGGAATGTTTTGGAATTGTCTGGAATTTTGTGGGATTCTGAGGAGAGTTGAAGAATTTTGAGGGCCTTTTTCTTAGATTGCGTGGAAATTAGTGGAGATTTTGTAGGGTGTTATTGGAATTTGGTGGGGTTTTCAGAAGTTTAAGGGAATTTTCTGGAATTTTCTTGTAAAGTTGTGGTAATTTTCTGGAATTTTGTGGGATTTTGAGGAGCCTTGAAGAATTGTGTGGGATTTTTCTTAGATTGTGTGGAAACTTGTGGAGATTTTGTTGGATATTTCTGGAATTTGGTAGGCTTATGAGAAGATCTGGGTAATTTTGCTTATTTTTTCTGGAATTTTGTGAGATGTTTCTGGAATTTAGTGGGATTTCTTTGGAATGTTTTGGAATTGTCTGGAATTTTGTGGGATTTTGAGGAGACTTGAAGGAATTTGTGGGATGTTTCTGGAATTTTTAGGATTTTTTTTGAATGTTGTGGAGTTTCTGTGGAATTTTGTGGGATATTGAGGAGACTTGAAGAACTTTGAGGGATCTTTCTTAGGTTTAGTGGAAATTTGTAAAGATTGTGTGGGATGTATCTGGAAGTTGGTGGGCTTATGAGAAGATTTTGGGGACTTCGTGGGGGTTTTTTTTGTAAGTTTGTGAGGTGTTTCTGGAATTTGGTGGGATTGTTTTGGAATGTTGTGGTAATTTTCTGGAATTTTGTGGGATTTTGAGGAGCCTTGAAGAATTGTGTGGGATTTTCCTTAGATTTTGTGGAAATTTGTGGAGATTTTTGTGGTGATTTTCTGGAATTTGGTGGGGTTTTCAGAAGCTTTAGGGAATTTTGTTGGATTTTTTTGGAATGTTGTGGCAGTTTTCTTGGATTTTGTGGGATTTTGAGGAGCCTTGAAGAATTGTGTGGGATTTTTGTTAGAATGTGTGGAAATTAGTGGAGATTTTGTGGGATGTTTCTGGAATTTGGTAGGGTTATGAGAAGATTTTTGGAATTTGGTGGGATTTTTTTGGAATGTTGTGGTAATTTTCTGGAATTTTGTGGGATTTTGAGGAGCCTTGAAGAATTGTGTGGGATTTTTCTTAGATTTTGTGGAAATTAGTGGAGATTTTTGTGGTGATTTTCTGGAATTTGGTGGGGTTTTCAGAAGCTTTAGGGAATTTTGTTGGATTTTTTTGGAATGTTATGGCAGTTTTCTTGGATTTTGTGGGATTTTGAGGAGCCTTGAAGAATTGTGTGGGATTTTTGTTAGAATGTGTGGAAACTTGTGGAGATTTTGTGGGATGTTTCTGGAATTTGGTAGGCTTATGAGAAGATCTGGGTAATTTTGCTTTTTTTTCTGGAATTTTGTGAGATGTTTCTGGAATTTGGTGGGATTTCTTTGGAATGTTTTGGAATTGTCTGGTATTTTGTGGGATTTTGAGGAGACTTGAAGGAATTTGTGGGATGTTTCTGAAATTTTTAGGATTTTTTTTGAATGTTGTGTAGTTTCTGTGGAATTTTGTGGGATATTGAGGAGACTTGAAGAACTTGGAGGGATCTTTCTTAGGTTTAGTGGAAATTTGTAAAGATTGTGTGGGATGTATCTGGAATTTGGTGGGCTTATGAGAAGATTTTGGGGACTTCGTGGGTGTTTTTTTGTAAGTTTGTGAGGTGTTTCTGGAATTTGGTGGGGTTTTCAGAAGTTTAAGGGAATTTTCTGGAATTTTCTTGTAAAATTGTGGTAATGTTTCTGGAATTTTGTGGGATTTTGAGGAGCCTCGAAGAATTCTGTGGGATTTTTCTTTGTGCGGAAATTTGTGGAGATTTTTGTGGGATATTTCTGGAATTTGGTAGGCTTATGAGAAGATTTAGGGAATTTTGTGGATTTTTTTCTGGAATTTTGTGAGATGTTTCTGGAATTTGGTGGGATTTTGTTGGAATGTTGTGGTAATTTTCTGGAATTTTGTGGGATTTTGAGGAGCCTTGGAGAATTGTGTGGGATTTTTCTTAGATTGTGTGGAAATTTGAGGCGATTTTGTGGGCTATTTCTGGAATTTGGTAGGCTTATGAGAAGATTTAGGGAATTTTGTGGATTTTTTTCTGGAATTTTTGAGGTGTTTCTGGAATTTGGTGGGATTTCTTTGGAATGTTTTGGAATTGTCTGGAATTTTGTGGGATTCTGAGGAGAGTTGAAGAATTTTGAGGGCCTTTTTCTTAGATTGCGTGGAAATTAGTGGAGATTTTGTAGGGTGTTATTGGAATTTGGTGGGGTTTTCAGAAGTTTAAGGGAATTTTCTGGAATTTTCTTGTAAAGTTGTGGTAATTTTCTTGAATTTTGTGGGATTTTGAGGAGCCTTGAAGAATTGTGTGGGATTTTTCTTAGATTGTGTGGAAACTTGTGGAGATTTTGTTGGATATTTCTGGAATTTGGTAGGCTTATGAGAAGATCTGGGTAATTTTGCTTATTTTTTCTGGAATTTTGTGAGATGTTTCTGGAATTTAGTGGGATTTCTTTGGAATGTTTTGGAATTGTCTGGAATTTTGTGGGATTTTGAGGAGA
The DNA here is from genome assembly GCF_971803275.1 of Cyanistes caeruleus. Classification (NCBI taxonomy): domain Eukaryota; kingdom Metazoa; phylum Chordata; class Aves; order Passeriformes; family Paridae; genus Cyanistes; species Cyanistes caeruleus. Next base: position 242,071 of record NW_028255937.1, read on the forward strand.
CTTGAAGGAATTTGTGGGATGTTTCTGGAATTTTTAGGATTTTTTTTGAATGTTGTGGAGTTTCTGTGGAATTTTGTGGGATATTGAGGAGACTTGAAGAACTTGGAGGGATCTTTCTTAGGTTTAGTGGAAATTTGTAAAGATTGTGTGGGATGTATCTGGAAGTTGGTGGGCGTATGAGAAGATTTTGGGGACTTCGTGGGGGTTTTTTTTGTAAGTTTGTGAGGTGTTTCTGGAATTTGGTGGGATTGTTTTGGAATGTTGTGGTAATTTTCTGGAATTTTGTGGGATTTTGAGGAGCCTTGAAGAATTGTGTGGGATTTTTGTTAGAATGTGTGGAAATTAGTCGAGATTTTGTGGGATGTTTCTGGAATTTGGTAGGGTTATGAGAAGATTTTTGGAATTTGGTGGGATTTTTTTGGAATGTTGTGGTAATTTTCTGGAATTTTGTGGGATTTTGAGGAGCCTTGAAGAATTGTGTGGGATTTTTCTTAGATTTTGTGGAAATTAGTGGAGATTTTTGTGGTGATTTTCTGGAATTTGGTGGGGTTTTCAGAAGCTTTAGGGAATTTTGTTGGATTTTTTTGGAATGTTATGGCAGTTTTCTTGGATTTTGTGGGATTTTGAGGAGCCTTGAAGAATTGTGTGGGATTTTTGTTAGAATGTGTGGAAACTTGTGGAGATTTTGTGGGATGTTTCTGGAATTTGGTAGGCTTATGAGAAGATCTGGGTAATTTTGCTTTTTTTTCTGGAATTTTGTGAGATGTTTCTGGAATTTGGTGGGATTTCTTTGGAATGTTTTGGAATTGTCTGGTATTTTGTGGGATTTTGAGGAGACTTGAAGGAATTTGTGGGATGTTTCTGAAATTTTTAGGATTTTTTTTGAATGTTGTGTAGTTTCTGTGGAATTTTGTGGGATATTGAGGAGACTTGAAGAACTTGGAGGGATCTTTCTTAGGTTTAGTGGAAATTTGTAAAGATTGTGTGGGATGTATCTGGAATTTGGTGGGCTTATGAGAAGATTTTGGGGACTTCGTGGGTGTTTTTTTGTAAGTTTGTGAGGTGTTTCTGGAATTTGGTGGGGTTTTCAGAAGTTTAAGGGAATTTTCTGGAATTTTCTTGTAAAATTGTGGTAATGTTTCTGGAATTTTGTGGGATTTTGAGGAGCCTCGAAGAATTCTGTGGGATTTTTCTTTGTGCGGAAATTTGTGGAGATTTTTGTGGGATATTTCTGGAATTTGGTAGGCTTATGAGAAGATTTAGGGAATTTTGTGGATTTTTTTCTGGAATTTTGTGAGATGTTTCTGGAATTTGGTGGGATTTTTTTGGAATGTTGTGGTAATTTTCTGGAATTTTGTGGGATTTTGAGGAGCCTTGGAGAATTGTGTGGGATTTTTCTTAGATTGTGTGGAAATTTGAGGCGATTTTGTGGGCTATTTCTGGAATTTGGTAGGCTTATGAGAAGATTTAGGGAATTTTGTGGATTTTTTTCTGGAATTTTTGAGGTGTTTCTGGAATTTGGTGGGATTTCTTTGGAATGTTTTGGAATTGTCTGGAATTTTGTGGGATTCTGAGGAGAGTTGAAGAATTTTGAGGGCCTTTTTCTTAGATTGCGTGGAAATTAGTGGAGATTTTGTAGGGTGTTATTGGAATTTGGTGGGGTTTTCAGAAGTTTAAGGGAATTTTCTGGAATTTTCTTGTAAAGTTGTGGTAATTTTCTTGAATTTTGTGGGATTTTGAGGAGCCTTGAAGAATTGTGTGGGATTTTTCTTAGATTGTGTGGAAACTTGTGGAGATTTTGTTGGATATTTCTGGAATTTGGTAGGCTTATGAGAAGATCTGGGTAATTTTGCTTATTTTTTCTGGAATTTTGTGAGATGTTTCTGGAATTTAGTGGGATTTCTTTGGAATGTTTTGGAATTGTCTGGAATTTTGTGGGATTTTGAGGAGACTTGAAGGAATTTGTGGGATGTTTCTGGAATTTTTAGGATTTTTTTTGAATGTTGTGGAGTTTCTGTGGAATTTTGTGGGATATTGAGGAGACTTGAAGAACTTGGAGGGATCTTTCTTAGGTTTAGTGGAAATTTGTAAAGATTGTGTGGGATGTATCTGGAAGTTGGTGGGCGTATGAGAAGATTTTGGGGACTTCGTGGGGGTTTTTTTTGTAAGTTTGTGAGGTGTTTCTGGAATTTGGTGGGATTGTTTTGGAATGTTGTGGTAATTTTCTGGAATTTTGTGGGATTTTGAGGAGCCTTGAAGAATTGTGTGGGATTTTTGTTAGAATGTGTGGAAATTAGTGGAGATTTTGTGGGATGTTTCTGGAATTTGGTAGGGTTATGAGAAGATTTTTGGAATTTGGTGGGATTTTTTTGGAATGTTGTGGTAATTTTCTGGAATTTTGTGGGATTTTGAGGAGCCTTGAAGAATTGTGTGGGATTTTCCTTAGATTTTGTGGAAATTAGTGGAGATTTTTGTGGTGATTTTCTGGAATTTGGTGGGGTTTTCAGAAGCTTTAGGGAATTTTGTTGGATTTTTTTGGAATGTTATGGCAGTTTTCTTGGATTTTGTGGGATTTTGAGGAGCCTTGAAGAATTGTGTGGGATTTTTGTTAGAATGTGTGGAAACTTGTGGAGATTTTGTGGGATGTTTCTGGAATTTGGTAGGCTTATGAGAAGATCTGGGTAATTTTGCTTTTTTTTCTGGAATTTTGTGAGATGTTTCTGGAATTTGGTGGGATTTCTTTGGAATGTTTTGGAATTGTCTGGTATTTTGTGGGATTTTGAGGAGACTTGAAGGAATTTGTGGGATGTTTCTGAAATTTTTAGGATTTTTTTTGAATGTTGTGTAGTTTCTGTGGAATTTTGTGGGATATTGAGGAGACTTGAAGAACTTGGAGGGATCTTTCTTAGGTTTAGTGGAAATTTGTAAAGATTGTGTGGGATGTATCTGGAATTTGGTGGGCTTATGAGAAGATTTTGGGGACTTCGTGGGTGTTTTTTTGTAAGTTTGTGAGGTGTTTCTGGAATTTGGTGGTGTTTTCAGAAGTTTAAGGGAATTTTCTGGAATTTTCTTGTAAAATTGTGGTAATGTTTCTGGAATTTTGTGGGATTTTGAGGAGCCTCGAAGAATTCTGTGGGATTTTTCTTTGTGCGGAAATTTGTGGAGATTTTTGTGGGATATTTCTGGAATTTGGTAGGCTTATGAGAAGATTTAGGGAATTTTGTGGATTTTTTTCTGGAATTTTGTGAGATGTTTCTGGAATTTGGTGGGATTTTTTTGGAATGTTGTGGTAATTTTCTGGAATTTTGTGGGATTTTGAGGAGCCTTGGAGAATTGTGTGGGATTTTTCTTAGATTGTGTGGAAATTTGAGGCGATTTTGTGGGCTATTTCTGGAATTTGGTAGGCTTATGAGAAGATTTAGGGAATTTTGTGGATTTTTTTCTGGAATTTTTGAGGTGTTTCTGGAATTTGGTGGGATTTCTTTGGAATGTTTTGGAATTGTCTGGAATTTTGTGGGATTCTGAGGAGAGTTGAAGAATTTTGAGGGCCTTTTTCTTAGATTGCGTGGAAATTAGTGGAGATTTTGTAGGGTGTTATTGGAATTTGGTGGGGTTTTCAGAAGTTTAAGGGAATTTTCTGGAATTTTCTTGTAAAGTTGTGGTAATTTTCTGGAATTTTGTGGGATTTTGAGGAGCCTTGAAGAATTGTGTGGGATTTTTCTTAGATTGTGTGGAAACTTGTGGAGATTTTGTTGGATATTTCTGGAATTTGGTAGGCTTATGAGAAGATCTGGGTAATTTTGCTTTTTTTTCTGGAATTTTGTGAGATGTTTCTGGAATTTGGTGGGATTTCTTTGGAATGTTTTGGAATTGTCTGGAATTTTGTGGGATTTTGAGGAGACTTGAAGGAATTTGTGGGATGTTTCTGGAATTTTTAGGATTTTTTTTGAATGTTGTGGAGTTTCTGTGGAATTTTGTGGGATATTGAGGAGACTTGAAGAACTTGGAGGGATCTTTCTTAGGTTTAGTGGAAATTTGTAAAGATTGTGTGGGATGTATCTGGAAGTTGGTGGGCTTATGAGAAGATTTTGGGGACTTCGTGGGGGTTTTTTTTGTAAGTTTGTGAGGTGTTTCTGGAATTTGGTGGGATTGTTTTGGAATGTTGTGGTAATTTTCTGGAATTTTGTGGGATTTTGAGGAGCCTTGAAGAATTGTGTGGGATTTTCCTTAGATTTTGTGGAAATTTGTGGAGATTTTTGTGGTGATTTTCTGGAATTTGGTGGGGTTTTCAGAAGCTTTAGGGAATTTTGTTGGATTTTTTTGGAATGTTGTGGCAGTTTTCTTGGATTTTGTGGGATTTTGAGGAGCCTTGAAGAATTGTGTGGGATTTTTCTTAGAATGTGTGGAAATTAGTGGAGATTTTGTGGGATGTTTCTGGAATTTGGTAGGGTTATGAGAAGATTTTTGGAATTTGGTGGGATTTTTTTGGAATGTTGTGGTAATTTTCTGGAATTTTGTGGGATTTTGAGGAGCCTTGAAGAATTGTGTGGGATTTTTCTTAGATTTTGTGGAAATTAGTGGAGATTTTTGTGGTGATTTTCTGGAATTTGGTGGGGTTTTCAGAAGCTTTAGGGAATTTTGTTGGATTTTTTTGGAATGTTATGGCAGTTTTCTTGGATTTTGTGGGATTTTGAGGAGCCTTGAAGAATTGTGTGGGATTTTTGTTAGAATGTGTGGAAACTTGTGGAGATTTTGTGGGATGTTTCTGGAATTTGGTAGGCTTATGAGAAGATCTGGGTAATTTTGCTTTTTTTTCTGGAATTTTGTGAGATGTTTCTGGAATTTGGTGGGATTTCTTTGGAATGTTTTGGAATTGTCTGGTATTTTGTGGGATTTTGAGGAGACTTGAAGGAATTTGTGGGATGTTTCTGAAATTTTTAGGATTTTTTTTGAATGTTGTGTAGTTTCTGTGGAATTTTGTGGGATATTGAGGAGACTTGAAGAACTTGGAGGGATCTTTCTTAGGTTTAGTGGAAATTTGTAAAGATTGTGTGGGATGTATCTGGAATTTGGTGGGCTTATGAGAAGATTTTGGGGACTTCGTGGGTGTTTTTTTGTAAGTTTGTGAGGTGTTTCTGGAATTTGGTGGGGTTTTCAGAAGTTTAAGGGAATTTTCTGGAATTTTCTTGTAAAATTGTGGTAATGTTTCTGGAATTTTGTGGGATTTTGAGGAGCCTCGAAGAATTCTGTGGGATTTTTCTTTGTGCGGAAATTTGTGGAGATTTTTGTGGGATATTTCTGGAATTTGGTAGGCTTATGAGAAGATTTAGGGAATTTTGTGGATTTTTTTCTGGAATTTTGTGAGATGTTTCTGGAATTTGGTGGGATTTTTTTGGAATGTTGTGGTAATTTTCTGGAATTTTGTGGGATTTTGAGGAGCCTTGGAGAATTGTGTGGGATTTTTCTTAGATTGTGTGGAAATTTGAGGCGATTTTGTGGGCTATTTCTGGAATTTGGTAGGCTTATGAGAAGATTTAGGGAATTTTGTGGATTTTTTTCTGGAATTTTTGAGGTGTTTCTGGAATTTGGTGGGATTTCTTTGGAATGTTTTGGAATTGTCTGGAATTTTGTGGGATTCTGAGGAGAGTTGAAGAATTTTGAGGGCCTTTTTCTTAGATTGCGTGGAAATTAGTGGAGATTTTGTAGGGTGTTATTGGAATTTGGTGGGGTTTTCAGAAGTTTAAGGGAATTTTCTGGAATTTTCTTGTAAAGTTGTGGTAATTTTCTTGAATTTTGTGGGATTTTGAGGAGCCTTGAAGAATTGTGTGGGATTTTTCTTAGATTGTGTGGAAACTTGTGGAGATTTTGTTGGATATTTCTGGAATTTGGTAGGCTTATGAGAAGATCTGGGTAATTTTGCTTATTTTTTCTGGAATTTTGTGAGATGTTTCTGGAATTTAGTGGGATTTCTTTGGAATGTTTTGGAATTGTCTGGAATTTTGTGGGATTTTGAGGAGACTTGAAGGAATTTGTGGGATGTTTCTGGAATTTTTAGGATTTTTTTTGAATGTTGTGGAGTTTCTGTGGAATTTTGTGGGATATTGAGGAGACTTGAAGAACTTGGAGGGATCTTTCTTAGGTTTAGTGGAAATTTGTAAAGATTGTGTGGGATGTATCTGGAAGTTGGTGGGCGTATGAGAAGATTTTGGGGACTTCGTGGGGGTTTTTTTTGTAAGTTTGTGAGGTGTTTCTGGAATTTGGTGGGATTGTTTTGGAATGTTGTGGTAATTTTCTGGAATTTTGTGGGATTTTGAGGAGCCTTGAAGAATTGTGTGGGATTTTTGTTAGAATGTGTGGAAATTAGTCGAGATTTTGTGGGATGTTTCTGGAATTTGGTAGGGTTATGAGAAGATTTTTGGAATTTGGTGGGATTTTTTTGGAATGTTGTGGTAATTTTCTGGAATTTTGTGGGATTTTGAGGAGCCTTGAAGAATTGTGTGGGATTTTTCTTAGATTTTGTGGAAATTAGTGGAGATTTTTGTGGTGATTTTCTGGAATTTGGTGGGGTTTTCAGAAGCTTTAGGGAATTTTGTTGGATTTTTTTGGAATGTTATGGCAGTTTTCTTGGATTTTGTGGGATTTTGAGGAGCCTTGAAGAATTGTGTGGGATTTTTGTTAGAATGTGTGGAAACTTGTGGAGATTTTGTGGGATGTTTCTGGAATTTGGTAGGCTTATGAGAAGATCTGGGTAATTTTGCTTTTTTTTCTGGAATTTTGTGAGATGTTTCTGGAATTTGGTGGGATTTCTTTGGAATGTTTTGGAATTGTCTGGTATTTTGTGGGATTTTGAGGAGACTTGAAGGAATTTGTGGGATGTTTCTGAAATTTTTAGGATTTTTTTTGAATGTTGTGTAGTTTCTGTGGAATTTTGTGGGATATTGAGGAGACTTGAAGAACTTGGAGGGATCTTTCTTAGGTTTAGTGGAAATTTGTAAAGATTGTGTGGGATGTATCTGGAATTTGGTGGGCTTATGAGAAGATTTTGGGGACTTCGTGGGTGTTTTTTTGTAAGTTTGTGAGGTGTTTCTGGAATTTGGTGGTGTTTTCAGAAGTTTAAGGGAATTTTCTGGAATTTTCTTGTAAAATTGTGGTAATGTTTCTGGAATTTTGTGGGATTTTGAGGAGCCTCGAAGAATTCTGTGGGATTTTTCTTTGTGCGGAAATTTGTGGAGATTTTTGTGGGATATTTCTGGAATTTGGTAGGCTTATGAGAAGATTTAGGGAATTTTGTGGATTTTTTTCTGGAATTTTGTGAGATGTTTCTGGAATTTGGTGGGATTTTTTTGGAATGTTGTGGTAATTTTCTGGAATTTTGTGGGATTTTGAGGAGCCTTGGAGAATTGTGTGGGATTTTTCTTAGATTGTGTGGAAATTTGAGGCGATTTTGTGGGCTATTTCTGGAATTTGGTAGGCTTATGAGAAGATTTAGGGAATTTTGTGGATTTTTTTCTGGAATTTTTGAGGTGTTTCTGGAATTTGGTGGGATTTCTTTGGAATGTTTTGGAATTGTCTGGAATTTTGTGGGATTCTGAGGAGAGTTGAAGAATTTTGAGGGCCTTTTTCTTAGATTGCGTGGAAATTAGTGGAGATTTTGTAGGGTGTTATTGGAATTTGGTGGGGTTTTCAGAAGTTTAAGGGAATTTTCTGGAATTTTCTTGTAAAGTTGTGGTAATTTTCTGGAATTTTGTGGGATTTTGAGGAGCCTTGAAGAATTGTGTGGGATTTTTCTTAGATTGTGTGGAAACTTGTGGAGATTTTGTTGGATATTTCTGGAATTTGGTAGGCTTATGAGAAGATCTGGGTAATTTTGCTTTTTTTTCTGGAATTTTGTGAGATGTTTCTGGAATTTGGTGGGATTTCTTTGGAATGTTTTGGAATTGTCTGGAATTTTGTGGGATTTTGAGGAGACTTGAAGGAATTTGTGGGATGTTTCTGGAATTTTTAGGATTTTTTTTGAATGTTGTGGAGTTTCTGTGGAATTTTGTGGGATATTGAGGAGACTTGAAGAACTTGGAGGGATCTTTCTTAGGTTTAGTGGAAATTTGTAAAGATTGTGTGGGATGTATCTGGAAGTTGGTGGGCTTATGAGAAGATTTTGGGGACTTCGTGGGGGTTTTTTTTGTAAGTTTGTGAGGTGTTTCTGGAATTTGGTGGGATTGTTTTGGAATGTTGTGGTAATTTTCTGGAATTTTGTGGGATTTTGAGGAGCCTTGAAGAATTGTGTGGGATTTTCCTTAGATTTTGTGGAAATTTGTGGAGATTTTTGTGGTGATTTTCTGGAATTTGGTGGGGTTTTCAGAAGCTTTAGGGAATTTTGTTGGATTTTTTTGGAATGTTGTGGCAGTTTTCTTGGATTTTGTGGGATTTTGAGGAGCCTTGAAGAATTGTGTGGGATTTTTCTTAGAATGTGTGGAAATTAGTGGAGATTTTGTGGGATGTTTCTGGAATTTGGTAGGGTTATGAGAAGATTTTTGGAATTTGGTGGGATTTTTTTGGAATGTTGTGGTAATTTTCTGGAATTTTGTGGGATTTTGAGGAGCCTTGAAGAATTGTGTGGGATTTTTCTTAGATTTTGTGGAAATTAGTGGAGATTTTTGTGGTGATTTTCTGGAATTTGGTGGGGTTTTCAGAAGCTTTAGGGAATTTTGTTGGATTTTTTTGGAATGTTATGGCAGTTTTCTTGGATTTTGTGGGATTTTGAGGAGCCTTGAAGAATTGTGTGGGATTTTTGTTAGAATGTGTGGAAACTTGTGGAGATTTTGTGGGATGTTTCTGGAATTTGGTAGGCTTATGAGAAGATCTGGGTAATTTTGCTTTTTTTTCTGGAATTTTGTGAGATGTTTCTGGAATTTGGTGGGATTTCTTTGGAATGTTTTGGAATTGTCTGGTATTTTGTGGGATTTTGAGGAGACTTGAAGGAATTTGTGGGATGTTTCTGAAATTTTTAGGATTTTTTTTGAATGTTGTGTAGTTTCTGTGGAATTTTGTGGGATATTGAGGAGACTTGAAGAACTTGGAGGGATCTTTCTTAGGTTTAGTGGAAATTTGTAAAGATTGTGTGGGATGTATCTGGAATTTGGTGGGCTTATGAGAAGATTTTGGGGACTTCGTGGGTGTTTTTTTGTAAGTTTGTGAGGTGTTTCTGGAATTTGGTGGGGTTTTCAGAAGTTTAAGGGAATTTTCTGGAATTTTCTTGTAAAATTGTGGTAATGTTTCTGGAATTTTGTGGGATTTTGAGGAGCCTCGAAGAATTCTGTGGGATTTTTCTTTGTGCGGAAATTTGTGGAGATTTTTGTGGGATATTTCTGGAATTTGGTAGGCTTATGAGAAGATTTAGGGAATTTTGTGGATTTTTTTCTGGAATTTTGTGAGATGTTTCTGGAATTTGGTGGGATTTTTTTGGAATGTTGTGGTAATTTTCTGGAATTTTGTGGGATTTTGAGGAGCCTTGGAGAATTGTGTGGGATTTTTCTTAGATTGTGTGGAAATTTGAGGCGATTTTGTGGGCTATTTCTGGAATTTGGTAGGCTTATGAGAAGATTTAGGGAATTTTGTGGATTTTTTTCTGGAATTTTTGAGGTGTTTCTGGAATTTGGTGGGATTTCTTTGGAATGTTTTGGAATTGTCTGGAATTTTGTGGGATTCTGAGGAGAGTTGAAGAATTTTGAGGGCCTTTTTCTTAGATTGCGTGGAAATTAGTGGAGATTTTGTAGGGTGTTATTGGAATTTGGTGGGGTTTTCAGAAGTTTAAGGGAATTTTCTGGAATTTTCTTGTAAAGTTGTGGTAATTTTCTGGAATTTTGTGGGATTTTGAGGAGCCTTGAAGAATTGTGTGGGATTTTTCTTAGATTGTGTGGAAACTTGTGGAGATTTTGTTGGATATTTCTGGAATTTGGTAGGCTTATGAGAAGATCTGGGTAATTTTGCTTATTTTTTCTGGAATTTTGTGAGATGTTTCTGGAATTTAGTGGGATTTCTTTGGAATGTTTTGGAATTGTCTGGAATTTTGTGGGATTTTGAGGAGACTTGAAGGAATTTGTGGGATGTTTCTGGAATTTTTAGGATTTTTTTTGAATGTTGTGGAGTTTCTGTGGAATTTTGTGGGATATTGAGGAGACTTGAAGAACTTGGAGGGATCTTTCTTAGGTTTAGTGGAAATTTGTAAAGATTGTGTGGGATGTATCTGGAAGTTGGTGGGCGTATGAGAAGATTTTGGGGACTTCGTGGGGGTTTTTTTTGTAAGTTTGTGAGGTGTTTCTGGAATTTGGTGGGATTGTTTTGGAATGTTGTGGTAATTTTCTGGAATTTTGTGGGATTTTGAGGAGCCTTGAAGAATTGTGTGGGATTTTTGTTAGAATGTGTGGAAATTAGTGGAGATTTTGTGGGATGTTTCTGGAATTTGGTAGGGTTATGAGAAGATTTTTGGAATTTGGTGGGATTTTTTTGGAATGTTGTGGTAATTTTCTGGAATTTTGTGGGATTTTGAGGAGCCTTGAAGAATTGTGTGGGATTTTCCTTAGATTTTGTGGAAATTAGTGGAGATTTTTGTGGTGATTTTCTGGAATTTGGTGGGGTTTTCAGAAGCTTTAGGGAATTTTGTTGGATTTTTTTGGAATGTTATGGCAGTTTTCTTGGATTTTGTGGGATTTTGAGGAGCCTTGAAGAATTGTGTGGGATTTTTGTTAGAATGTGTGGAAACTTGTGGAGATTTTGTGGGATGTTTCTGGAATTTGGTAGGCTTATGAGAAGATCTGGGTAATTTTGCTTTTTTTTCTGGAATTTTGTGAGATGTTTCTGGAATTTGGTGGGATTTCTTTGGAATGTTTTGGAATTGTCTGGTATTTTGTGGGATTTTGAGGAGACTTGAAGGAATTTGTGGGATGTTTCTGAAATTTTTAGGATTTTTTTTGAATGTTGTGTAGTTTCTGTGGAATTTTGTGGGATATTGAGGAGACTTGAAGAACTTGGAGGGATCTTTCTTAGGTTTAGTGGAAATTTGTAAAGATTGTGTGGGATGTATCTGGAATTTGGTGGGCTTATGAGAAGATTTTGGGGACTTCGTGGGTGTTTTTTTGTAAGTTTGTGAGGTGTTTCTGGAATTTGGTGGTGTTTTCAGAAGTTTAAGGGAATTTTCTGGAATTTTCTTGTAAAATTGTGGTAATGTTTCTGGAATTTTGTGGGATTTTGAGGAGCCTCGAAGAATTCTGTGGGATTTTTCTTTGTGCGGAAATTTGTGGAGATTTTTGTGGGATATTTCTGGAATTTGGTAGGCTTATGAGAAGATTTAGGGAATTTTGTGGATTTTTTTCTGGAATTTTGTGAGATGTTTCTGGAATTTGGTGGGATTTTTTTGGAATGTTGTGGTAATTTTCTGGAATTTTGTGGGATTTTGAGGAGCCTTGGAGAATTGTGTGGGATTTTTCTTAGATTGTGTGGAAATTTGAGGCGATTTTGTGGGCTATTTCTGGAATTTGGTAGGCTTATGAGAAGATTTAGGGAATTTTGTGGATTTTTTTCTGGAATTTTTGAGGTGTTTCTGGAATTTGGTGGGATTTCTTTGGAATGTTTTGGAATTGTCTGGAATTTTGTGGGATTCTGAGGAGAGTTGAAGAATTTTGAGGGCCTTTTTCTTAGATTGCGTGGAAATTAGTGGAGATTTTGTAGGGTGTTATTGGAATTTGGTGGGGTTTTCAGAAGTTTAAGGGAATTTTCTGGAATTTTCTTGTAAAGTTGTGGTAATTTTCTGGAATTTTGTGGGATTTTGAGGAGCCTTGAAGAATTGTGTGGGATTTTTCTTAGATTGTGTGGAAACTTGTGGAGATTTTGTTGGATATTTCTGGAATTTGGTAGGCTTATGAGAAGATCTGGGTAATTTTGCTTTTTTTTCTGGAATTTTGTGAGATGTTTCTGGAATTTGGTGGGATTTCTTTGGAATGTTTTGGAATTGTCTGGAATTTTGTGGGATTTTGAGGAGACTTGAAGGAATTTGTGGGATGTTTCTGGAATTTTTAGGATTTTTTTTGAATGTTGTGGAGTTTCTGTGGAATTTTGTGGGATATTGAGGAGACTTGAAGAACTTGGAGGGATCTTTCTTAGGTTTAGTGGAAATTTGTAAAGATTGTGTGGGATGTATCTGGAAGTTGGTGGGCTTATGAGAAGATTTTGGGGACTTCGTGGGGGTTTTTTTTGTAAGTTTGTGAGGTGTTTCTGGAATTTGGTGGGATTGTTTTGGAATGTTGTGGTAATTTTCTGGAATTTTGTGGGATTTTGAGGAGCCTTGAAGAATTGTGTGGGATTTTCCTTAGATTTTGTGGAAATTTGTGGAGATTTTTGTGGTGATTTTCTGGAATTTGGTGGGGTTTTCAGAAGCTTTAGGGAATTTTGTTGGATTTTTTTGGAATGTTGTGGCAGTTTTCTTGGATTTTGTGGGATTTTGAGGAGCCTTGAAGAATTGTGTGGGATTTTTGTTAGAATGTGTGGAAATTAGTGGAGATTTTGTGGGATGTTTCTGGAATTTGGTAGGGTTATGAGAAGATTTTTGGAATTTGGTGGGATTTTTTTGGAATGTTGTGGTAATTTTCTGGAATTTTGTGGGATTTTGAGGAGCCTTGAAGAATTGTGTGGGATTTTTCTTAGATTTTGTGGAAATTAGTGGAGATTTTTGTGGTGATTTTCTGGAATTTGGTGGGGTTTTCAGAAGCTTTAGGGAATTTTGTTGGATTTTTTTGGAATGTTATGGCAGTTTTCTTGGATTTTGTGGGATTTTGAGGAGCCTTGAAGAATTGTGTGGGATTTTTGTTAGAATGTGTGGAAACTTGTGGAGATTTTGTGGGATGTTTCTGGAATTTGGTAGGCTTATGAGAAGATCTGGGTAATTTTGCTTTTTTTTCTGGAATTTTGTGAGATGTTTCTGGAATTTGGTGGGATTTCTTTGGAATGTTTTGGAATTGTCTGGTATTTTGTGGGATTTTGAGGAGACTTGAAGGAATTTGTGGGATGTTTCTGAAATTTTTAGGATTTTTTTTGAATGTTGTGTAGTTTCTGTGGAATTTTGTGGGATATTGAGGAGACTTGAAGAACTTGGAGGGATCTTTCTTAGGTTTAGTGGAAATTTGTAAAGATTGTGTGGGATGTATCTGGAATTTGGTGGGCTTATGAGAAGATTTTGGGGACTTCGTGGGTGTTTTTTTGTAAGTTTGTGAGGTGTTTCTGGAATTTGGTGGTGTTTTCAGAAGTTTAAGGGAATTTTCTGGAATTTTCTTGTAAAATTGTGGTAATGTTTCTGGAATTTTGTGGGATTTTGAGGAGCCTCGAAGAATTCTGTGGGATTTTTCTTTGTGCGGAAATTTGTGGAGATTTTTGTGGGATATTTCTGGAATTTGGTAGGCTTATGAGAAGATTTAGGGAATTTTGTGGATTTTTTTCTGGAATTTTGTGAGATGTTTCTGGAATTTGGTGGGATTTTTTTGGAATGTTGTGGTAATTTTCTGGAATTTTGTGGGATTTTGAGGAGCCTTGGAGAATTGTGTGGGATTTTTCTTAGATTGTGTGGAAATTTGAGGCGATTTTGTGGGCTATTTCTGGAATTTGGTAGGCTTATGAGAAGATTTAGGGAATTTTGTGGATTTTTTTCTGGAATTTTTGAGGTGTTTCTGGAATTTGGTGGGATTTCTTCGGAATGTTTTGGAATTGTCTGGAATTTTGTGGGATTCTGAGGAGAGTTGAAGAATTTTGAGGGCCTTTTTCTTAGATTGCGTGGAAATTAGTGGAGATTTTGTAGGGTGTTATTGGAATTTGGTGGGGTTTTCAGAAGTTTAAGGGAATTTTCTGGAATTTTCTTGTAAAGTTGTGGTAATTTTCTGGAATTTTGTGGGATTTTGAGGAGCCTTGAAGAATTGTGTGGGATTTTTCTTAGATTGTGTGGAAACTTGTGGAGATTTTGTTGGATATTTCTGGAATTTGGTAGGCTTATGAGAAGATCTGGGTAATTTTGCTTTTTTTTCTGGAATTTTGTGAGATGTTTCTGGAATTTGGTGGGATTTCTTTGGAATGTTTTGGAATTGTCTGGAATTTTGTGGGATTTTGAGGAGACTTGAAGGAATTTGTGGGATGTTTCTGGAATTTTTAGGATTTTTTTGAATGTTGTGGAGTTTCTGTGGAATTTTGTGGGATATTGAGGAGACTTGAAGAACTTGGAGGGATCTTTCTTAGGTTTAGTGGAAATTTGTAAAGATTGTGTGGGATGTATCTGGAAGTTGGTGGGCTTATGAGAAGATTTTGGGGACTTCGTGGGGGTTTTTTTTGTAAGTTTGTGAGGTGTTTCTGGAATTTGGTGGGATTGTTTTGGAATGTTGTGGTAATTTTCTGGAATTTTGTGGGATTTTGAGGAGCCTTGAAGAATTGTGTGGGATTTTCCTTAGATTTTGTGGAAATTTGTGGAGATTTTTGTGGTGATTTTCTGGAATTTGGTGGGGTTTTCAGAAGCTTTAGGGAATTTTGTTGGATTTTTTTGGAATGTTGTGGCAGTTTTCTTGGATTTTGTGGGATTTTGAGGAGCCTTGAAGAATTGTGTGGGATTTTTGTTAGAATGTGTGGAAATTAGTGGAGATTTTGTGGGATGTTTCTGGAATTTGGTAGGGTTATGAGAAGATTTTTGGAATTTGGTGGGATTTTTTTGGAATGTTGTGGTAATTTTCTGGAATTTTGTGGGATTTTGAGGAGCCTTGAAGAATTGTGTGGGATTTTTCTTAGATTTTGTGGAAATTAGTGGAGATTTTTGTGGTGATTTTCTGGAATTTGGTGGGGTTTTCAGAAGCTTTAGGGAATTTTGTTGGATTTTTTTGGAATGTTATGGCAGTTTTCTTGGATTTTGTGGGATTTTGAGGAGCCTTGAAGAATTGTGTGGGATTTTTGTTAGAATGTGTGGAAACTTGTGGAGATTTTGTGGGATGTTTCTGGAATTTGGTAGGCTTATGAGAAGATCTGGGTAATTTTGCTTTTTTTTCTGGAATTTTGTGAGATGTTTCTGGAATTTGGTGGGATTTCTTTGGAATGTTTTGGAATTGTCTGGTATTTTGTGGGATTTTGAGGAGACTTGAAGGAATTTGTGGGATGTTTCTGAAATTTTTAGGATTTTTTTTGAATGTTGTGTAGTTTCTGTGGAATTTTGTGGGATATTGAGGAGACTTGAAGAACTTGGAGGGATCTTTCTTAGGTTTAGTGGAAATTTGTAAAGATTGTGTGGGATGTATCTGGAATTTGGTGGGCTTATGAGAAGATTTTGGGGACTTCGTGGGTGTTTTTTTGTAAGTTTGTGAGGTGTTTCTGGAATTTGGTGGTGTTTTCAGAAGTTTAAGGGAATTTTCTGGAATTTTCTTGTAAAATTGTGGTAATGTTTCTGGAATTTTGTGGGATTTTGAGGAGCCTCGAAGAATTCTGTGGGATTTTTCTTTGTGCGGAAATTTGTGGAGATTTTTGTGGGATATTTCTGGAATTTGGTAGGCTTATGAGAAGATTTAGGGAATTTTGTGGATTTTTTTCTGGAATTTTGTGAGATGTTTCTGGAATTTGGTGGGATTTTTTTGGAATGTTGTGGTAATTTTCTGGAATTTTGTGGGATTTTGAGGAGCCTTGGAGAATTGTGTGGGATTTTTCTTAGATTGTGTGGAAATTTGAGGCGATTTTGTGGGCTATTTCTGGAATTTGGTAGGCTTATGAGAAGATTTAGGGAATTTTGTGGATTTTTTTCTGGAATTTTTGAGGTGTTTCTGGAATTTGGTGGGATTTCTTCGGAATGTTTTGGAATTGTCTGGAATTTTGTGGGATTCTGAGGAGAGTTGAAGAATTTTGAGGGCCTTTTTCTTAGATTGCGTGGAAATTAGTGGAGATTTTGTAGGGTGTTATTGGAATTTGGTGGGGTTTTCAGAAGTTTAAGGGAATTTTCTGGAATTTTCTTGTAAAGTTGTGGTAATTTTCTTGAATTTTGTGGGATTTTGAGGAGCCTTGAAGAATTGTGGGATTTTTCTTAGATTGTGTGGAAATTTGTGGAGATTTTGTGGGCTATTTCTGGAATTTGGTGGGCTTATGAGAATATTTTGGGAATTTTGTGGATTTTTTCTGGAATTTTTGAGGTGTTTCTGGAATTTGGTGGGATTTTTTTGGAATGTTGTGGAATTGTCTGAAATTTTGTGGGATTCTGAGGAGACTTGAAGAACTTTGAGTACATTTTTCTTAGATTGTGTGGAAATTAGTGGAGATTTTGTGGGATGTTTCTGGAATTTGGTAGGATTATGAGAAGATTTTTGGAATTTGGTGGGATTTTTTTGGAATGTTGTGGTAATTTTCTGGAATTTTGTGGGATTTTGAGGAGCCTTGAAGAATTGTGTGGGATTTTTCTTAGATTTTGTGGAAGTTTCTGGAGATTTTTGTGGTGATTTTCTGGAATTTGGTGGGGTTTTCAGAATATTTAGGGAATTTTCTGGAATTTTTTCTGGAATGTTGTGGCAGTTTTCTTGGATTTTGTGGGATTTTGAGGAGCCTTGAAGAATTGTGTGGGATTTTTGTTAGAATGTGTGGAAACTTGTGGAGATTTTGTGGGAGATTTTCTGGAATGTGGTAGGCTTATGAGAAGATCTGGGTAATTTTGCTTTTTTTTCTGGAATTTTGTGAGATGTTTCTGGAATTTGGTGGGATTTCTTTGGAATGTTTTGGAATTGTCTGGAATTTTGTGGGATTTTGAGGAGACTTGAAGGAATTTGTGGGATGTTTCTGGAATTTTTAGGATTTTTTTTGAATGTTGTGGAGTTTCTGTGGAATTTTGTGGGATATTGAGGAGACTTGAAGAACTTGGAGGGATCTTTCTTAGGTTTAGTGGAAATTTGTAAAGATTGTGTGGGATGTATCTGGAAGTTGGTGGGCTTATGAGAAGATTTTGGGGACTTCGTGGGGGTTTTTTTTGTAAGTTTGTGAGGTGTTTCTGGAATTTGGTGGGATTGTTTTGGAATGTTGTGGTAATTTTCTGGAATTTGGTGGGATTTTGAGGAGCCTTGAAGAATTGTGTGGGATTTTTCTTAGATTGTGTGGAAATTTGTGGAGATTTTGTGGGATGTTTCTGGAATTTGGTGGGGTTTTCAGAAGATTTAGGGAATTTTGTGGATTTTTGTCTGGAATTTTGTGGGATGTTTCTGGAATTTGGTGGGATTTCTTAGGAATGTTTTGGAATTGTCTGGAATTTTGTGGGATTTTGAGGAGACCTGAGAGATTTTGTGGGTTGTTTCTAGAATTGTTAGGATTTTTTTTGAATGTTGTGGGTTTTTTGAGGTATTTTGTAGGATACTGAGGGACCTTGAAGAATTTTGAGGGATTTTTCTAAGGTTTTGTGGAAATTTGTAAAGATTATGTGGGATGATTCTGGAATGTCGTAAGGTTTTGAGAAGATTTAGGAAATTTTGTGGGTGTTTTCTGCCATTTTTTGGGATTTTTCTGGAATTTTGAGGGATGTTTCTGGAATTTTGTGATGTTTTTGTGTAATTTGGGTGATTTTGAGGAGTCTTGAAGAATTTTGATGGCCTTTTTCTTAGATTTTGTGGAAATTAGTGGAGATTTTGTAGGGTGTTTTTGGAATTTGGTGGGTGTCCTGGGGTGACTTTATGATACTGGTATCCCCAATCGTCTGGTTTATGTTATATATTAAGTTCTGCACCTTTAAGACTGTCTTTGAGAGCAAGAGAGGGGAAAGAAGAAGCGCGCAGTGTGTTAAGGAAAACATCACTCCCACGCACCCCGCTCCTGGACTGTGTTGTCTGCAGCACGGACAGACAGCAGGACAGAGCTTCTCTCTGACTTTTAGTTAGTTTTAGCTAGCTGAGGCAGAGGAGTTCCCTGGACCTTTGTTTTTCAATTTTCTTGGATCTGTGCAAGCCTGCTCTGGACTGAACACCCAGCCAAACCCCGGGAGCTCACGCCTGTGGCCCACCGGGGCCTGGGCCTCGGCACTTTCCAGCGCCGGAGGGACTGATAAGAACCTGAACGAGCCGAGCTGCACCACATGAAAAAAGACTTTTCTTCCTAGACTTACCATCCCATCGAACAGCAAGAGGTTTTATTATTTAATATTACTCAATTTCTGTTAAATAAACAGCTTTTTCCACTTCTCTCCACGGAATTTTTTTTTTTTTTTTCCCTTTTCCCGGACCCGTTGGTGGGGAGGGGCATTTCCCTGTGGAGATCCCCATTTGGAGTTTTCCTTCCTGATTTGCCCTAAACTAGGACAAATACAGTTTTTGGCACCGAACGTGTGGCAAGAGAAAGTGGAAAAACCTGTACTGATTGTTGGTTGTATTTATTCTGTA
Source organism: Cyanistes caeruleus (assembly GCF_971803275.1). Lineage (NCBI taxonomy): Eukaryota > Metazoa > Chordata > Aves > Passeriformes > Paridae > Cyanistes > Cyanistes caeruleus. The sequence goes on from NW_028255937.1 coordinate 260,481, forward strand.
TTGGGATAAAGCAGTCAGTAGTCATGTTGTTTGGATACATAAGGTCTCTTGGGGTGGAGGCCTTCATGTGGACCTGGTCCCTAAAAGTTTTTGAGGTTTTAATACCTGTCTTTGCCCTCTTTCACAGTAGAGGGGCACGGATTAGAATGGTTATTGTGCTGGGCTCGGTGATACTGATTTATAGGAAGTTTATAGAACTACTGAAGTTTCTGTCAGGTATGTTTGGGTCATGGTTTCTTCGCCCGACCCTGCCTCCCAGTCCTAGTAGCACATTTTGGGAGTTTATTGGTAATTGCACCCAGTTTGTTAGAGGAAGACCAGGGGATGAGGCGTTTCAGCCTTTTCTTTCCTTCTTCTCCTTTGAATCTGTTATGTCCCTCTTTGAGAATACCCAGTTTCCCCTGAGTGTTAAGGATACCACTTTCCTGGTAGTACAGCTGGCTCAGCTGTTAAGCTTCCTCTATATAGTCTGCGGCTTCTATAGGATGAGGGCTGAGATATCCAGAAGAGCCAACGAGACCCCTGCCCCAGAAGTAGACTCAGGTGTGGGAAATCCTGAGTGGTGTAGAGAGTGGGAGAGAATTGGCCGAACTCTGAAGGAATTTTCTGATCCCCCAGCCTGGGAATTTTCACGTGAACAAATTCAGAACCCAGATGAAGTAGGGAAATATCTGGAAGAGAATTGCTGTGATGATTCTAAAAAGAAAAATATCATTGCAATAAGCTGGGCCCTAGCGTATGCTTATCGCACGCTGCTAGATACTGTAGGGCAGGCAGATAAATCAGCAGCTACCCCAGTGACTCAGGCTAAACCAGACAGTGAGCCTAAGCCAGCAGCCAAACCAGACAGTGAGCCTAAGCCAGCAGCCAAACCAGACAGTGAGCCTAAGCCAGTGTCTGTTGCTCCTGCCACAAGAGGCATGAAATTCAAAACCAAAACCGATCGGCCAGTAGATGATGATAATGGTGATGCGGGGGAAGGACCCTCAAGACCAGCAACTGACACAAAATCAGAAGGCACTGGTGAACCTTTCTCCCTGAAGGACCTTCGTGGCCTGAGAAAAGATTACACTCGACGACCTGATGAATCTATAATTAGTTGGTTAGTCCGTCTGTGGGATGCTGCAGGTGAGGCTACAGTTCTGGATGGCACTGAAGCGAGGCATCTGGGATCCCTGTCACACGACCCAGTTATTGACCAGGAGATGATGAGGGGGGCTGACCCTTATAGTCTCTGGGAACGGGTCCTAAGAAGTGTGGCACAAAGATATCTGTGTGCAGACGATCTCTATATACAGCAAACTCGTTAGAAAACCATAGAACAAGGGATTCAGCGCTTGAGAGAAATGGCAATAGTAGAGATTGTCTTTGTGAGTGACTTAGGTACTAGAAATCCAGACTTGGTGCCATGCACATCTGTGATGTGGCGAAAACTTGTTCGACTTGGGCCACAAGAATACGCTTCTGCTTTAGCAACAATGAAGCAGGATGACCGGGAAGAGACTGTGCTGGATATGGCGAAGAAGCTTCGAGCATATGCAGATACCGTGCATGGCCCCATGCAGGCAACAATTGCAGCTGTGAGAGCAGATATGCAAAACTTCCACGACAAAATAGAGGAGAATCTCAAGAAACTCAGGGAAGACCTTCTTCCAGTCTCAGCAGTACAGACCAGGAGCCCTGGTACTCAACGCAGAAGTTCCCCAGATAGAGAGAAAAAGCTACGAGCTGAGCTGTGGTTTTTCCTACGTGACTGTGGAGAAAACATGAAAAGATGGGATGGAAAATCTACTGCTGCTCTGGCAAAACGGATGCTTGAACTGAAAGACAGCAAGACTCAGGGGGAATACTCCACCAAAAAGAAAGCCGCTCCAGTAGCCTGTAGTCAAACTGACAAGTATGATGATAACCAAGTTTAGAGGGGCCCTGCCTCTAGCCAGGTAGAGGCTAGGGAAAACCGTGTCTTTTGGACTGTGTGGATTCGTTAGCCTGGCACATCAGAACCACGAAAATATGAGGCCTTGGTTGACACTGGTGCACAGTGTACCCTAATCCCACCAAGATATGTAGGGGCAGAATCTGTTTCTATTGCTGGTGTGACAGGGGGATCACAGGACTTTACTTTAGTGGAAGCTGATGTGAGCCTGACTGGAAATGAGTGGAAGAAGCACCCCATTGTGACTGGCCCAGAAGCCCCCTGCATTTTAGGCATAGACTACCTCTGAAGCGGGTATTTTAAGGACCCAAAGGGGCTTAGGTGGGCATTTGGGATAGCAGCTGTAGAGACAGAGAGCATCAAGCAATTGAACACTTTGCCTAGACTGTCAGAGAACCCATCTGTAGTAGGACTCCTGAAGGTGGAAGAACAGCGAGTACCAATTGCCACCTCGACGGTGCACCGCCGGCAGTATAGGACAAATCGAGATGCTGTGATCCCCATCCACAAGATGATCCGAGAACTGGAGAGCCAAGGGGTGGTCAGCAAAACTCACTCACCCTTCAACAGCCCCATCTGGCCTGTGCATAAATCTGCAGGAGAATGGAGATTGACTGTGGACTATCATGCATTGAATGAAGTGACTCCACCTCTGAGCGCTGCTGTGCCGGATATGTTGGAGCTCCAGTACGAGCTGGAGTCCAAGGCAGCGAAGTGGTACGCCACTATTGACATTGCCAATGCATTTTTCTCCATTCCCCTGGCAGCAGAATGCAGGCCTCAGTTTGCCTTCACATGGAGGGGAGTGCAGTATACCTGGAACCGACTGCCCCAGGGGTGGAAGCACAGCCCCACCATCTGCCATGGACTGATCCAGGCTGCCCTGGAAAAGGGTGAGGCTCCAGAACATCTGCAGTACATTGATGACATCATTGTTTGGGGAAAGACGGCTGAAGAGGTCTTTGAGAAAGGAGAGAAAATCATCCAGATTCTCCTGAAAGCCGGTTTTGCCATCAAGAAGAGCAAAGTTAAGGGACCAGCTCGTGAAATTCAGTTCCTGGGGGTAAAGTGGCAAGATGGACGGCGTCAGATTCCCACCGAGGTCGTCAATAAGATCACAGCAATGTCTCCACCCACTAGCAAGAAGGAAACGCAAGCTTTCCTAGGTGCCATAGGTTTTTGGAGGATGCACATTCCTGAGTACAGCCAGATTGTGAGCCCTCTTTACCTGGTCACCCGCAAAAAGAACACTTTCCAGTGGGGCCCTGAACAACAACAAGCCTTTACTCAGATCAAACAGGAGATCGCTCATGCAGTAGCCCTTGGCCCAGTCAGAACAGAACCAGATGTGAAGAACGTGCTCTACTCTGCAGCCGGGAGCCACGGTCTGTCCTGGAGCCTTTGGCAGAAAGTGCCTGGGGAGACTCGAAGCCGACCACTGGGATTCTGGAGCCGAAGCTACAGAGAGTCCGAAGCCAACTACACTCCCACAGAGAAGGAAATTTTAGCCGCCTATGAAGGAGTTCAAGCCGCCTCAGAAGTGATTGGCACAGAAGCACAACTCCTCCTGGCACCCCGACTGCCAGTGCTGGGGTGGATGTTTAAAGGAAAGGTTCCTGCTACCCACCACGCCACTGACGCTACATAGAGCAAGTAGATCGCCCTCATCACACAGCGCGCCCGTATTGGAAACCCGAATCGCCCTGGGATTTTAGAGATAATTACAAACTGGCCAGAAAGTGAAAACTTTAGTCTTACTGATGAAGAAGAGCAGGAACAAGTGACACGGGCTGAAGAAGCTCCACCGTACAACCAACTGCCAGCAGAAGAAACACGCTACGCTTTGTTTACTGATGGTTCCTGTCGCGTCGTAGAGATGAACCGGAAGTGGAAAGCAGCCGTATGGAGCCCCACACGACAGGTCGCAGAGGCCACTGAAGGAGAAGGTGGATCAAGCCAACTTGCTGAACTCAAAGCTGTTCAACTGGCCCTGGACATTGCTGAAAGAGAAAAGTGGCCAAAGCTCTACCTCTACACGGATTCATGGATGGTAGCCAATGCTCTGTGGGGATGGCTGGAAAGGTGGAAAAGGGCCAACTGGCAACGCAGAGGAAAGCCAGTCTGGGCTGCTGATGAATGGAAAGACATCGCCACCAGGGTAGAGAAACTGTCTGTGAGGGTCCGTCATGTAGATGCCCATGTCCCCAAGAGCAGGGCTAATGAAGAGCACCTAAACAATGAGCAGGTAGATCAGGCTGCAAAGATAGAGGTGTCAAAGATAGACTTAGATTGGCAACACAAGGGAGAGTTGTTCCTAGCTCGATGGGCCCATGACGCCTCAGGCCATCAGGGTAGAGATGCCACCTATAAGTGGGCACGAGACCGGGGGGTGGATCTAACCATGGACAGTATTTCTCAGGTTATCCATGACTGTGAGACGTGTGCCACAATCAAGCAGGCCAAGCGGTTGAAGCCGCTATGGTATGGTGGGCGTTGGTCCAAATATAGATATGGGGAAGCCTGGCAGATTGACTACATCACACTGCCCCAAACCCGCCAAGGCAAGCGCTACGTGCTCACAATGGTAGAAGCCACCACTGGATGGTTGGAAACCTACCCTGTGCCTCATGCTACAGCCCGTAACACCATCCTGGGACTTGAAAAGCAGGTCCTTTGGAAGCATGGTACCCCTGAGAGGATTGAGTCAGACAATGAGACTCATTTCAAGAACAGCCTTATAAACAGCTGGGCTAAGGAACATGGCATTGAGTGAGTGTACCATATCCCTTACCATGCACCTGCTGCGGGAAAAGTGGAGAGGTACAATGGACTGTTAAAGACTACCTTGAAAGCGTTGGGTGGAAGATCTTTCAAAAATTGGGAGCAGCATCTAGCAAAGGCCACCTGGATAGTTAACACCCGAGGTTCCACCAATCGAGCAGGCCCAGCCCAATCTGAGCCCCTGCATAAAGTAGATGGAGACAAGGTCCCAGCAGTACATCTCAGAAGTTTGTTAAGAAAGACAGTTTAGATCAATTCTACTTCGAGTACAGACAAACCCATTCGTGGAGTTGTTTTTGCTCAAGGACCGGGTTGCACATGGTGGATAATGAGGAAAGATGGAACAACACAATGTGTACCTCAGGGAGATCTGATAGTTGGGTGAAGATTATGAATAAATGCCCTTGTCTGTATATAATGTATGTGTTGTAGGGTTAAAATATATATATATATATATATTAATTTTGATAATAAGTTGACGATATGGGGATAAGGGGTAGAATGTCCTGGGGTGACTTTATGATACTGGTATCCCCAGTCGTCTGGTTTATGTTATATATTAAGTCCTGCACCTTTAAGACTGTCTTTGAAAGCAAGAGACGGGAAAGAAGAAGCGCGCAGTGTGTTAAGGAAAACATCACTCCCACGCACCCCGCTCCTGGACTGTGTTGTCTGCAGCACGGACAGACAGCGGGACAGAGCTTCTCTCTGACTTTTAGTTAGTTTTAGCTAGCTGAGGCAGAGGAGTTCCCTGGACCTTTGTTTTTCAATTTTCTTGGATCTGTGCAAGCCTGCTCTGGACTGAACACCCAGCCAAACCCCGGGAGCTCACGCCTGTGGCCCACCGGGGCCTGGGCCTCGGCACTTTCCAGCGCCGGAGGGACTGATAAGAACCTGAACGAGCCGAGCTGCACCACATGAAAAAAGACTTTTCTTCCTAGACTTACCATCCCATCGAACAGCAAGAGGTTTTATTATTTAATATTACTCAATTTCTGTTAAATAAACAGCTTTTTCCACTTCTCTCCACGGAATTTTTTTTTTTTTTTTCCCTTTTCCCGGACCCGTTGGTGGGGAGGGGCATTTCCCTGTGGAGATCCCCATTTGGAGTTTTCCTTCCTGATTTGCACTAAACTAGGACAGTGGGCTTATGAGAAGATTAAGGTAATTTCATGTTTTTTTTCTGGAATTTTGTGGACTATTTCTGGAATTTTGTGTTATTTTGAGGAGACTTGAAGAATTTTGAGGGGTTTTTCTTAGATTGTGTGGAAACTTGTGGAGATTTTGTGGGATATTTCTGGAATTTGGTGGGCTTATGAGAAGATTCAGGAACTTTTCTGGAATTTTGAGGGAATGTATCTGGAATTTGGTGGGATTTTTTTGGAATGCTGTGGAATTGTATGGAATTTTGTGGGATTTTGAGGAGCCTATAAGAATTGTGTGGGATTTTTCTTTGTGTGGAAATTTGTGGAGATTTTTGTGGGATATTTCTTGAATTTGTTGGGCTTACGAGAAGATTTTGGGGATTTTGTGGATTTTTTACTGGAATTTTGTGAGGTTTTTCTGGAATTTTGTGAGATTTTGAGGAGTCTTGAAGAGTTTTGAGAGGTTTTTCTTAGATTGTGCAGAACATTGTGGAGATTATGTGGGATATTTCTGGAATTTGGTAGGGTTTAGAGAAGATTTAGGAAATTTTGTGGTTGTTTTCTGCCATTTTTTGGGATTTTTCTGGAATTTTGAGGGATGTTTCTGGAATTTTGTGATGTGTTTGTGTAATTTGGGTTATTGTCCTGGTTTAGGGTAAATTTGGGAGAAAACCTCCAGTGGCTCCCCCCGGGAAGCAAACCCACGTGGCCCCTTTCTCCCACCCCCCATCCAGTTCGGGAAGAGATTTCTCTGAGAGGAGTGGAAAAAACCTGTTTATTTCCCAGGCACAGCACTACCCAGCACAAAAATGAACGATATCAAATTACAAAACCTCTCGCCCTTCAGCAGAGATGAGGAACTTCAGAGGGTCTCTTTCCTGGGGGTGTTGGCTCTGTTATCAGTCCCTCTGGCGCTGGAAAATGCCGCTGCCCAGGCCGGGCTCCCGGTAGTCCAGGGGTGCTCCCGGTGCTCCCCCGAGCCCCCAGTCCAGAGCAGCTTCGATTCGTTTCAGAAAAAGGGAAAGAAAACAGTCCAGGAAGACCTCTCTGCCCCGGCTAGCTGGAAAGCCAAGGCGATCTGTGTCTTGTTGTCTGTCTGTGCTGTAGTCAAAACTCCCGATGCGGGGGGAGCAAGTGCAGTCTGATAACAGACTTGGTGCTTCTTTTCCACTCACTTTTACTCTCAGATGAAATTTTAAGAATACAGAACCTGTGTCGGGGTTAGGTGGAAGAATGGGGATACAATTTAACATCATAAACAACCCAGGACACACGCCCACTGTGCTTTCCAGCTGCTTTGCTCCAGCTCCTCCCAAATCACCACGAATTCCACTGAACTGAAACAAATCCAAATCCTCGTGGGTCGGGACAAGGGCAGGGAGAGGTCACTCAGGGATCACCATCAGGGGCACAACAGCCCGACACGGGGAAATGAACTGAATTTAGGACTGAGCAAATCAGACCAGGCGAATGAGGATTAAAATCAATCTTGAGAAACACCTCCTCCCGCTCCTGAACTTTTCTGTCCGGGCCGCTGCTCGCGGGGCACAGAGAGGGGCCCGGCCGTGTCCCTCCAGACCTCCCTGGGAATCACCCCAGAGCCCCCAGCCTTCCTTGTGCCCATCCCCGGGGCCCCTTGTCCCTCCCAGTGGCTCCCGTGGCTCTCCCAGTCCATCCCAGCCTCTCCCAGTCCATCCCAGCCTCTCCCAGTCCATCCCATTCAATCCCAGTGACCCCGCCTGTCCATCTCGCCCCTCCGTGGATCTGCCGCCCCTCAGCCAATCAGAGCGCGTCTCTCTGATGACTCATCAGTTGCCGGGCAGATCCACAGAGCCGAGAGCCCCGCGCTGGACTCGGCCGCCCAGTGCCGCGCACTTCATTCCCAGTCCCTCCCAGTGCCACCACAGTCCCTCCCAGTGCCACCACAGTCCCGCCCAGTGCCACCACAGTCCCGCCCAGTGCCACCACAGTCCCGCCCACTCCTTTTTAGCCATTCCCAGTCTATTCCTAATTCATTCTCACTTCACTCCCAGACCTCCACGCCCTCTTCCAGTGTCCCAGTATCCACTCTCATCTCTTTCAGTGCCATCCCAGTCCCTGCCAGTCCATTCCCAGTCCCTCCCATTTCCACACCACTCCTCTCCACTCTCTCCCAGTGCCCATCCCAGCGTGTCCATCTCGCTGGTGCCCTCCAGCTCCCAGCCCGGCCCCGGCCGCCTGCTCTGCTCCCTGATAGATTTCTCCCCTGCCCACATCCAGCTGAGCTGCTCCCAGGGCCAGCAGCAGCTCTCGGGCCACGTGCTGGCCACTGCCGTGCTCCCCAGCGGGGACTGGAGCCAGCAGCTCCTGGTGCTGCTGGAAACCGCCCCCGGCAATGCGGGCTCAGCTCCAGCTGCCAGGTGGAGCACGGCAGCCTGGAGCACCCCCTGAGCCGGCACTGGGGCACGGCCCGGCCCCCACAGCGCCGGGGGCAGGGGGGGAGGCACTGGGGGGGCCCAGAGGGGGACTGGGCTGTGCTGGGAGGAACTGGGAGGGAGTTTGAGACAGACTGGTTTAAACTGGAGAAGGGATTGAGGTGCTTAGGATGGCTGGGAAGGGGATTAAAGGATGTTGGGGAGGGTGGGATGGGGTTCTGGGGGTGCTGGTGGACACTGGGAGGGAGTTTGGGGGGGCTGGGTGTCACTGGGAGGGATTTGAGTGAGCCTGGAGGAGCTGGAAGGAGATTGGGGATTGGAAAGCAGGGATTGGGATGAGGTTGGTTGTGCTGGAAGAGACTGGGAGGAGTCTTGATGAGTCCTGGTGGGGCTGGGAAGGGACTGGGAGAGGGTCTGGGGGTCCAGGGGCAGTGGGGGGAAATTGGGAGGGGGCTGTGGGATCCTGAGAGGAACAGGAGGGGCTCTGCTGGGTCCTGGGGAGGCTGGGAAGAGACTGGCAGTGATTTACCAAAATAGCAATATTGATCCAGTATCAATATCAATCTGTTAATGGACAAAAAACCTCTCCAACAGTTTAAAGTTACAAAGTGGATGTTTAATCACAGCACTGGGCGAGGGCGGGAGTCACCCCTTAATACGCACTGCAAGTTGACAAAAGATTCCAGTGTCTATTTATTTACAAAAGTCTTGAATATCCAAAATACTAATACATATTAATACTAATACATATGCATAATGCTAACACTTCCCATTCCCCACTTTGGATTAAAATGCACTGTAATCAGTTTAAAATGTCATTACAACTGCGTGGTTGGCTCCCCAATTTGAGGAGGGGGTCGTTTTGGTGAGGAGGGGTCATCAGGAGATGAAGGAAAACCGCTCTTCCTCACTCTCACCTTTCTACCTTTACAATGGTTGACATTACAAATGACATTTGGTACAACTCCAGTTTCCTCCCTTGTGACTTTGAAATGGGTTTCCAGATGTAAGGTCTGTGATCTTCCTGAACCCGTTTATGAGTTTCTCTTTTCTCATTATAAGCACCTCTAAACAAACATACAGTGACAAGTAATTTTTTACCTAAGTCTGAGATTCATTATCTCAAATCCTGCTTCTCACTTCATCATTAACTCTAACTAGCTCCAGCAAGGCCTATCTCTAGCTGAGATCTCCAAATTTTCTAAAATACCTAATTTTTTAAAATTAGTTAGTCCAAAGGAGGTTCCAGAGGGTCCTGGGCAGGCTGGGGGAGACTGAGAGGGTCCTTTGAGGTACCTGTGGGGTCTGTGGGAGGTTTTGGGGGTCCTGCCCTCTGCAGTTGCCCCAGGGATGCCATGAAATGCCACCTGCAGTAAGATGCTGACGGAGATTGGAGTCTCCATGTTGGGTTTCGTCTTCCTGGTTCTGGGGCTCAGCATCTACCTGAGCAAGAATGTGAGACGGGGTCCCTCCCCCAAAGCATGTGTGTTCCCTCAGGGCCCCCATGCCCGGTGTCACCCCCTTTTCTCTGCCAACAGAGCTCCTGAGGCAGCGACAAAAGGTTCTCTAGGATTGAAAGTCAACAAATCCAGTCTCCTCAAGGAATTCCCATTGTTGGTCTGTGTCCTGATGGATTTTCATTCCCCTGCTTTCATCCAGGTGCCCACAGGGAGCCAGGAAGATGTGGAACCTCCCAGCCACGTGTCTTCCCAACACGGATCACCAGGACCACGGATCACCAGGGCTCTGCCCAACGGGGGTCACTGGGGATCATCCAACGCCCATCCTCCCATGGGGGATGGAGCTGGAGCAGCGCACGAAGCTCTTCCCGCACTCGGGGCACTCGCAGGGCTTCCCTTACTGGTGCCTCCGTTGGTGTTGAGTCAAGTGAGAGCTCTGTGAGAAGCTCTTCCCACACTGGGGATACTCGTAGGGCCTCTCCCCACTGTGGATGCGCCGGTGGAGAGTGAGGGTGGAGTTGCGGTTGAAGCCCTTCCCGCAGTCGGGGCAGCGGAAGGGCCTCTCGTCTGTGTGAATCTGCTCATGTCTGATGACAGTGGAGCTGCGCTGAAACCTCTTCCCACACTCGGGACACTCATAGGGCCTCTCCCCAGTGTGGATGAGCTGGTGTTTTCTCAGGTCAGAGCTCCACCCAAAGCTTTTCCCACATTCCAAGCAGGTGTAGGGCCGTTCCCCAGTGTGGATCACCTGGTGTGCCCTCAGGTTGGACCTCTTGCTGAAGCACTTCCCACATTTTCCACACTCGTAGGGCTTTTCCCCAGTGTGGATCCTCTGGTGTTCCCTCAGGTAGGAGATGTAGCTGAAGCTCATCCCACATTCCCCACACTTGTAGGGCTTTTCCCCAGTGTGAATCACCTGGTCCTGGATCAGCTCGCACCTGTACCTGAAACCCTTCCCACATTCCAAGCAGTTGCAGGGCTTCTCCCCACCATGAGGCTTCTCCCCCAGCTCTGAGCTCTGGCTGGATCTCTGGCCATGTTCCTGGCATAGGCGGGATCTTTCCTCCTCGCAGCTCCCTGGGCTGCGTTTGCAGACCCTTCTCATGCGGCTTCTCCAGGGCTTTTCCACCTCCTCCATCCAGCCACGGCTTAGGAATGAAAAATCCTGGTTTGGGGGAAAAAACAAGAGGAGAGCACTTTGGGCTGGGGGTACCTCCTTGCCCAAGGTGCTCTCAGGAAGTCACTGGGCATCTTGTGTCTGAAAGAACCTCCAGGACACCAAGATTCAGCACCAACATCCTCCAAACATCAAAAGAGATCAAAAACTTCCAAAACACCAAAAAGCTGATATCCTCCCAAAATACAAAGATTCAGCCCCCACAAAAAAACAAAGCACCAACATTCAGCCCAATAAAGCTCAGAAACACCAAGATTCAGCCCCGGGAAAATCGTGCATCTCCCTGCCCGGGCACTCGCTGCATGGGGGGTGAGGGGGGCAGTGAGGCCGGGCCGGAGCAGGGGGTGCCTGAGAGAGGCCCCGAGCCCGGCAGAAGCCCCTGCACAGCCATGCAAGTGGCTCCTGGCCGGACTCGGGGATCCCCCTGGCCATCCCCGCTGGAGCAGCCTGGTCCTGAGGGACTCTGGCCCCTGCGAGGGACCCCAGGCTGCAGCAGGACAAGGATTCCTGGCCCTCAGGGGGAGGCAGTGACATGACCTGACTGTGACCCCCATCCCTGTGCCTCTGGGCGGGGAGGGGGACGGAGAGGGGCACAAAGTTAAGCCCGGGAAGGAGGGACAGCTGGGGGGAAGATGGATTTCCGTAGGAATTACTTTGCTTCTCGTTTTCTTGTTCTGACATGTTGGATAATAAATTCAATTAATTTCCCCAAGTCAGGTGTGCTGTGCCCGTGACCAAGGATTGAACTGTCCCCACCCTCATCCCGACCCCCGAGCCTTTCCTTGAGTGTTCTGCTCCCCGCCCGGGACAGGAAGGAAAGTCACGGAGTTTTGGCCTCTTTCTGGCATCCCCTGCTCCATCCCGGACTCACCCCCAGCTCGCAGCGCCCTCAGCTCCCGGGCACCCCGAGCTCCCGGCGCTTCAGCGCAGCGGCGCTTCCTTGGCCTCCTGCCCGGGCCGGGCCCAGCGCCGGGGCCGCTCCTCAGCCCAGGGGGCCGAGAAATGGCGGAGCGCAGCCCAAGGCACGCGAGGCCGTGCCGTGTGCAGAGCCCGCCGCTGGCTGCCATTGGCTGCTTCTGCCGTCACTCGTGGCTCTGGCGCGCGCTGATTGGGCAGAGCGGGGACAAGCCCAACCCCGCTGGCGCCCCCAGGGCGGCCGTGGGGCAGGAGAGCCGCCATTGCCGGAGCGTCTGTGCGGGCCCGGCAGCGGCGGCAGCAGCGGCCGGAGCCCGGTGAGGCGGCGGCGGAGCTCGGAGGCGGCCCCGGCCATCGCAGGTGGGAGCCGCGCTCGGTTCTGCGGGGGCTCGGGGCTCGCTGCGGGCCCGGGAGGGGGCGGCAGGGGGCTGTGGCGGGTGGCTTGTGCCGTGGCCGGCCCGTGTTGGCCCTGGGCTGAGGGCGCTGCGGGAGCGGCTGCCCGCGGTCTCCTTGCCGCTGGGGCCTCGGCAGGAGGCGGTGGCGGAGCAGCGCTGGCTCGTCCCGCTTCGTGTCGGGAGGCCGGAGGTGGCTGCGCTGGGCCCGGGGCCGGGCGGGAAAATTCCCGGCGCCAGAGGTTTGTGTGGCCCAAGGAGCCAGAGGAGCGGTGTGCAAGTGACTTTATTGCTGCCCAAAGGGAGAGGCCATGGGGCATTTGCCGTGCGCTCTCTCCAGGTGTTGGAGGACGCGGCCTCGTTTTTGTCCTGATTTTCCCGGCCGCATGTCCCTGTCCCTTTGCCCAACACTGGCCGAGGTGCTTGGAAGGTTCAGCCTTCCCGATCCGCCTGCTGCATGTCCTTTTTGTATAACATCCGATATTCGTGGCTCTGTGAAGTGTTTGTTCTTCTGGAAGTTCAGAAATGTAGCGGGACTTGGTCTGAGCAGCAGTCCTTATCAATTAGTAACATTTTCTGAAACTGATGGTTTCTCCCATTGCTTCCTTATGTACAAGTCCCTGTCCCCATCTCCAAGCAGATTCACTCATTGCCTCTGTTTTTTCTCCCTGGGTGTTCTTTGTTTTTGGGATTGCTCTCAGTGCCCTCATTCTCTGTCCTTTTGTAGCTGTTTGTGGCTCAGGAGGCCTGGCTGCCACCTGCATCCCCTTGCTCAGCTGCTGAATGAGCTGCACTCAGCAAGGTGTGGTGCATGGTAAAAAGATGAGAGTTGCTGTAGCACATGAGAGGAGAAACAGCATTTGTTTAACCCATGGTCTGTGAGAGAACCACAAACTGTGTCCCATTCCCATCCTTTCCACATTTGGACCAGTACAAGAGCTGGTTTTTTATTTCCTTTTTTATCTGTTCCTCCACTTTTCCTTTGTGATCTATTTGCCAAGAGCAGTTTGAGTCATTTACCTTTCCACAAACTCTGCCTCGATTTTCTGCTAAAAGGTAATCTGATCCATCCCATGGTGAAATGTTGTGTTCCTCATCTGAGTGGATTGGTCAGGAAGAAGGTTGGGAGCTGTCTGATTGAGTATGTCAGGAAAATTAATCCACAAACCCCAGAGGTTTATGTCTAAAAAGGATACAGGGGAGTCCTTTGACTTTATTTGAATAAAGGGAGAGGCCATGGGGCATTCCCCTGGGGTCTCTCAAATTTTTGGAAGACACAACCTTGTTTTCATCCCAATTTCCCGGCTCCGTGTCCCTCTCTTTCCCCACTGCCTGAGGTATTGGAGAGGTACAGACTTCCCGGAATGCCTGATACCTAAGATTCCCCTCTAATGTGTAACCCTCCCTCTTAATTTTTAACTCTTATGGAATTTATGGTTTTCTTGCATTATTTCTTTCATTTTTCAATATTTAATCTCATTTATCAGCAATCCTACAGTCTGTAAAGACAAATAGATATTTTCCATTCATCCATCAGTGGAAACTTTCTCATTGTTTCTTTTATCTCTCAGTGCTGGTTTCATGTATCAGCAGACCCACAGCTTGTTTATAAAGACAAATCTGTCATTCCTCTCAGGTATTTCACTGTCAGTTTGTAATCTAATTATGGCATTGAAATGATGAATGGGTTCTCTGGCTCCTGATATGAATTCCTTGGGGTTCCCAGGGGCTGGTCCATGGTGCTGCAGTGAGAAATGTGAGTGAAAATAGGAGAAGAAGGTGACAGGAGAAAAGGGCAGGAAAGATGATGGGAAAATTCTAAGAAACATGAGTGCAAAAGGGTGAGAAACATGAGGGGAGAGAAGGGAGAGAATGTGAGGGGAAGAGCATGAGAAACTTAACTATTAAAAACAGTAAAACAGTCAGGAAATGTGAGGGAAACATTGTGGAAACCTGAGGGGGAAAAAAAAAAAAGAGAAACCTGAGGGTGGAAAAAGGCAGAAGATATGAGTGAAAAAAGGGCACAAAATATGAGAGGAAAAGTGTAAGGAACATGAAGAGAAAAGAATGATAAATGTGAAGAAAAAGGTGTGAGAAACATGAGAAGAAAGAAGTGAGAACGCTGAGGAGAAAAGTGAGAAACATAAGGAGAAATTTTGAGAAGGAAAACTGGGATAAGGAGAGAACCAAGAGGGGAGAAAAAGGTGGGAAATGTGAGAGGAAAAGTGTGAGGAACATGAGGTGAAAAGGCTGGGAATCATGAGTAAAAATGATCAGGAGAAGTGTCACAGTCTTGGTTGGGAAGGGGTGGAAATGTGAGGGAGAAAGGACAGGAAATGTGAACGGAGAAAAGGGCAGGAGAAAAGGCACCATTGACAAAAGAGCTGTAATAATTCCAAACCCATTCCCCCATACATTTGTCCATTTATTGGACAAGCCCAGGGCTGCTCTGTGTGTCCGTCTCTACCTCTGCCTTAATTCCCCTTTGGAAGCGGTGGAACTGGCCGGATCTGTGTCGCTAGAGGACACAAAGTGGAGCACGAGGGTTTGAATCACGAAACAGCCAGAGGTTTATTTCATGAGGCAAAAGCCCTTAAAGCCCTTATTTTGGGGTTTTTCACCCCTTTTTATAAGGTGTTCCAATACAGGTTAGCCTGATTGGTAGAAGAAACAACAGCTCCCTCATCCCATTGGTGGGACAAGAGAGAAACACTCTCAGAACATCTGTATGATTATTTTGAGAAACTAAAACCTTGTTTTCACTACAGTCCTTGAGAGAGAAGAAAGTTCTCAAAAGACTTTCCCTTGGGAACAGATCAGCCCCTGAGAGCTTGAAACTGTCTCAGGTTCAGAAAATCATGTCCACAGATCTGCCCACCAGCAGCAGCTGCTCCAAGCTGGGAACGTGACTGGCGGTGCTGATTTCCAGAGGCTTCTGTCCCCCAGGTGAAGCCAAGGCAGGGCAGGGTTGAAAAGCGCTGCTGGTGCTGGTGCTGCTGCTGGTGCTGGTGCTGCTCTGTGCCAGAGAGCCCCGGCTGGGCAGGGCACGGTGCCCACACACTGCGGGCTCTTCCTCCTGCTGGGCACACCTGGGAACAAGTCATGATGACTTGTGGGAAAAACAAGAGCTTTGTGGGGGCTGCACTGCTCCTCACACACTCAGGCCACCTACGGCACAGAGCTTTGGCCCCCAAAAAGGTAAACCAGAGGGAAACAGCTGGAAAAGGTTTCATTTCAACCTTTCTTACCTGCTCAACAGAAATGGCCAAAATGAAAGTTACCAAGCAGGGTGTGATCCCCACATCCAGCTTAGAAACAGTTAGAAAGAAGGCAATACTGTATTTCTGCACTGGTTGTGTGGGAAATCCCTTCCCTAACTTGTGCACACCCAGCAATGTCACCTACTCGTTTGTATCCATGGAACTAAGACATACTCAATACTTTGCTGAAGCTCACAGGCTAAACATTCCCCTAAATTATTTGACATATTTAAATCTCATCTCAGAATTTATCAACATGAGAGTAGGGCTGTCCTGAGGGTCTCTGGTCTCATTGTCATAGGTTCAGGAGGAGACCCATGCACAAAAGAACCCAAGACTCAGATGGGGTTGCAAAGCAAATTTATTCTATTAGTTGCAGTAGCAAATACTGCATACCAACCCCAGCATTCCCAAAAACCCGCTGAGCGGGAGAAGGAGCTGAAGCATCGTCCTCAGCAGGAGGGCAGGTAGGCAGTGCCCTTTCAGGACATCCCCTGCATCAAAACAGTGTGCACCTCGTCCTTCTCACCTCTCCACCCCAGACGCAGGCCTTATATCTCCTGCTCAGGAGTGGCATTTTCCCAGTTCCAGCATCAGCTCCCACAGGGCCAGCATGAGATGAGGCCACAATGGCTCAGAATAGCGACTCCAAGCCAACAAGGCCTCCATTATGCATTGTTCCTCTTTCAAAAGTTAACTGCCCACTGACTGACCAATACATTGCTTCTCTTGCAAGGGTCAAGTTCCCACCCCTTAAACGATACAGTTTTCTTCATTGTCTTGTCAACCTGCTCAAACATGGATCAAATGTGGCAGGGCCTCAAACACGACTGCAGTCCCTGACACAATCTTTTGGAAACACCCGTTCCTCCTCTTCTCCTCTGGATGTCAAGAGATTCCTAAAACCACTTTCTTCCTGTGAGTGCATTCCAGCTACCTTCTTACCAGGACCACTCTCTTTATTCTCAAGGCTAAGATAGCCACTTGCAGACATGAATCACTGCAGTGGGGGAATACAGGGTTCAGCACTGTTTGTTAAAGCTAATGGAATTCACGAGCCCTATTTGTTACACTTCAACACCTCTCCTTCCTTTTCTGGGAATTCAACACAAACTTAGTAAGTTCTGCAAGTGCTCTTGCTGCATAAAGCCACATTGTGTCTTTCATTCAGCAATTCATGAAGAAAACACCAATTGCCTACTGAGACACTTCTGCTCCCTCCCAAATCACTACTCAAGAACAAGCCTCAGGCACATGCCCATAGTCCCTCTCTGCCAGCAGCTCCGAGCTGCATTGCACAGTGCTTGCTGTGCCCCAGAGAGCACCAAGCAGGCTGGCCTGGTGCCCCTGAATATTTCTGCAAAACCCTCTGCATTTCACACCTTTGCTGTGGCTCAGTGCAGAGCTCCAGGATTGCAGGCGCTTGGTCCCAGAGCTGTGTGAGGCAGTGGCTCGTGCAGATGTGCCCTGACTTGCTGTCAGTGCCTCACGCTGGCCTCGGTTCCCCTGGCAGAAATGCCGTGCCTGAAGGACACTGCCCTGTGCTGGAGCCTGCGGAGCAGCCCGGCTCCCTCCCCCTGTGCCCAGAGTGCTGCACACACTGCTGACCATTGCCAGGAGTTCCAGGGCAGGCGGCAGAAGAGCAGCAATGGTCAGGCAGGGCAGCAGCCCTGGGCTGCTCTTTGCCTTTCTCTCCTCCTGTGCAGACTCCAGACAGCCCATGGCACCAGTGTGTGCTGTGCCCAGCACGGCGCCGCTTCCCCTCAGGAGCAGCCAGCTGCCAGCTTGGCTCTGAGAGCGGAGGATTTGCCTGGGGTCAGCAAGAGGCAGCCAGGGCCAGGCTGCTGCCTCTTGCAGCTCCAAGGGCCTCCTTCCAGCCTGCCTGTGCCGAGGCTCAGGCTTCTCCGGGCTCTGCCAGGGCTCTGCTGGGGCTCCAGCCTGGCCAAGGCCGGGCCCGCTCTCACCTCACAGTCGCTGACAGCTCTGCACCACAGGAGACCTTGCACAGCACCCTCACTGCTCTTTCTGCTTTCTCTCTTCAGCCAGACTCTCCTCCAGCCAAAGAGATTTCTCTTAGGGATACAAATCCAAGTGGCAGGAACCCAAATGTTCTCGAGTCACATCTGCACAGCCTGCATCTGCACGGGATGTTTGCGTTGCACTGCTCCTCCTTTGGTTTTTCCTGCAAATGCCATTGCTGTTTCTGCCTCAAATAGAAATGCCAGAGCTGGGCAAAATTTGGCCAGTTGGCCATATTCCAAAGGCAGTGTGGTCTGGAGAGGATGAATGAAGAGGAGCCTTCCCCCCTTACAAACTGTACCAAAGAAGCCATCAATGTCACTTTCCACCTCTAAGAAAAAACTGACAATTCAGAAGGAAATGTTGAGCTTTCTCACAGGGTCAGAAGGAGAGAAATGTTCCAAAGGAGTTGAGATTTTAGAAATTTTATTTAAAATCCTACTCTACAATCCTACACTACAAGCCTACACTACCATCCTGCACTACAATCCTACTCTATAATCCTACTCTACAACCCTACTCTACAACCCTACTCTACAATCCTACTCTATAATCCTACTCTAAACTGGGCATGGAGAAGGCAGTTCTAAATTAATTGTTGCATTCCTGCCTCCTCCTTCCACTTCTTTACTGCAACGATGAGAGGTGCCAGGCTGGACCCAGGCATGGCCGATGTTATAAATTGATGCTGCAGAAAGGAAAAGAAAACAACAAGAAAGCATGATTTTCCAAGCTAAGAGCTTCAAAGGCAGGGGAATACTTTTTAAATGGAAAGGGGATTGAGTCAGAGTAGGTCAGGAGCATGGGGCAAGAGTGGCACAGGTTGCCCCAAGAGCTGGTAGGAGGCCCATCCCTGGAAATATCTGAGGTGTGAGTATCCTGATCTCTTGAAAGATGTCCCTGCTCATTGCAGGACACAGACTAAATGACCTTTCCATGTCCCTGTGTGTTAGTTTGAGATGAATTGACATTTAGGGAAAGAAGTAAGAAACCCCGCACGGAAGTGATTTCTTTGAGAGAAGCTGCTGGGAGCTTCCTCTGTGCCTGAGACAGGCCAATGGCTGGCTAGTTCTGAGAACTGACAACATTTTGCACCATTTAGAAATGAGATGCGCCTCTGTGATGATGCACATTTTGAAAAACACCAGCCCGGGCACTGGCCCTCTTTGCTTCCGGAGCCCGAAGGTAACGGAGCTCTGCTGAGGCCGGCCCTGCTCGCCCACGGCCTGTGCTCCTGGGGGAGGCCGGGCCAGAGCCCAGCGGCTCCCGGGCGGGGGATGGAGGCTGTGGGACCCCAGCCCCAGGCTGGGCCAGGCCACGGCTGCTGACATCTTGCCCACACTAAACCCTCTCCCCGGCGTGCAGCGACGGCTCCAGGCTGAGTCTCCCCTCCCAGCGGCTCCCGGGCAGAGAGAGGGGCCCAGCACAGCCTGAAATCCAACACCGTGACTGCCATGACCTGGGTGAGATTGAACCCTTTCACTGCACAGATGAGACCTTTCTTACTCTTGTGGGCCTGATAATAAAATTTGTTATTCCTTTGAAGTTTGAAGCCTGTTTTGCCCTTCTCCTAATCCAGAGCTCCCAGCAAGAAATGAGTAAGTGCCCTGGTGATTTTAGCCAGCGCTAAAACCCAGCACTCCCTGCCAGCCCAGCCCAGTCTAGGATTGCTCCCCACTGTCAGCTGAACAGCACCAAGGTTGGAAGGGAGGAGGATGGGGGCTCATCTGATGCCTTGGATTTCAGTGGAGGAGGAGCCCATCCCTGGGACACTGTTTCACCTGCAGCCCTTTTGGCATTTTACCTGCAGCAGCTCCTTGGCAGACCAGCGCTGCGCCTCGCCTTTCTGCAGGCAGCAGCTCAGGAAGTCACGCAGCAAAGGCGAGAATTGCTCGGGCTGCCGCAGCTGTGGGCTCCCTTCTGTGGCTATGTGGAATTTAGCCTGGAGAAAAAGGAAACACAAGGCTCCACCTGCTTCTTTCCCATCTGGAACTGCTCTCCCAGAGCCCATTGTTCCAGCTCCACTCTGCAGTGGCAGTTTTTGCCCTGGCAGAGAGGCAGAGATGACTTTCCTGTAGCATTTGGATGACGACTTTCCTGTATCATGAAAAAACCCAAGCCCCAAAGCCACAGCTTTGCCAACATCCAGCAGATCTTGCCTTGGCAGCTGATTTCATTACCTGATCTACTTTGTGGCAACTACATCAGCAAATACATGTTTCCTTCTCGGAGGATTCCCAGCAGCTTGGCAGCCTTTTTGGAAGAGGGATTTTGCTATTCTAACTAACTCTACTATTTCCAAGGATTCTTATGTGAAAAGAATCTCTGCAG
The DNA here is from genome assembly GCF_971803275.1 of Cyanistes caeruleus. Taxonomy (NCBI): domain Eukaryota; kingdom Metazoa; phylum Chordata; class Aves; order Passeriformes; family Paridae; genus Cyanistes; species Cyanistes caeruleus. Next base: position 280,311 of record NW_028255937.1, read on the forward strand.
TGCTTGTTGGTCCCTTAAGCACAGCTGCCATGAAACAAAACTCATCAGGCTTTTTGTCCTGTTCTTGAAAATGATGGTAATTGGAAGGAAAGAAAGGAAATGCAGCAGGTGTTCCTCAGGGAAGGAAACAAACCTTTGGAATCTCATTTTCAACACAGACACATTAAGATGCCTCCACAAATGTATTGGGTTGAAAATGCCTGTTTGGGCACACAGGAGCCACCTGCAGCTCAGCCTCTCAGCACTCTGAAAATTTCAGGTTCCTTTATGTGGCAAAAGGAAAATATTCATGGTGAAATCAGAAGTGTCATCCCTGTGGTAACCCTGTGCTCGTTGGATTCTCAAGTCAATGCATTAACGCTGTGCCCCTCCCAGAAAGTGCCAGGAAACAAACAGGAGGTTTTGGCAGGCTCTCCCCGTCACCAGGCTCCAGCTTGGTGATATGGAGAAAGTGGCTTGGGTTAGGAAAGAAGGTGGTCACTGAGTGTCTCAGCAGCACTGCACAAGAAGCAGAAGAGACTCTGGCTTTACAGCCTCATCTCCAGGTTTCAGGCAAGTTTCCCTGTGAGAAGAATGGGGCTGCACCTCTTCTCTCAAAAGCACTGTTTTAGAAACTTGGTTCGGTTTGAGTTTCTTTGCTTCGTTTCTGGAAAGATAACACCAGCTCTGAGATGCTTGTTTCCTATTCTTGGGGCCATCTACACAGCCAAAAGGGCTGGAACGACTTCTAAGGCAAAGCAAAATGCTGCCTGAGAATGGAGATGGTTTGGGCGAGGTAAGGCTTGAGTTCCCCCAGTGCTGCAACCAAAGCTCCAGCAGATGCTGATGTGCTGCAGGGCCATTTGTAGAAGGGGCCTTGGTGGAAGTACTTCCAGCAGATGGCCATGGGATTTTGTGCAGTGAGCAGAGAACACGGGACAGGTGAGAAAGACAGCGGGATCAGAGAGTATTTGCTCCTTACCGATCGAGCAGTGAAACTGTCATAAGGAGTTTTTTGTTCGGCCATTTCAATTGCCACAATTCCAAAAGACCACACGTCCACTTTGGGGCCATATGGTTGATGCTTCACCACTTCAGGTGCCATCCACCAAGGAGTCCCGGTCACCGAGCACCGCTGATTTTGCTCAGGGGTGAGCTGAGCAGAAAGGCCAAAATCAGCTGAGGAGAAAGCAAAATACTCTTTTCATTTTAATACTGTCAATTAGGAAACCAAGCCAGAGAATTCCCCAGTGGAAGTTTGAGAATGTGCAGTTGAATTTCCTGGACAACACTCCCTGCTCTGTTTCCTTGGGGCTCTAGCCAAGGCAATATGAATTGGTTACTTCAAACATCCCCCCATTTCTTACACTTCCTCCAGCAGTGCCTTTTGTTCCCCTGAAGGTTTAGATTGCAGCTCCCTCCCTCTGGAAGGAACACACACAGACACACACAGAGCAATAGCACTCTGGGCTGCTTGTGGTTCCTTGTCATAGCTGTGTGCACCCTGTAACTGTGCCTTCAGCCCACAGCAGGGGGGACCCCTGCACTGCCAGCAGCAGCATTTTTGGGGAGCTGGCAGTCACTGAAAGCAGCCCCACACCCCCCATTCCTGGAAGGCTGAAGCTGAGCAAGAATACACTGACCCAGCTTGACAGAGCCGTCGGTTCTGAGAAGGATGTTGTTGCTCTTGACATCTCGATGGATCACGTGGTTGGAGTGAAGAAAATCCAGACCTTGCAGACACTGAGAGAGAAAAGAGAACCAGGGGGGCAAAAAGTAGTGCTGTGAGTTCATCGCACAAGCAAGGAAACAGCTGTGGAAGGTTCCCTTTGCAGGGGAATGGGGAGGAATGGCAGAACACAGCGCCATTGAGAGCAAGAGCCTGCTGCTCCCACAGGAGCAGAGCAGCACCTTTCTCAGGAAAGGCATGTCAGCTTTTGAAAGAGCACCAGCAACTGCTGTTGTAGACTGTCCCCTGCAAAGCAGCCAGGGTGACTGCAGCTGCAGTGCATGTGCTCAGTAGCAAACAGCTATTGGGCTGCACTACTATCCTTTTCAGCTGAGGACTAAAAGAAATTAGTCTCTCTTTTTTTCTTTCCTGTTTGTTTCAAATCCTGCCACCACACCTTTGCTTTAGAGACAAGGAATGTAGTGCAGACAGGCAAAAGTTTAGCTAGGCAAGGTGGAGAAGTGCAAATGCCAATGCAAGAGACAGAGCTAGAATACAAGAGCAGGGGATAAGAGTACAAGAAGTGAGTCCAGTGAGTGTAGGGGCACTGGCAGACAGTTCCCTTGAGATGCTCTTGCTTGCCCATAGCCTAGCAGCAGCACAGAAACCAAGCTTGGCCCATGAAATCCCTCCCATTCTGAGCCCCAGACAATGCAGCTCAAGGCCTTGGAAGCACAGATGGGATCCCTGACCTCTCGACTGACAGCTGCAATCTCTCCTTCAGACATTTGAATCTCGTCAATGAGATCTCTCAGAGTGCCTCCGTCCATGTACTCCATCACCAGCCAGAGTTCCTCATGCACAAGGTAGCTGAAAAAAGGAAACAAGGCCATGCAGGTGAACATGCACGGCTAGGTTGGTTTTTTGCTTGAGTCTTGTTTCTGGGTCCCTTGGAGACAAGGGCAGAAGTAAAGGCATAGACATTGCCTCTAGGCTGTGCAGTGTTTGCAGTCTGTGCTGTCTCAAGGAGAAAGGCAGTTTAGGAAGAGCCCAGATAAAAAACCTGTCATGCATGGCATTTCTGGAAATAAGCACCTAGTCTTCCTGGCATGCACAGCAATGGAAAAGAGGGGCAACAATGCAAGGGCAATCCTCTCTTGGATGGTTCATCAGCATTTAAGAAACTTGAAAAACTCAAGCCCAAAGAACTGTGGAGGCAATGAACTTAGAAGGTATTGAATTCTTAAGATAGGGCTGATGCAGGGTTTTGAACAATTTTCAGTCTGCATTTGCCAGGGTGGATTCATGCAGACAAAATGCAGTCTCTTCCCATCCATTGGAGATAAGTAGAGAAATAATCATTAACAGCTCTATTTCCTGCCAGTGACCAAAGTGGGTTTTTAAGCTCTCATGCTTGTAGTATGTAAAGAAACATTCAAGGGATAGGACCGTGACCACTCACCTGGCTAAGTAATTCACGATCCTGGGACTCCTATTACTCTCCATGATCCTGATTTCATTCATGGTTAGTATCTTCCTACTCACTCCTTGCACATTTATTTTCTTTATGGCCACCTCAAATGACATTGAAAAGGAGTAATTTGAGAAAATGGGTAGCATGAGACCACAACACACATGGAGCAAGTGATTTTGGAATGGCACAGCCAAGCTGTGCCAAAGTGCCTTGTGATTAGACCTCATCACTGGAGTAATTAGGGAGTGACATTCCAACAGCCCATCTCTCTGCTCCCTTGGGGGTCAGTTACAGGACATGTGGCCACTGGCGATTTGCCTTGTCCACAAAGCCTGTTCCAAGTGCAATTTGCAGGCTGGCTCCAGTCTGTGCTTCTTGTGCCTTTTCAGCACAGCTCTACTCAAAGCTCCAGCCACAGCTGTCAGCAGTGGGGAAAGGCCTGGAGAGCAGCAGAGGCTGCAGGGGCTGTTGACATTTACCTCTCCTCCTGTTGCAATGTCAAGTGCTCTGGAAACCTCTCCAAAACCCCTAGAAACAAAACAGCAGCAAAGAAAGGAGAAGCCATTTAGATCTTGCACTGAAAGCCAGTCCAGACAGGAGAGCTCTGCTGTAAATGCCTAAAAGCTGCAGGTTGCAGGAGGGGTCTGCCAGAAGGCAGATGATGCATTTTCCCCTCAAGTGCCTGGGCACTGGGCCTGTTCCTGAAGCCTTGGGCTTTACTGCCTCAGCTCCAAAAGGCAGCTTATTCCTTCATCTCGGGTGTCAGCTTCTAAACTGTGCAATTCTAATCCTGAGCACGCAGTATTTCCTTTAGCAAACTCTTGGAGAGAAATGTTCCTGAGAACTGTTATCTGACAGCTCTCATTGGGGGTAGGTTGTGCTTTCAGGCAAGCAAGATTCTTCTCCTTTCATTAGTGTGGCCAGATGATTTGGAGAAATCCAAAAATGCGAAGGAAATGAACCCTGAGCTGTCCCACACTTGAGAGACAAGCAGATTTACCAGGTTCTGTTCCTTGCTGCAGGCAAGACCTTGGCAGCATGGAGATGTCTTTGACAATGCCTTCTGAGCACACTTGACAAATTCTGGCCAGTACTGAGAGATGGGGCAGACTAAGCCCGCTGTCTAAACATGTGGACAACCTGTCTGACTTCCCACTTGATGGATATTCCCCCAGTGAAACCCCTGGCCCATGGCTGTGTAGAAGTGACTGTGGTTGGACTCACCCACTGCCAAGACTTTCCAGTTCAATGTATTTTGTGATGGGATTTTCCTTGTTCACCATTCTCCCTGAGGGAAACAAAATGCAAGATGCTGACTTTCAGGCAGAGATCCGAACTTGCAGGAGATGCCAAAGGCAGCCCCGCTGTCTGGGGCTCTGAACCCTCTGTGGTCAGCTGGGCAGCAAGCACAGCAGCAACAAGACAGGCAGTTGTGCAGTACAAATGGGCAGCAGAGAGACTGATTTTGTCCAGTCCTTGGAAGGAAATGAAGCGCAGAGAGCACAGCAGGGCACAGCACAAGGCTGGCAAAGGCCAAGCATGAGCACTGACAAGCAATGGCAAGAAGACACAGCCAGCCTGAGCCCCTGACAAGCTGTGGCCCCCGTTCAGGACACAACAGCATTGCCTTGGAGATCAGACACAGCCAGGTGCAGATCAAGGCCCTTTTGTGTCCCAGCAGGTGAAGGTAGACACCAAATCAGCTGGGATCTTTTCTCAGCCCCACCAGGTCTTTTCTGAGAGCACAGCACTGGCAGCTGTTATGGGCAAGAAGCAGATTAAATGGGTTGTGCTGCAGAATCACAAAGGGCTTGATGTGTTTTCCCAGAGACTGATCTGAGCAGGGCTTGGGCCAATAGGTTGGATTCTAAGAGTCATGGGAATGGCTGGGAATCAGGGATGAAAAAGTGCCATGGATCTGAGGAATACACAGCACAGGGGCTGCAGGCTCGCTCCTGAGAAATGCCTGCAGTGCTGTTTTATCTGATCACACCACGTCGATGTGTCTCTTGGACACATCTTTAGAAAAATAAAACTAGGATATTAATTACAGGTTGTTATACAAGTATCTGTTTCTTCATTGTGGGCCCAATGAAAACATCTCTTGCTCTCTGTTTCTGCTGTCACCTGATGTAGTTTCAAAGGAGTCCTCACTGACAAAAAATACAGCATTCTCATAAAAACCTTGTATATGTAGTAGAGGCAATAAAAACAGTCCTAAAAATGACACCAGTAAGACACATGGGGCAGAACAGCTCTTTCAGGATGGAGAAAAAGCAAAAACCCCTAAATGCAAAACCAAACAAGGATAAAAACTGAAAACTAAAAACGGAACCACAACAAAAAGACAAAACCCCAAAACCAATCAATATCTCTGAAGTCTTTTGGTTCTGACAAGTGGTGGGAAGTCTGGAGTCTAAGGAGAATCTAGGAATCAAATATTCTGTTCAGTTTGGCCACTAGCACACAGGACTTGCATAGATCATTTGCTGGGCCACAGCCTTCTGCTGATCCAAGAACAATTCCTGCTTCTGCCTTTAGTGGCAAGGGAATGCCAGGCAAAGCCGAGCCAGTCCAAGCTGCCCTCAGAGGCAGCAGGAACAGCCAGAGCGCTCTCTCGCTGCCTCAGAGCACAGCAGTTCCTGTGGGGAGTCCTAAATGTCTCTGGGACACCAAAGTGAGGAGGATCATTTGCTACAGCTCTGCTGGCACGTGCACACAATACACTGTCCCTCAGACAAGAAATACACCAGACGTACTCAGTTGCTCCACGAAGTCTCCCAGGCTCTCCTGGAGCTGAGCAGCAGATGTGTCACTGCTGGAAATGGACAAACTGCCCCGGCTCCACTGCTCAGCTTGGGCAACAAAGGCTCCTTTAGATGCTGCTGCTGCTGCTGCTGCTGCAGCAGATTGAATGGAAGAGCCTGTGTAGATCTGAGAGAAGAAAGGAGTTTGTGTCAGAAAGCTGGCTGGCAGAGATTACCCCGAGTTCCCTTTTCAAATGCAAGCCCTTAGGACGTTGCTGTTAGCCACATGCAAAGCTCATCAACTAGATTTTTTGGATTCCCGCTTCTGGAACCAAATGGTCAAAACCCAAGGCTGGTTTTAATCAAGTTCATGGCCAGTTTCATATTCCATTTTCCTGGATTTTATGAAGGATGCCTGCAACAACGACCATTCCACTTCCTCCCAAGGATCCCTTTCCCCCTCCAAGGGCTGCAGACACATTTGCAGCTCCTTGTTCTAATGTTGGAGCTCCTCCCCCTCAGTCCTCTTTTCCTGCACCATCTTCAGAAGGTGCTCAGCCTGCAGCACTTGTGCTTGGGACAGTACCTGTGCCTGCCGCCGACCTTGGGGCTCTTCATCAGCCGGCATTTGCTGGAAGCCTTCGCAGGCTGCCAGGTGAGATATCAACACGTCCACCTCAAGTCAAAGAGAACAAAGCAGTCAGAGACCACAGCTTGTCCCTGTGTGCCAAGGCTCATTGACTGTGAGCAAAGGGAAAGAGCAGGACAGCAGCAGATTCACCAAGGGATACAGACAGCTTGCAGCTTGTATTCCAAATCTGTCTGGGGGACTGTGTTCACTTGCAAAAAGCCCTGAAGAAACAAGGAGAGCAGGAGCAGGCCAGCAGGAATCCCTTGAGATGAGTGCTGGCAAAAGGGGCAAATGACTGGTGCCACTGTCCAGGGCAGCAGCTGAGATTGAGCACAGCAGGAAATGTCCTTCCAAGCAGCTGGGATAGACACTACAGGAGGATGGCACTGAGAGGCATCAGCCCAGCCCCCTGCTGCTCTGCAGAGGAGAGGCAAGAAGGGCAGAAAGCACCAGACTGCAGTGACTGCTGTGCCTATCGCTCTTTCACTCACTCGATTTTCTAGAGCCTCTTGCTGCTGAGCGAGGAGATGGAATTTCTCTTCGATGATTCTCCTTTCTTCCTCCAGCCTCTCCTCCCTTGCCCTGATCCTAGCCTCAGTTTCCTGCAGCTCTGCCAGAAGCTCCTCCTCGGAGGCCTGTGAAGAATGACAGAGAGGAATGTCCATGAGTGGAGTGTCTGCCACACTTTCACTCACCTGGTTTTCTTGATTTCCTCTCTGCCAGGGGAGATTCATCTCCTCTTGGATGCTTCTGTCCTCCTCAGGCCTCCTCTTCACTGCCATGATGGCCCTCGGAGCTTCGGGCAGCTCTGCTTGGGGCTCTGCCTCGATGTTCTGTACACACAAATGGAGAGCAAGTGCCTGGGAGCTGCCATCAGGCTCAGCTTCTTCCTCCGTTTCAGCCTCAAAATCACACTCATTCAGTCACTTCTTTCTGCTTCCCTACCCACCTCTGCTTCCACTGTAACCTCCTGTCCCGCTGCTGATCTCTGCAGAGGCTCTTTGCTTTCAGGGCCTCTGGCACTCGTGGCCTGCTCAGTCCCAAGAGCTGCGTTTTATGCCCCTCTTCCTGCCCTTCACTCTGTCCCCTGCTGAGTCAGCCTTACCTGGCCATTCTCCAGTGGCTCTTCCACCTGCTGCCCCAGCTGCTCTTCCTGCTCTTGGGCTGGGAACAGCTCTCCCTCAGGCTGGCACGGCCGTCCTGATAAAACAATCTGCTCCTGCTCTTTCTCTGGATGGACCTGCAGAGAAAGCAAGAGAAGATGGGCTTCAGCTTCTCATCCAACATTTGTGGGCCAAGACTCAAAGACTGATGGGCTCCCACGTTCCCAAAGCTCTGTGCTGCTGCTCTCCTGCCTTCTTCTCTGCCCGTGGGGAAGCACAGATTCCAAAGTGACCCTGGCAGTGCAATCAGGGCCCATCTGGCACTGAATCTCCAACAGACTCTTGGGCAGCTGACAGGAAATGTGGGGCATTTCTCAAGGGCCTCCCTCCCCTTCTGCTGTGTCCTGCTTGTCTCTCCCTAGTGACTGACAGCCAGCCCTGTCCCACAGCTCCATCCTGGCTCTGCAGGGGCTTCCTGGCTGAGCTCAGCCCTTGGGAGAGACACTGCTGGAGTTCATGTTCTTTTCAGGCCTGCACTGCCACTCCTGCCCCTCTGACATCTACACTCTTGTTAGAAATCCTGCTCATTCAGGAGACAAGGATGTGTGCAATTGGATCCTCTGCTGCAGGTCAGAGAGCCTCTATGGCCACCTCAGGATATGGAAGAGGACCAAGGTGTTTCTCCTCCCTCTTTTGTCAGCTGAGAATTCTGAGTGGCACTGACAGAGATCCTCAAAAGGCCCCAGCAACAAATTAATTGACACACCCCTAGGGATGCCAATGAAGGAAGCCATGGGTCATGTAATGCATGTATGACCAAAGTCACCAAAAACCACCTAAACCATGGAATTGTCCCACCTCACTAGGACAGGCAGAAATTTATAGGTTAAACAGGGAGTGTCAGGACAGAAGAGGCAGGAGGAGGAAAACAGCTCTGAGGAGAAAAAAACAACCATCTCTAAAGGGGTTCTTAGCAACACAAGACAGCACTCAAGGACTTGCAGCTTTGCCCCCACACTAGGCTCCAATGCAGTTTCCAAAGCTGCAGACTTCACCACAAAACGTATCAAGAGAAACTTGCCACTTGTGGATTTTGCCTCAGAAGAAGGGTTCAGAACTACACAGTTTGTTTCTTTGGCCACACAGGACAAGAATGGCCGGCCACAGCTTCAGGGACAACACAATCATCTCCTTGCAGCTTATCAAAAGCCAAAAGACAGGTGGCCTAAAAGACTCTGCAGAAGTGAAGAATTACTCCAGAAAACTGCAGAACACTTCTCCAGGTCATCCAGAGGTTTCCAAAAAGGGACAGCAAACAAAACAAGCCCTGTGAGCCCCAGCAATGCCGTGTGAGCCCTTGGCCATGGCTTGGCAGAAGCCAAGAGACAGAGCTTCCCTGAGCCAAGCAGCCAGCTGCTCACCCGCAGGCAGCAGCGCTTTGGGGCCTCAGCACGACGGCTCAAAGCCCAATTTCCAGCTGCCACGGGATGGGGGAATGGCTGGGTGCTGGCAGGACTCCAGCACTCAGCATCCTCAGCCAGCAACAGCAAGTGCTGGCTGCTCAGAAACTTGCAGCTCTGCCTTGCACTAAAGACAGCAGCACCCAGCACTGGCACTTACTGTCTGGGCATGGTCAGGCTGGGCTGTGACCACAGCTGGAGGCTCGTGCTCCTTTTGCTCATTTTGCTCCTCTTTGGCCTCTTCTCCAGGAGCAGAGGGAGCCACAGCAGAGGCTGCTCTTGCTTCTGGGCTCTGTGGACAGATGGTGGAGTTAGGGACAGGCAGCTCCCTATCATTTAGAACCTTATTTCTCTTCAGCTCGATTTCTACAACCAGCTCTACCAAGCACAAATCATCAGCTTTGATAGCAATGGGATTCTAAGTCTCTCCAAGTAAATTAAAATGGGTTAATTCAACCAGGCTGCAAATAGTTCTGAATTAGAGAGTTCACCCTGGCTACTATCAGCAAGCAACGTTCTCTCTGCAAATCTGAGCTTTGAGTTCTTTTAAAGCTCTGCAATGGAAAATTAGGAAATAGCCAACAATGCCTTTGCTATTGCTGTTGTAAACATGGAAATGGATCTTCTTTCAGCCCACCCAGCTGGCCCTCTGCACTCTACTGCCACAGGCCAAGCTCACAGTTCCCTGCACAATTCTGAAACACCAGGAACATCAAATGTTCCTTTCTGACTCACCTCAGGATCGGCACCTCTGAACACACGGGTCACATGACCTGCAGTGGGCAAGGAAAATGAACCAAATTCTTTGAGAAAACTGGAGAGAACCGTGGCCTATTTAGAACAGCATCTGAGAAGATCTCCCAGTCTGCATTGTCAAAGGTGTCCTGCTTGACTGGTGTGGTTTAAAGCAGCAACTAAAAAATCACTAGAAAACTTACTTATTTCTTGCAGTGAGATATGGATTAGAACAAGAGCAAAACAAGCTTAAAACTTAAATGAAATAAAGAAAGTTTATTTACAAAAACTACAAGAATAAGAAACCAGAATAAAACTTCCAGAACAACCCTTTTCTCCCCCACTACCCAACCATTCCCTTGTTTACATGACAACATGGAGACAAAAAACTTTGGAACTTTGGTGTTTACAACAGTCCCAATTCCTGCTAGAGTCTTTTCATCAGTCTTTGTAGAGAAACAGAAGTCTTCTTCTGCTATCTATGGAGTTTCTCACAAGAAAACGATTTTTCTTCATAGCTTTCCATTTCTCTGGTTCCAGCTGCCCAGAAATCTGCCATCAGTTGTCTCCTCCCATTTTCCATCACTCTGAGGTGTGTTATGGGTCATGAGTCTAGGGATGTCATTTTTATGAATGAGTTATTCAAAGGCAAAAGTTCTCTTTATCTGTTTTTCTGAGCCCCCCTGGAAACAGAAGTTTTCTTTTTGCTTCTTAAAAGCCACAAATCTTCAACTATTACTTCTCCCCCTCTGTTCCAGCATCTCACAGTGTCACAACTACTTCATCATTTGCTCAAAATCCACACTTGGAAACACTCCATTCCTCCCAATATACTCTGTCATGAATTAAAGGAGGTTTTTTCAGAACACTACTGTCCATGCCCATAGCTTTAACAGAAAAATATTTCAGCTTATTAAAGCATCTCCTTATTTCTCTTCCCCCTCTCAAGTTAATTTTTTTCTTCACTTTCTTGGATGGGTTGATGGTTGATCACTCCCTCTCCCTCACTCTGGAAAAAAAGGATTAATCTGCAAGTCTCATGCAGGTAGTAAAAGAGTTAAAATCTTGCTAAAGCTGCAGATGTTGATAGTGTCAGGTTTCAGTTCAGTGGCAGAAACTGCAAACCAAGTCAGGCCAGCCGGCTCCGTTTCTCCCCCCACCCCGCCCTCTGCAGCCTTGTCCGGCCTGGAGTGGGGGAGGAGGCCGAGACAGAGCCCTGTGACCTCGTCAGAAGCCAGAAACCAAAGAGAGCAAGAAATTCCCGGCCTCACATCTTCAGGTGGTGTTCACAGGTTGATCTCACTTCTCAGTAGTTAAAACCGCTGCCAATTCTCACCCATGGCCAGGAATTAGTCAGGAGAAAAAACTCCCATCAGCCTCCAGCAGTTTCAACTTCCCGAGCTCTCAGAGCTATCTTAAAAGTAAAGTCACCCCAAGAGATTGAGCCAGCAAAGTGAGGAAATGCCAGACTCTGCTGCCACAGGCTCTCCCGTGGAGGGAACAGAAGCCCTGCAAATGCTGCTCGCAGCCCCCTGGCTACAGACACCCCGTGTTTTGCTGAAGGTGTTGACAGGAGCTTTACCAAACCAGGGGCATCCTCATGGTCTTTGTGTTTCAATAGCAACCCGGTCACTAAGAAAGAGCAGGGAGACCTACAAAAGCCAGCTCAGGTTCCAGCCAGGGAAAACCTCTACTTACGTGCCAGGTTGGTCAGGAAATAGCCGGAGTAGCCGATGACATAAATGGCGCAAACTGCAACAGCGAGCTGCTCCATCACTGTAGCACTGCTGTGCCAGTTTGCACACTCTGCTCCACCACAAAAACAAACAGGGCTCCTGTCAGTGTGCAGCTGCCCACTGACAAACGCCTCAAGCAGGAGGATGCTCCTGCACTGAGCAAGCCCAAGAGCTGCTCTGACCCTGAGGCCTTCCGTGCACCAAGGCAACCTTGGGATGTCACCACGACAAGGTGGCATCCATGCCCTGACATCACAAAGCCAATGTTCTGCGCTGCTCTGGGAATTGATGCAGAGCAACCCAACCTTCCCTACAGCAAACACAAAATTGCCTGGCAGGTTCTCCTCTGTCACAAAGGGTCACAAATCCTTTGGTGGGCTGTGGGAAATGGAAAGACAGAAACTTCCACAGATACTGAAGGGTTTCATTTACAGCCTTGGAAGGAGCTTGGGTTCATGCAATGCTAAAGGTTCACAGACATTGAGTCGAGAATTCATAAGCTTATGTTCCTATAGCTGCAAGTAAGAATATGCCATAAGTAAATAAAAAACTGCATTGAGTGAGATGGTGGAGAGATTTCAACTGTAATTGTGTGATTTTATAGAGTAAGCTATGAATCTAAATATTATCCTAAGAAGCACATGTGTGTAGGTGAGCTAGCAGTGTATTGGGTGAAAAGCAGACACAGTGCAGCAGAACTTGGCAAAGGTGAAAGGTGATTAAGTAATAATAAACCTCTTCAATTTAGTGCATTAGCCAAAAATCTGAAATTAGCGAATCTCAGCCACTGCACCAGGCTGAAGCTGAGGATCCCCAGCCAAGCTCAGAGGGAGGAGAACACAGCATTTGTGGGATCCTTTCCAGTCTGACTTACTTTAGCTGGAGCCTGGGGGAGGAGAGAGCAGGAGAAGGGTTGGCTGAGTCCTCTCCCCTCTGCCTTGCCCTTCTCTGCTGGATCCTCAGTTCATCCCACACCCACCCCAAGACTCCATCCCCATCCTACTGGTGCTGACAGGATAAAAGGAGCTAAAAAGGAAAAAACCAAAAATGTGGAGAAGAGAGTAAAAGAGAAGCTTAAATGCAGCTTGAATATTAAAGAAATACATATGTTAGTGACTGCTGGCTGTTCAAAGGGAGCTGAAGGGGAAGCACCCCAGAGCACTCAGCCTTCCTTGTTCCCATCCCTGGGGATCCTTGTCCCTCCCAATGGCTCCCGTGGCTCTCCCAGTCCATCCCAGCCTCCCCCAGTCCATCCCAGTCACACCAAGTGCCTCCTCTTGTCCATCTCTCCCCTCCGTGGATCGGTCGCCCCTCAGCCAATCAGAGCGCGTCTCTCTGATGACTCATCAGTTGCCGGGCAGATCCACAGAGCCGAGAGCCCCGCGCTGGACTCGGCCTCCCAGTGCCGCGCACTTCATTCCCAGTCCCTCCCAGTGCCACCACAGTCCCTCCCAGTGTCACCACAGTCCCGCCCAGTGCCACCACAGTCCCTCCCAGTGCCACCACAGTCCCGCCCAGTGCCACCACAGTCCCTCCCAGTGTCACCACAGTCCCGCCCAGTGCCACCACAGTCCCTCCCAGTGCCACCACAGTCCCGCCCAGTGCCACCACAGTCCCTCCCAGTGCCACCGCAGTCCCGCCCAGTGCCACCACAGTCCCGCCCAGTGCCATCACAGTCCCGCCCAGAGGCCCGGGAGTCTCTCCCACTCCTTTTAGCCCATTCCCAGTCCATTTCGAATTCATTCCTCCTTCCATTCCCAGACATCCACGCCTTCATCGAGTGTCCCAGTATCCACTCTCATCTCTTTCAGCGCCTCCCCAGTCCCTGACAGCCTGTTCCCGGTCCCACCCGACCCCACACCACTCCTCTCCCATCTCTCCCAGTTACCCCCCAAGCTCATCCCAGTCTGTCCCCGCTGATCCCCAGTGCCCATCCCCATCGTGTCCATCTCGCTGGTGCCCTCCAGCTCCCAGCCCGGCGCCGGCCGCCTGCTCTGCTCCCTGATGGATTTCTCCCCTGCCCACATCCAGCTGAGCTGCTCCCAGGGCCAGCAGCAGCTCTCGGGCCACGTGCTGGCCACTGCCGTGCTCCCCAGCGGGGACTGGAGCCAGCAGCTCCTGGTGCTGCTGGAAACCGCCCCCGGCAATGCGGGCTCAGCTCCAGCTGCCAGGTGGAGCACGGCAGCCTGGAGCACCCCCTGAGCCGGCACTGGGGCACGGCCCGGCCCCCACAGCGCCGGGGGCAGCGGGGGAGGCACTGGGGGGGCCCAGAGGGGGATTGGGGTGTGCTGGGAGGAACTGGGAGGGAGTTTGAGATAGACTGGTTTAAACTGGGGAAGGGATTGAGGTGCTTAGGATGGCTGGGAAGGGGTTTGAAGGATGTTGGGGAGGGTGGGATGGGGTTCTGGGGGTCCTGGTGGACCCTGGGAGGGAGTTTGGGGCGTACTGGGTGTCACTGGGAGGGATTTGAGTGAGCCTGGAGGGACTGGAAGGAGACTGGGAGATTGGAAAGCAGGGATTGGGATGAGGTTGGTTGTGCTGGGCAGAGACTGGGAGGAATCTTGATGAGTCCTGGTGGGGCTGGGAAGGGACTGGGAGAGGGTTTGGGGGTCCAGGGGCAGTGGGGAGAAATTGGGAGGGGGCTGTGGGATCCTGAGAGGAACAGGAGGGGCTCTGCTGGGTCCTGGGGAGGCTGAGAAGAGACTGGCAGTGATTTACCAAAACAGCAATATTGATCCAGTATCAACATCAATCTGTTAAAAGACAAAAAACCTCTCCAACAGTTTAAAGTTACAAAGTGGATGTTTAATCACAGCACTGGGCGAGTGTGGGAGTCACCCCTTAATACGCACTGCAAGCTGACAAAATATTCCAGTGTGAATTTATTAACAAAAGTCTTAAATATCCAAAATATGAATACATATTCATAATGCTAACACCTCCCATGCTCCACTTCAGATTAAAATTCAGAGTAATGAGTTTAAAACGTCACCATTCCTGTGTGGTGGGCTCCCTAAATAGAGGAGGGGGTAGTTTTGGCGAGGAGGAGTCATCAAGAGATGAAGGAAAACCATTCTTCCTCACTCTCACCTTTCTACCTTTACAATGGTTGACATTACAAATAACATTTGGTACAACTCAATTTCCTCCCTTGTGACTTTTAAATGGGTTTCCAGATGTAAGGTCTGTGATCTTCCTGAACCCGTTTATCAGTTTTTCTTTTCTCATTATGAGCACATCTAAACAAACATACAGTGACAAGTAATTTTTTACCTCAGTCCGAGATTCATTATCTCAAATCCTGCTTCTCACTTAATCATTAACTCTGACTAGTTCCAGCAAGGCCTATCTCTAGCTAAGATCTACAATTTTTTTAAAATATCTTATTGTTTATGAGGGAAGGAGGTTTCAGAGGAGGTCCTGGGCGGGCTGGGGGAGACTGGGAGGGAACTTTGAGGTACTTGGGGGTTCTGTGAGAGGTTTTGGGGGTCCTGACCTCTGCAGATGCCCCAGAGATGCCGTAAAATGCCACCTGCAGCAAGATGCTGATGGGGATTGGGGGCTCCATGTTGGGTTTAGTCTTTCTGGCACTGGGGCTTGGCTTCTACCTGAACAAGAATGTGAGACAGGGTCCCTAGGTTTGGATATCCCCTCTCCTAGAGTGTGTGTCTTCCTTCAGGGCCCCCAAGCCCAGTGTCACACCCTTTTCTCTGCCCACACAGCTCCTGAGGCAGCGACAAAAGTTTCTCTAGGATTGAAAGTCGAAAAATCCACTCTCCTCAAGGAATTCCCATTGTTGGTCTGTGTCCTGATGGACTTCATTCTCCTGCTTTCATCCAGGTGCCCACAGGGAGCCAGGAAGATGTGGAGCCTCCCAGCCAGGTGTCTTCCCAACACAGATCACCAGGACCACGGATCACCAGGGCTCTGCCCAACGGGGGTCACTGGGGATCATCCAACACCCATCCTCCCATGGGGGATGGAGCTGGAGCAGCGCACGAAGCTCTTCCCGCACTCGGGGCACTCGCAGGGCTTCCCTTACTGGTGCCTCCGTTGGTGTTGGGTCAAGTGAGAGCTCTGTGAGAAGCTCTTCCCACACTGGGGACACTCGTAGGGCCTCTCCCCAGTGTGGATGCGCCGGTGGACAGTGAGGGTGGAGTTGCGGTTGAAGCCCTTCCCGCAGTCGGGGCAGCGGAAGGGCCTCTCGTCTGTGTGAATCCGCTCATGTACGAGGACATCAGAGCTGGTCTGAAACCTCTTCCCACACTGGGGACACTCGTAGGGCCTCTCCCCAGTGTGGATGCGCTGGTGTGCCCTCAGATTGGAGCTCCACCCAAAGCTTTTCCCACATTCCAAGCAGGTGTAGGGCCGTTCCCCTGTGTGGATCACCTGGTGTCTCATCAGTTCAGAGACATCTCTGAAGCTCTTCCCACATTTCCCACACTCATAGGGCCGTTCCCCAGTGTGGATCATCTGGTGATTCCGCAGGCTGAAGCTCTGGCTGAAGCTCTTCCCACATTCCCCACACCCATAGGGCTTTTCACCAGTGTGGGTCACCTGGTGCCGGATCAGCTCAGAGCTCCACCTGAAGCCCTTCCCACATTCCAAGCACTTGGGGGGCTTCTCCCCCAGCTCTGAGCTCCGGCTGGATCTCTGGCCGTGTTCCTGGCACTGGGGGGATCTTTCCTCCTCGCAGCTCCCTGGACTGGGTTTGCAGCCCTTCCTTGTGTGGCATCTCCAGGGCTTTTCCTCCTCCGCCTCCATCTCAACACAGTTTGGGAAAGAAAATTCCTGGTTAGGAGGAAAAAAAGAGAAGAGACCGCCTTGGACTGGGGGTTCCTCCATGCCCAAGGTCATCTCAGAAAGTCACTGGGCATCTTGTGTCTGTAACAAACCAAAACACCAAGATTCAGCCCAAACATCCTCCAAACATCAAAACGAAGATCAAGAACTACCCAAACATCAAATTCAGGCAAAACCCACTCCAGAATACAAAGATTCAGCCCCTGCAAAAAAGCAAACCAGCAACATTTAGCCCAATAAATCTCAGAAACACCAAGATTCAGCCCAGCGAAAATCATGGATCACCCTCTCCAGTCACCTGCTGACTGTGGGCAGGGCAACACTCCTGGGACTGCACATACAGGGAGGGAGGAACCTTGTGCTGCTTCCTCTTCCTGCTCTTCCTCCTCCGTGTCCCTACTCTTCCTCACACTCCACTTCCTCCTACTTCTCCTTCTCCCTCACAAGTCCACCTTCTCATCCCATGTGCATCCTATGCCCGTTTTGTTCCTCAACCCCGCTTCTCCTTTCCTTCTCCTGCTGCCCCCAGGCCCAGCACCCACTGCCGCCTCCCTCTTCCCCCCCAGTCCCACAGCATCCCACCGCAGGGGCACGGATGCAGCTGGGCCAGCTCGGCCTGGGGCAGCGCTGGGCTCTCGGCCACTTCCGCCCGCACTCGCTCCCCACTGCAGCCGCTCCCGCCACCACAGCGCGGGGGGGCCCGGCCTTGGCGCTCCCCCCTCCCACCTCCCCAAATTCCCCTCCAGGGGGGCGCCAAGGCCCGGGGAGGCACAGGTGGGATCCAGGTAAGACCATTGAGGGAAGAAAATGGAATGTTAGAAGGGCATCCTGGACAAAGGGATGATGACCCCAAAATATCTCTCAAGGGTCCCTTGGGAGCATGTGGAGGTCGTCTGCACATTCCCCCAGAGCTAACTAGGGATATGGACACCCAGGGGGGCAAGAAGGGAAGTCCAGAAGGGATTCAGACAACAGGGGATGGATGGTGTTGGTGTGCTGGGAAGGGATTGGCTGAAGGGGAGTGTGCAGGAATGTGCTTAAGGCAAGAAGCAGCAGGAGGAATCTATGGGGTAAGAAAAAGGATGATGGAAAAGAGGAGGAAGAAAAAAATACTGAGGACTGGGATGTTTTTCAGACGGGTCTTATCCTCAGAATTTGCCAGCTGACTCAGATCCTTTGTATCCCAGTTTTGGAGGACAGGAAAACAAGGAGGTGAGGATTTCAGGGGGTTTCTCTGAGCTGGGAGCGGCAGGAGCGGGCGCAGAGCTGCGGCACCGGGAGCACGGGCTGGGGGCCTGTGGGGAGCTGTGGGGCCGGGCCGGGGCTGTGGGGCAGCCGGGGCTCAGCACCGGGCGCTGCCTGAGCCCAGCACCCCCCGGGCAGGGCCGGCAGTGGCCCCCGGCCCCCAGGAGGCTGCGGGACGCCCCGGCCGCTGCCCGGCCCCGTGGAGCTGCCGGCCCTGCCCGCCGGGGGGGCCGCCTTTGGACACTGCGGCAGGACAGGGACCGGCTCTGGGATACGGGCTGGGGAGGGGAGCCTCAGCACAGCCAGCACGAGGAAGGAACAGCTCAAAAATGGCGATTAGACCTGCAAGGATCAAGATCAAATATCTGGCAGAGCCATGGCTGAAGTGAACCCACAAGTGTGGGCAGCCCCAGGGAAATTGGCAAAATTAGATATGGAGCCTCTCCACATTTCCCTGAAGCAACCAGGACAAGAGGTGTCCAAAAGCAATCCCCTGTTCCAAGGGAGGGAAGGAAGGGCTCACAGCCTGTCTGGGAGTCCTGCTCAAGGCACGGCTTGGGGAGCCAGGGATGGCTCCCTAGAATGCTCCTATCCTGCCAAACAAGAAATCCAATGGAATCCACAGAATGCTGCAGGACCCAAGAAGAAGAAATGAGATGATGAAACCGAGGCACCCCACACTCTCAGATCCTTACACCAGCCTCAACCAGGTGCCCTCCTCACACTGCTGCCATTCACAACTTGATGCAAAAGATGCTTTCTGGGGATCTGCCCACTTCCAGAGGATGCAAACACAATTCTGCCTTGGGCTGGCAACAAGAGGTAGAAGGGAAAATGCTCAAGACATGGACAATCCTTCTGCAGGGATGCACGGAAGCACCGGCCTGATTGGGGCAAGCCTTGCAGGAAATATCAAAGGAATTGACCTCACCCCCAGGGACTGGCTTAATGCAGGATGTGGATGACTTGATCCAGTCAGGAGGACAAGGAGAAGAGGTAGAGGAAGCCTCTGTGAAATGGCTTCATTTTCAGGCTAAAAAGCAGCATTGAGTATCTGAAAAAAAAGAAACGGCAAATGGTAGAGAAAATGGTTAAATATTTTGGACCTATGTTGATGGAAGTTTTGTCTTGTATTGACCCTGAGAGGGTTCAGGGAATCTCAGAAATAATGTGACCCTGGACTAAAATGGAGCTGGAACAATTCCTACAATTAACAGGGAATTGCAGGAGCTGGATTGAGGATTCTCTTTTCTAGGCAGAACATTGTGTGACTTCTTTAGCCCCAGATAGTCTCAATGTTATGGTGTAGATATAAGAAAGAGAACAAAACTTAACAAAATGAAAAAAATAAAATGATTGATGCCCCAGCCATGGCTCTTCCAGACTCAGAAATCTGAATTGCAAGGGAATATTAAACAGGCCACTCCTGAGCCTGCACTGAAGGCAACGCAGCAGCAGCCAGGGCTCCCCAGCGGGGGAAGCCCCTGCGCCTGCCCACAGATCCTCTGCTCAAATCCTCGGCCTGGCCACCCTCCTTTGCCATCTCCAGCCACTGCGAGACAATCCTTGCTCTCACTCTTGCAGCTTCAGGCCTTTCTGTGCCTGCCCTCGCCACAGCTGCTGGGGAAGGCACCGGGACAATTCCACTCTGCCTCTCAATTACACTCACACTCTGCCCTGCCTGGGATTAGCTGCTGGCAAAATAGACCAACTTGAAAATGGCTTCAAATCTAATTTCTCTAAAGGAACTTGGTTTGCCTTTGCCTTGGGGAAAGGAATTTTAATCTTTCTTTTAAAGGAATTTTAATGTTTCTTTTCCACCACTCAGCAGAGATGAAATTAACATCTCAACAGACTGGGAATAGCCCAAAAGATTCCCCCCAAGATAACGACCATCAACAAAACATCAACACCCAGCAGCAAACATCAACCAACACCTGCCCCAGACACTGCCCCAGGCACAGCTGGAGACACCTGGTCTGGAAAAGGCTGAGCAGAAAATCCAGGAGTGCCCACCTAATTCACATCACAGGCACAGAAATCCGGCTGCAACAGGAAACCAAATCCTAACAACTCCACACCTTCAAACCAATGAACATTAAATCAATGGATTTCTATGGGGTCAGAGTGTATGAATTTAGGAAAAATCTAGTCAAACTCATGTGTCATGGAATGATTTTCTCTGCACACCCAGCCTAAGTGTGGATTTAATGATTTCTGTTGCACATCCTGGCCAGAATCAGGTTGTGCCTTGACTCTCTAGCACTAAAGACATTGCGGGAGAGTTTTTGATTTTCCCAAAGTTTCAGTGAAAGGATTACACCATTAGAATTTTTTTTTTGTAATAATCTTGATTTTATATTGTCAGTTCAGTTTGGGCCAAGGTAGGGAGAATCAATTTTTAGGCCGAGAGAGAAGTAGGAAAAATTCGATAGCCTTGAAAATTTTTTGGGAATGTTTGTGCTTGGCTCATAGTTATAGCAAAAATTCTGTATGGGTTTTTGCATGTTCACTTTTAGGCTGTTTCTGAAAAACTAGAAGAGGTTTAAAGGTGACCCTTTATCTCATAAACACTTATTAGAGTACTGTAAAATAAAATAAACCAAAACAAAACACAAACACATTGTGAGGCTGGCACATGTGAGTCATCCCATGTCTGCCCTGGAAGAGAAGCTTTGTTCCAGGCAGCCAGGAGAGGAGCTTTAGAAATGCAAATTAACACTGATGGCCCAAAGCCTGCACAATGGCCCAGGGGCTTCTTGCCTGCAGGAGGAATTGGGCTGATTCCCTCTGCCCCTCAGCCCAAGCTCTGCCTGCTTGCACAGATGGAATTTGCACAGCTAAAGGCACAGCCCATTGTGAGGATATCTGACTCTGCAGCAGAAATTGGTTCAGCTGCAAAGGAAAACAGAAAATGGAGAATGTTGTGAAAACTTCACTAAAACAAGTGGGGGGAATCATCCCTGTCCCCACTCCAACATGTGCTGTCTCTGTCTATGTTACATAGGGTGTATCAGACCACTGGGGTTTATTTGCTACCACAAGTTCAGGGAAATCATTTGGGAATCCAAGTATGTGATGATTTAATGAGAAAAGCTGACAACTGATGCAGCCCTGGCTGGAGGGAGCACCCAGAAATGGGGAAAAGATGAACAGCCACCAGAACAAATCCTGCAACACCATGGACCAGACCCTGGCAACCCTGATGAATTCATAGCAGGTACCAGAGAAACCATTTCTCATTTCAATGGCATAATTAGATTACAGGATGCCATTGAAATAATAACCAACCAGACAGCTCCAGCTCCTGACCTTCCCCCCAACCAATCCACTCAGATGAGGAACACAACATTTCACCATGGGATGGGATCACATTATCTATTAGCAGAAGGAGGCAGAATTTGTGGGAAAGTAAATGACTCAAACTGCTGTTGACAAATAGATGAGAACAGATACCAAAGGAAACAAGAAAGCAGCTCATGAACCAGACCAAACAAGGAAAGGATGGGAATGAGAAACGTTTTTGTGCTTCCCTGGCAGACCATGGGTTAAACAAATGCCAGACAGAGCTGTCCCCCTTCAAATCTACACCCCAAAATTCCTGTAACGCCAGGATTCCTCCCCGAAGAAATCTGCTAGGATCTCCCCAAATTGAGTGAAAGGGGGGATGGGACCCCCAGACAGAGCAGGAGGGGCCTGGAACACCCAAATCCAAGCATGGGGGAGTGGGTTGGAGATTGGACGGATGATTAGGAAGGGGCAAGAGTGGGAAAAGGAGAGGGCTGGGACCCCCAAAGCGTGGGGGAGGGTGCTGGGAAACGCAAATTGCATTGAGAGAGGTCAGTGGATTGGGGGAAGGATGAGAAAGGGGGAGAGGAGAGGGAAAGGTGGGGCTGGGATGAAAGAAACGTGGTTCCCCGTCCCTGCAGCACTCGATCCCTGGAGCGATTCCCTGCGGCTTGTGGGGAGGAAGATCTGCACTGGGGGGTCCCCAAGCCCCCTGCCCATCCCAGCGTGTCCATCTCGCTGGTGCCCTCCAGCTCCCAGCCCGGCCCCGGCCGCCTGCTCTGCTCCCTGATGGATTTCTCCCCTGCCCACATCCAGCTGAGCTGCTCCCAGGGCCAGCAGCAGCTCTCGGGCCACGTGCTGGCCACTGCCATGCTCCCCAGCGGGGACTGGAGCCAGCAGCTCCTGGTGCTGCTGGAAACCGCCCCCGGCAATGCGGGCTCAGCTCCAGCTGCCAGGTGGAGCACGGCAGCCTGGAGCACCCCCTGAGCCGGCACTGGGGCACGGCCCGGCCCCCACAGCGCCGGGGGCAGGGGCTGGCAGGACACGGAGGGGATTTGGGGCTCCTGGCCTTAACTGGCAGCCCCTCCTTGAGAACCCCTCTCCCCCTGGCCCAGCTCCCCTCATCCCCCTCTCCCAGCCCTTTCCCACCGGCTCCCGGCCCCGCTCCGCTCACCCCAGAGCTCCTCGCCAGCAGCCGAGAGATGGAGGAGGAGGAGGGCAAGGAGGGGAAAGCGGAGGAGCGGGAGGAAGAGGAGGGGTAGAGGAGGAGCAGGAACTGCAAGAGGAGCAGCAGAGGAGGCCCCACGTGCGTCCATCGCTCTCTGGATCTGCAGCCCCTTCGCGCCGGGAGCATCGGGCCCCGCAGCCCGCAGCTCACCGGGGACGGGAACCTCGCCCCGAAGGTCTTGGGCCGTCCTGGCAGGATTTGTTTGAAGGGGAAGGGATATTTGGAGCTCACTCGAAGTAGCTTTGGGGACCCCTGTTCCTTTTTCTGGGGCCGGGCCGGGCAGAGCGATGTCTGGATCTTGCAGGACTCCAAAGCTGAGCTGAGATGCCCGGTACCGGCAGGGGGAGGGGAGCAGCGAAAAGGGGGGAGCCCCGGGAGTGCCGGAGCCTGAAATGGGGGCCTGGAGAGGGGGGACCCCGAGAGCCGGGAGTGAGGGGAGCCTGGAGAAGGGGCAGCCCAGAGAAGGGATGAGCCTGCAGAGGGGGAAGCCCTGGGACACCAAAGTGGGGACCCCAGGGAAGGGAAACCTCAGGGAGGGATTTTTTCCTCTCAGTCCTGATGCTTTGGAGATTTTCATGGCTGATGACTTCCAGAGATGGACTTGGGCAGGAGGAACCCTGAATCCTAGGTGGTCACCCCTTTTTTTCCCCCCAAACCAGACTTCTCATGCCCAAGCATTAGAGGAATGGAGGAGGAGGAGGCAGAGAGGAAGATGCTCTGGGACCCCCAGGCAGGTGAGGAGGAAGTCACTGCCCCTTTCCCCCTCTCTTCTGCTCCATCTCCCAGCCCAGGATGGCCCCCGGCTGAAGGACAGCCCTGCTGCAGATGCCGTCCTGCCAGGGACAGACTGGGAAGAGCTCCTTCCCCTTCCCTGTGGCTTGGAGACAAATCCTCCCTCCCTCCCTCCCTCCCTCCCTCCCTCCCTCCCTCCCTCCCTCCCTCCCTCCCTCCCTCCCTCCCTCCCTCCCTCCCTCCCTCCCTCCCCTCCCTCCCTCCCTCCCCTCCCTCCCTCCCTCCCCTCCCCTCCCTCCCTCCCTCCCCTTGTTCTTTCCTCTTCTTGTTTCTCTTCCTTCTTGATCCCTTTCTTTTTCCCTTTTTTCTTACTGTCCCTTCCTCTCCTTCATCCTTCTCTACCCTCCTTCTTCTCCTTGTTCTTCCCTTCTTCCTTCCTCACTCCTTCCTTTCCTTGTCCCTTCCTCCCCTTGTCCTTCCTCCCCCAGGCACTGAGCTGCAGAGGGAGACCAGGGAGGACAAATCCCCGCAGCAGAACCTCGTGGACGAGGCCGTTTTGAGCAGCTCCAAGGGGCAGGAATCCAATGGGGAGGAAATGCCAAAGGGATCCCCCACAGGGAGGGGCTCCAAACCCATCCCAGGCTGCTCTGAGGAGAAAAGACCCCCCCTTGGCTTCATCCAGAGATCCAACCTGGTGGTCCATGAGCAGCTTCATGCCGGGGAGAAGCCCTACAGGTGCTTGGAATGTGGGAAGAGCTTCAGCCACACCTCCCACCTCTTCATCCACCACCAAGTACACACGGGGCAATGGCCCTACAAGTGCTTGGAATGTGGGAAGAGCTTCAACTGCACCTCCCATCTCATCCCCCACATGCGCCAGCACACAGGGGAACGGCCTTACGAGTGTGGGGAATGTGGGAAGAGCTTCAGCCTGAGCTCTGTCCTGGTCCAGCACCAGAAGATCCACTCTGGGGAACGGCCCTACAAGTGCTTCAGGTGTGGCAAGAGCTTCTGCCAGAAATCCAGCCTGATCAGCCACCAGAAGAGCCACCAGAGTGAGGAACGGCCCTACGAGTGTCCCGAGTGTGGGAAAGGATTTCAGACCAGGTCAAATCTCCTCGGGCATCAGAAAACACACACGGAGGAGAGGCCCTTCTGCTGCTGACTGCAGGAAGGGCTTCAAAGACAACGCCCACCTCACCGTCCACCGGCGCATCCACAGTGGGGAGAGGCCCTACGAGTGTCCCCAGTGTGGGAAGAGCTTCTCCACCAGCTCTAACTGGACCCAACACCAACCAGCAGTAAGGGTGGACTCACTGATTGCACAATTTTGATTTCTTATTGCCCAAGGGTGTCTTCCACAGCCAAATGGTGATGAAGTGGGGCAAAGATCAAGGTTTTGGAGACAGTGGGGTGGAAACCCCTCCAAAAATGCTTCTTTCCTTCCACTCAGTCACAGGGATGCTCAGCCAGCACAAAGAAATCCTTTTGTTTTGGCCTTGATTTTTTTTAATTTCTCTTCTTTCCTTTAAAATATCTAATTTGGGGGTAAAAATAAAGACATTGAATTAAGACATGGGTGAGAACATTGAGGGACATAGACATGGTGGGACATGGAGAGTGACGTGGGGACACATGGACAGGGACATGGCCATTCATGGGGACATGGGGGGACACGGGCACAGATGGACACATGGGGGACAATGCCAGGGGTGGAAACATGGTGGGGACACAGCCATGGCCAGTGACATGTGGGGCCATGGCCATGGCCGCTGCCATGGGGGGAACTTGCAGGGGCTGTGGGGGATGCTGGGTTTGAGGGAGTTGAGGGTTCCTGGCAGGGACTTGGGGCTTGCTGAGGGCTTTGGGGAGCCCAGGCCGAGCGGCTGCGGCTGCGCTGGGAGCCCCTGGCGGAGGTTCTGGGGCAGCTGCTCAAGGACCCCCTGGCCTGGAGCCCCAGCTGGGCATTGGGCTCCTGGAAGGGAATGAACGTCCTTGTGCCCAGGAGGGAAATCCCAGCACCCCCAGGGTGTGGGGGGCAGCTGAGAGGCCACAGCAGACAGCGCTGTCTTCCTCTGTGGAGCCCAAAGAACCTGCCAGCTCAGAGATTTTGGCTCTCCCCTGGAGAGCTTCTCCCTAGGTGAGACACTTTCTCTCATGGAGAGAAAAAGTGTCACTCCCAGAGGCCTTTGAGTTGAATATGTTAATTTGTTACACCCCATTGGTTTTCCTCCCTATCAATCCACCCTGATACACGTATCCCAGTTTCCCCCGCCCCTCTCCTCTATAACTACCCCGAGTTTTCCCCTGTTCAGAGAGCTGCTGTCACTGGCTCCCTTCACTGAGGGCCCTGCTATAATAAAGGCTATTTCTCAGTGGAATGCCATACAGCTCCCTAGCCTCTCTCCCTGTCGCCTGCACGCTGCCACTGAGCTGAGACCACTCACTGGGCAGAGGACGTGCCTGTGCCCCTGGACAGTCCTTTTCAGGACGGCTTCTTCAGGGTAGTCGTGGCACCCCTGCCATTGACACCGGCGCGGCACTCCTCCAGAACTGCACCTCATAATTCCCAAACTCTGGGATTCTTCCCAGGAAAAGGCTGCCAGGAGCTGCCAGAATTGAGTGAAAGGCAGGATTTGAGGCTCAGATTGAACAGGAGGGATCTGGAACTCCCAAAACCAAGCAGAGGGGTGGGGTGGTGGATTGGGTGGCAGTGGGGCAGGGGTGGAAGTGCAGAGGACAAGGGGCGCATGGGAGCTCCATATTGGGTTTGGATGAGTGGCACTCCTCCTTCTTCTTCATCCCGCCTCCTTCTCCTCTCCAGCCCTTCTCCCGCTACTTCCTCCTGCCTCCTCCTCCTCCTCCATCTCTTCTGCTCCCCTGAGCCCAGCGCCCAGCCTTGGATCCCCATTTTTCCAATTCCTTCGCATCCCATGGGAGGAGCCGGGATGGAGCCAGGGCAGATTGGGCTGGGGCAGTGCTGGGCTCTTGGCATGGTCCAGGTACCACCCATGTGCCCCCTCCCCAAATTTCCCTGGTGGCTTCAGGGGTCCCAGCCCTTTTTAGGGTTTGCTGGGTGCTATGCTGGAGTTTGGTGTCTCCCAAGGAGTCCCCAGAACAGGGTGACAGATCGGGGGGACACACGGGGGTCCTGATCCATCCTGGGGCAGCATCTGTCCCTGACAGGGTACCCCCATGGGGTCTCCCCAAGTCCCTCCCCACTGCCCCCCATAAATGGGACAGGGGTGAACTGGGAAGCTTTACTGGGAACACTGGGAGCAGCCGGCCGGGGGCAGAGTCACAGCAGGGCTGGGGGGGCACACGACCCCTCCAAAATCAGCCCAGGGATGGAGCGGGGGATGCTGGCTGGGCCTGAAGCCATGGGGAGGGGCTGCGGCTGCCAGCGGCTCAGGAGCTCTGTGTGCAGAGAAAAGGGGGTGACACTGGGCTGGGGGCCCTGGGGGAGCACACACATTCCGGGAGAGGGAGAATATGGCCCCCAGGACCCCCCCTCACCTTCTTGTGCAGGCAGAAGCTGAGCCCCAGTGCCAGGAAGACGAAGCCCAACATGGAGCCCTCGATCCATATCAGCATCTTCCTGCGGGCAGTGTACAGCAACATCTCTGGGGGTCTGCAGGGGTCAGGATCCCCCCTAAAACCTCTCACAGACACCCCAAGCCCTTCCAAGCACCCTTCCACTCTCACCCACCCCACCAGGACCTCTGAAACGTCCTCCCAGTCCCTTCCCAGCCTCCCCAGGATCCACCAAAGCCCCTCCTGTCCCTATCAGGATCCCACAGCCCCCTCCCAATTTTCCCCCACTGCCCCTGGACCTCCAAACCCTCTCCCAGTTCCTTCCCAGCCCCACCAGGACTCATCAGGAACCCTCTCAGTCTCTTCCCAGCACAATGAACCATATCCCAATCTCTACTTTCCAATCTTCAGTCTCCATCCAGCCCCTCCAGGCTCACTCAAATCCCTCCCAGTTACACCCAGCACCCCCAAACTCCTTCCCAGTTTCCACCAGGACCCCCAGAACCCCATCCCACCCTCCCCAATAACCTTTAATCCCCTTCTCAGCCATTCTTGGCCCACAAACCCCTCTCCCAGTTTAAATCAGTCTATCTCAAACTCCCTCTCAGTTCCTCCCAGTGTCGCTCTATTGGGAACGGTGAGAAGAACAACACAGACTCTCTTGTGAGTTGAACAGGAGAGCTCTTAAGGTTTATTACCTCAGATCTTTTTTTATAGACCGATACATGAAAGTATAGAAAGTTAAAACTCTTATTGGTCAGTGAACTAACACATCACCATCATTGTTCAGTGGGGTACACCATCCCTCGACCTTCTCTTGCAAGAAAACACGAAACTGACAAACAGCACCTGCAAGGCTGTCTTCTGTCTCTGAGGATTGTTTTAATTCCTCCCCATGATTTCCCAGGCCACTTTCTCAGGTGGGACTGAGAAAGTTATGCAGCCTGCTATTCTACAGGCACTGCGCTCCCTACTTTTGCTCATAGTTAACATCCATACTCCCAGCACACCCCAGTCCCCCTCCCAGCCCCCCCAGTGCCTCCCCCGCTGCCCCCGGCGCTGTGGGGGCCGGGCCGTGCCCCAGTGCCGGCTCAGGGGGTGCTCCAGGCTGCCGTGCTCCACCTGGCAGCTGGAGCTGAGCCCGCATTGCCGGGGGAGTTTCCAGCAGCACCAGGAGCTGCTGGCTCCAGCTCAAGGGCACCAGCGAGATGGACACGCTGGAGGGCACTGGGAGAGAGTGGGGGCACACTGGGATCAGCTGGGTGTGAAATGGTGCCAAGGCCGGTCAGCTCTTCCTCAGCTCCACACCGGGAGTGGAACACACCTCGGGAGCAGGATGACCCGAGGTGTGGCTTAGAGCAATGCTCTACAGCACTTAACAGCTGTCAGACACAGTGTGGAGGCAAGAATGGGGGGAAGGTCTTTCATATTGGGGTTCAGAGAAAGGTTTACTCTCCCAAGGGTCCAGGGACAAAAGACACAGAACACAAGTGTACAGCAATTTATATATGGGGAGGGCCCAGGGGTGGATACAAAACTTCAACCAGTGAGGGATATCCTGGGGAGGGGAATAGGACACATGGACCAATGGGGTGCTGTGGATTAGGGGATTTCCAAAGGGGACGTCCAAGCAGGGGGTTGGCATAAGGCAGGATTGACAGGGAACATTGGGGAACAAGGGGCAGGGTGGACAAGATTGATAGGGAAGGTGCTGGAAAAAGGGGTTGGGATACAATGATGGGCATGGCAGGGGAGGAGATAACTTTGGGTTAAACCAACAAAGCAGGGGGGTAACAGCCTGGCTCGGCTGCAGGGGGGTCCCAGGGTGTGAGGATGGGGGGTTTGGGAGGGTTCCAGTCCTGGATACATGGGTGCACGGGGGTCCTGCTGCAGCGGAATGGGAGTTCAGGGGGATCCCTTCCTATGTTCTGGGGTTCAAGGGGTCCGAGTGCCTGAAAATTGAGGTTCAGGGGGGTTCTGGTGCCCAGAAATGGGGGTTCTGGGAGGTTTCCATTCCTGAGAATGGGGGTTCAGGGGATTCCAGGTTCCAGATAAGGGGGTGCAGGGGTTTTTGGAGCTGGGAAGGGGGTACCAGGGCGTCCTGGTGCTCCAAACTGAACGTTCAAGGGAGTCTCTGTGCCCAGGAAGGGGGGTTCGCCCAGAAATGGAAGCGCAGGGGTTCCCCATTCCCAGTGTAATAAATGGAATTGATTTGTGGTAACTAAATTGTAACTGTTATTAAAGTTATTATTAGAAACAATCAAGAATCAGTGTTATAAAGCAGATGTACCCCTTTGCAGATGTTACATGTCAAAATTAAGGAACAGGATGTAGTTTAGAAAATAAATGGTCAGTAAAATCAGAAAAAGGAGGAAACTTATGGGAAACATTAATGAATATGTATAAGCATACAGTATATAAGTTTAGCTTGAAGTGCTTTGTTTCGTACGTGAGGTGAGGTGAGAAGCGTCCCCCCTACACCCCGTCAGTTTTACTTATGCCTTAAGCATTTGTAACCACTGGCCAATTATATTCACATATATATATATATATATATATATAAATATGTATCTGAATATATCTACTAAATTGTATCTCTTTTTTACTAAATTCTATTCTTTTACTAAATTCTATTCTTTTATTATTTTGTATCCAATTTATTAAGCTATGTTATCAATTAATTAAATTTGATTGTTTGGAAATTTGAAAGTCATTTATAACACTACTATATCAAAAGCAGTTCAAAGTGATTACAAACTGTGCTATATCA
The DNA here is from genome assembly GCF_971803275.1 of Cyanistes caeruleus. NCBI lineage: Eukaryota > Metazoa > Chordata > Aves > Passeriformes > Paridae > Cyanistes > Cyanistes caeruleus. The sequence goes on from NW_028255937.1 coordinate 309,445, forward strand.
AAATCCTTGTGATTATAATAATTTGCAAAAGCCAGCACATAATAGCAAAGGGCAACAACAACATAGTTCTTTATCACAAACACAGGGCAGGTTTTTCCCTTGCATGGAGCACTTGGGCCTTCCCCGGGCCCCTTCTGCCCTCCCGCAGAACCAGAGGCATTTTCCAGCGCACACAGTTTGTAAGCAAGAGCCGGCTGCAGCCCAGAAGGCTCCAAGCGCCTCCTTCCAGGCTGACTCTGCAGATGCCGAGGCTGCTCTGGGCTCTGCCAGGCTCTGCTGGGGCTCAGCTCTGGGCGAGGCTGGGCCCGCTCTCCCCTCGCAGTGCTCCGGGCAGCTGAGTCACAGCGGGAGAAGGACAGGACACCTCAAGGGATTGAGGTTTAACAGAGATTTTATTCAAATAACTGCCATAACAAGCAGGCTGTCCTAACTATTCTAACTAACTAGCAGTCCTAACTACCCTAACTAACTACTTCTCCTAACTACTGTAATGAAAATTGGCCTCCTGTGCTTCATCTCCTCCTGCGCTGCTCCCTCAGTTGCTTTGCTGCAGTGATCAGAGGGGTCAGGCTGGAGAGAGGCTTGGCTGATGACAAAAATGGGTGCTGCCCAAGGGATAAAAAAGAAAGAAATGAACTGTTACTTTCCAGACTCAAGTTCCTCACAGGCTCTGTTGCAACAGGACAAAGGGGAATGGTTTGAAAGTCAAGAGAGGGAAGCAGGCTCAGATTAGATGTAAAGAAGAATTGCTGTAGCAGGAGAGTGGGGAAGCACTGAGAGAGGGAGCCCAGAGATGTGGGAGGTGGCTCCTCCCTGGAAACATCCAGGCTCAGGTCAGGCAGGGCTCTGAGCCACCTGATGTGCTTGAAGATGTCCCCGCTCGTGGCGGGGCACCAGCTCCAGATGAGCTCGACAGGAGCCTGCCAAGCCAAAGCAGGCGAGGATTCTGCTGGCTTTGCGTGTGAAAAGCAGCGGGACTGGAGATGATGGGAGGGGGCTCCACAAGAAAAGCCCTCCCTGGCGCTGCCGTTTCCCCCGCAGCCGCTTGGCATTCACCTGCAGCAGCTCCTGGGCAGAGAAGCGCCGCTCCTCGTCCGGCTCCAGGCTGCACTCGAGGAAGTCCCGCAGCAGAGCCGACAGGCGCCTGGGCTCCTGCAGCTGCGGGCTCCCGTTCTGCCGGATCAGAGCGCGGGCCTGCAGGAAAAGCAAACACAGCGCTCTGACAGCTTCCTCCACACCCACAGGTGCTCACATCCAGCCCGCTTTCTCTGCCCCAGCTCCCCGGGCACTTTCCTCCCTGGCACAGATGCTGCTGCTCACAGCTCATTCTTCTGGGCCAGCCAAAAAACCCAAACCCTGGTGCAGCCACAGCCATTGCAACATCCAAATGATCTTGCCTTCAGAGCCGATTGCATTGGCTGACTTTGTCAGTAGGAACCTCCATCAGAAATAGCCCATTTTGCTTCTCCAAATACAGACGCCAGCTTTACAGGCCATTTTCAAGAGTTAGTGTGGTCTGCCTGTGTTATTTCAAGGGATTCTTACATCAAATGCATCTCTGCAGTGCCACTGACCCTCAAGTAAAAGCATTCCTGATGCCCCATGCCAGAAACTGCCAGGCAAGGAACAGCAGGTTTGTGTGGCTGAAAGCTCAGCCTTGGTGACACAGAGAAAGTGAAAGGAAGGAAAGAAATATGTTAGAGTGTGGGGATGTTAAACAATCATCTTCATGTTTTAGACAAGTTTCCCAGTGAGAAGAGCCAGGGGGAGTTCATCTCACAAAACCTCTTTTAGAAACTCCTCCAGAAAACTTGTTGGGTTTGGGTGTGGGTGTTGGGGTTGGTTTGGGGTTTTCTGCAAGACAACGTTAGAGCTGATGCACTTGCTTCATGTATTTGGGTCATCCTCACAAGAGCTGCAACAACTTAAATGCCAAAGCAAATTGTTGCTGGAGACTGCAGAATATTTGTCTGTGTTCAGGCTCAGGTGCTGTGGGAATTCCCTTTGCGATGTGCAGAAACCTCCAGCTGCTCCTCCCAGTGCAGGGTCACCCTGTGCTCACAGGCCTCTGCAAAGCCTGGAGAATTTGCCTCTTACCATGGCCCCCGTTTGCTGGAAGTAAGGAGGTTCTCCTTCCACCATCTCGATGGTCACAATGCCAAAGGACCAGATGTCCACCTTGGGGCCGTAAGGAGAACTGGTCACAACTTCTGGGGCCATCCAGTGAGCAGTGCCCACCATGGAGCTGCACTGGTCCTGCTCAGGGCTGAGCTGAGCACAGAGGCCAAAATCAGCTGAGGACAGAAACAAGCACTGTCAAAGGCAGCTGCAAGGAGGAAACCAAGCACAAAGATTCCCCACTCTCAGTCTGGGAATGCAGTGCTGAATCCAGCTGGAAAAGTGCTCAGGGCTGTAGCCAAGGACAGATGGAACTGGACCCTTAAAGAAGGCCTCAGCTTTCATGCTTGGCTTTTACTGATTTCCTTTGAAGCTTTAGATTGCAACTCCTGCCCCTCTGGGAGGGCCATACCCAGAGCAAAGGCACTCCTGACAGCCTGCTCCTCTCCTGAGCTCTCTGCACGGGGCAGCCGCTCTCAGCTGGCAGCAGGGGCCGGGCAGTGCCACCAGCAGCACTTGTGGGGCTCTGGCCCTCACTGGGAAGCAGCCCCACAGCCGCACCCCGGGAGCGCCGTGCCTGGCCAGGAACACCCACCCAGCTTGACAGAGCCGTCCATTCCCAGAAGGATGTTGGAGCTCTTCAGATCTCTGTGGATCACCCGGATGGAATGGAGGAAATCCAGGCCCTGCAGACACTGAGAGACAACAAGAAACACGAGGGAAAAAATCAGAGGCCGGAATATATCACACGACAAAGGACAGTTTAGAATTCTGCCAGCAGCAACTTTGCTGTGACAGCCCAGGAGTGCAGTGCAGACAAGCTCCAGGCAAAAGGTTCAAGGCAAAGCTGAGAGCAGCAAATCAGATCCAAAAAAGACAGAGTACCACAACAGCAGGAAAGAAGACAAGAACAGAGTAGAAATGCAGTGATATTTGCAGGCCGTTCACTTCAGAGGCTCTTTCCTCTCCAGCTCATAAAAACAACAGAGAAACAAAGGCCTGAGCATGGAGCCACTCTGCTCTCACAGCCTCTTTGGAAGGACCATGGTGTCCCAGCCATGGGAAGCACAAGCAGGATCCCTCACCTCCTGACTGACAGCTGCCATCTCTCCTTCAGCCATGCGTGTCTGTCTGACAACGTCCTGCAAAGTTCCTCCATCCATGTATTCCATCACCAGCCAGAGATCTCCATCAACAAGGAAGCTGGAAGAGGAGAACAATGGCACAGAGATGAATGTGCATTGCTCAATTCCCCCAGGGAAAAGCCCAGAGTGGAGTTTTGTTCCCAGGTCACTTGTCAATGAGGACAGAATCAGATGGAGAGACATTCCTGCCAGGCTGCACAGGCCTTGGAATCTGCCCAGGCTAAAGGAGAAGGAGGCACCCGGGAGAAAGGAGAGGCCTTAGATGGCAAGCAGGTGAAAAATGCACTTTAGCAACAGCCCAGCTCAATGTGGAACCACAACACTTGCCCCCAGCTGCTTCAGCATCTGAGCTCATCAGTTCCACCATTCCCTCCGGAACAAGGCAACACAACTTCCAGAGTTATCCAGGGGAGGAGGCCGTGCAGAACTTGGGGCAAAAGCAGTCAAATGCTTGGAAAACCTTGCACAAAGTCCCTTCAGAAATAGGCAAGGCCATTGAAAAATGGGCAAATGAGGCATTTCTGGAAACAGGAACCTGGTCTTCCTGTCACCTGCAGCAATGGGACAGGGCTGGGAAGAAGAAGCCAAGGAAAATAATTTCTACCAGGGTTTATCAGCACTTGCTGTAAAACACAGCAAATGGGGTCAACTTGAAGAAAAAGCCAAAGCAAAGCAACAAAAGCACATGGAAGGAGTGAAATGCCAGGCTGTTGTTCTGGGAAGATATGGCCGGGTCAGGCATTTTCAGAACAGGCTACAGACTGGGGATGCCAGGAAAGATGAACGCAGGGCCCGTGCACGGGAGAAGACCTGAAGCACTCACCTGTCCAGAGAGTTGACAATGTTGGGGTTCTTCTTGTCCTTCAGGACCATGACCTCATTCACAGCTCGTTCCCTGTTCTGCCCTCTGAGACTCATTTTCTTGATGGCCACCTGAAGGGACATTGCAGACCTTTAACTGGAGCAGTCTGTGGCAGGAGGCCACAGCAAACACGGAGCGAGTCTTTTTGGAGCGAGCGAGCCGGGCTGTGCCAAACTGCCTTGGGATGGGACACCAGAGCTCAGCAAGTGCCATTCCCACAGCCCATTGCTCTGCTCGCTGGGGCTGTTACAGGACTCATGGCCAGAGACATTTGGCTCTGTAAGCTCTGCAGAAATGCTCCCTCAGCTGTCAGCCTCAAAGCTCTAACAACATTCTCTGCACCTACAGTCTTCTCAAATGGCCTCAGCACTCTTAGGATTATTATTCCAACACATTTTGCAAGCAGGAGGTAATTCTGTTTCTGTGCACACAGAGCAAAACCGCCGGGAACCCTTTAGCAATTCTATGGCATTTGGCCATGATTTCAAATGTCCCTGCTCTGTTTGGGATAGCACAACAAAGCAAACGTGCACATCCATTGCTCAGATAATCCCTGTCCCAGCTGCCACTGACACCAGACCCAAACACAGCTGCAGGGTTTAGGAGAGAGCTTTGTTCTGCACATCCATCTTCTCATTTCTCTCCTGTCTCTGTGGGGACAGCTGCAGTAGGACTAAAACCCCAAACTGAGCCCAAGCAGAATCTCTCCTTAATTAGGCCTTGAGGTATCCTGATGAAACTCAGGATGATAAAACTGCTAAATAGTGTTCCTGTCCGAGGCTGGGATGAAGGTAAATTGGGCCTCAGTCTCCAGCAGCTGATGCATTCACACTTTTAGACATGAAGACCAGGCCAGTGTGTCCTGCTCTGACAGACACCGCTGCCCTCCTTGCCTTCCTTTGGGCACTTGAGAAGGACCAAGTCTGTCCCAGCTGTGCTCTGCAGGCTGACCCTGCTCTGCCTTCAGAGGAGCAGCCTGTGCAGGAAAGCTCTGCTGGGCCCCACAGCTCCAGCCACAGCTCCCAGCAGAGGGGAAAGCCCTCGAGAGCTGCCAGACGTGCCGGGCGTGTTGACACTGACCTCTCCTCCCGTGGCCCTGTCGAGTCCTTTGGAAACGGTTCCAAAAGCCCTGGAGACAAAACAGCAGAGAAGAAAGAAGCAGCACTTTAGGCCCTGGCAGTGAAAGCCAGCCCAGACAGGAGATCTCTGCTGCCTGCAGCATTCACAAAACACCCGAGTGCATCCACCCTTCAAACAACAGCACAGCAGCCACCAGCCCTCTGCCATGCAAGGTGTGCAAGAGAAAACAGTTATCAATTCTGATCAGCACTGAGAGGCAGCAGCATCGTACCCCAGTGTCTGAAGGGGTTTGGAGCTCTCCTGACTTCTCACTGGATCCTGCACCAGCAAAATACCTGGGCCCTGCTTGTGCAGAAGTAACTGCCTTGCACTTACCCTTGGCCAATCTGCTCCAGTTCCAGGTATTTCTCGGCAGGCTCCCCCACGCTCACGGTGTTCCCTGAAAGAAACCAGGGGGAAGATGCTCCCTCTCAGATGAGAGCCAGAATGCAGCCCCACTCCCTGGGGCCGGGAGCCCCTTGCTCTCAGCTGGGGAAGGACAATAAATGACCCTGTGCCATTCAGCTGCAGAGCAACCCTGGGTGCAGCTGATGCTGAGACACACACACAGCACCCTGCTGTGGCACACAGGAACAGAGCAGACGTACTCAGCTGCATCAGGCTCCACTCCCCGCTCCCCTCTGGCTGCAGGGCTGTGCTGCTGTCAGAATGTTCAGCCCAGGATCCTGCAGCACAGGGAGCTTCAGTGTCCTCTTCAGGAGCAGAGGGAGGTTCCTCATCCTCTTCCCAAAGCAGTGCAGGTTCCTCATCCTCTTCCCAAAATGCTGCTGGTTCACCCTCCTCTTCCCAAGCCACAGGACCTTCTCTGTCCTCATCCCACACCGGGAGATTGCTGTCATCCTCGTCCCATGCCATGGGAGCTTGGCCATGCTCATCCCACACCAGGGGACATCCACCGTCCTCGTCCCCCACCGGGAGATGTCCACTGTCCTTGTCCCACACTGCGGGAGCCTCGCCGTTGTTTTCCCAAACCGCGGGGTGTTCTCCCTCGTCTCCCAGAACAGCGGGAAGTTCACTGCTCTCTTCCTCCTCTTTGGCCTCCTCTTTGCAAGCAGAGGGAGCCAGAGGAGGTGCTGATGCTGCTTTGGTGCCCTGTGGACAGACGGGAGCGTGAGGGACGGGAAGTTCTATCTCAGTTATCACCTTCTTTATCCTCAGCTACACATCCAGCTGCACTAAGCAGAAATAGGGTTCAGAGCTGTTCAAACTAACAATGGGCTAAAGCCCACATTGCCACTTATTGTTGGGAATTCCATATTCCAGCATGGCTAAAGCCAGCAAGCAATCTTCTGCCTGCAAAACCAGTCCTGCAGCTCTTCAAAAGCTCTTCAGCAGAAACAGAGAAAACTGCCAGGGATCTCTTTGCTGCTGCTGCTGCTGCTGCTGCAAAGACACTGACAGGAACTTTCCTTCAGCCTCCCAGGCTGGCACTCGGCTGCCACACGCCGAGCTCACAACTTGCTGCACAATTCTGAACACCAAAGCTTCCTTTGCCACTCACCGAAGGAGGAGCTGCTCGGGATCCACGCGTGAGGTGCCCTGCAACGGGAGAGGGAACGTGAACCAGATGTTGTTAGGAAAAAACTGCCTGTGGTGGGAAATGAGCAAGGCAAGCCCGAGAGAGCATTTTGCTTTCACAGCATCCCTCCAGGAGCCACAGGCCCTTCACACAGCAAGCAAGAGAGCAGCACAAAATACTGGGCTGTGTCAGCTCTTGGCTGGAGCAGCAAACGGAGGGAGTTCCAGGCTCCGCTGCCACAGACTCCCCGCTTGAGGGAACAGAACCCCCCCAGGCCTCATTGCAAATGCTGTGCACGCCCCGCTGGCTGCAGACACCCCCTTTTTCAGCTGCAGCTTCTGGCAGGAGCTCTCCCAAACCAACCCTGTCCTCATGGCAATTTGGTCACAGAGTCAACTCCGTTCCAGTGGAAAAACAGAAAGCACACAGCAAGCCCAAAGCCACAGAGGCTGCACCGAGGGAACACCTCAACTTACGTGCCAAGTGGGTTAAAAAATACCCCGAATAAGCCACAGAGAACAGAGTGCCAACTGCAGCAACCACTTGCTGCATCATTTTGGCTGCGCTGCACACGTCTGCAGACTGTACCCCTGCAAGCACAGAAGGACACCCGTCAGGGGCTGGGCTGGCTGCTGAGAATGCCTCGGGCAGGAGGATCCTCTGGCAACGAGCAGGCGCCCAGAGCCGCTCTGGACACTGAGGCCTCCGTGTCCCACAGCAACGGGAACACCACGGGGACGTGGCAACGCTCCTGTGACACCACAGCAGCCGCTCACGCAAAAACCGCCTGGAAGCTTCTCCTGTGTCACAAAGGAGCACAAAGAATCCTCCCAGGGCACGGCCTATTGCCCAAAGGATCCAAGAGGAACTCTGAAAATGCAGCAAACAAGGACACCCCATAGCCCAGCCTGAGCACTGAGGAGGAACGAGGACAGCACCAAACCAAAGCAAACACGACCTGTAGTCACTGATACTGCTGAATAAAACCAGCAAGGCTTGTTCCATCTGGAATCTTTGTTCTAGTTCTAAAAACAAGCAAGGTTCTTCACTGTAAATATACAGAAAGCAGGAACTGGGGAGGAGGTGGGATTGGGAAGGAGGAGGAGCAGGAGGAGGGAGAAAGGAAAAGGAGGAGCAGGAACAGGAATAGAAGGAGAAGCTGGAGGTTCCAGTGCCCTCTGTGTCCGCAGCACCCCCGGCCACGGGCCCATCGCCCCCACCTCATCCTGCAGGTGAGCAGGGAGGGGGAGCTGGTCCCAAATCTGTCAGGGGGTCCCTGAGAGGGTCTTTTTATTGGAGTGTGTTTGGAACTTGCAGATTGTGTAATTGAGCCCCAAATATTGTCTGGCGTCCCTGGGAGGTGTTTTCCCTCTGTGTGTGTAAGTTTGGATCTTGCAGGACCCCAAAGCTGAGCCCCTCGGGGCATCTTTGGGGTCCACGTGGCCATTGCCCAGTATTGGGTGGGGGAGGACATTGGTCCTGGGGAGCCCTGGGAGAGCAGAGGAGAGGAACCCCTGGGACCCCCAGAGTGGGGAGAGCAGAGAGGGGCGATCCCAGAGCTGGGGGACCCTGGCAGCTTGGAGAGGTGGGAGCCTGGAGAGGAGAGACTCCTGGGATCCCTGGGATCTCAAAGCAGAGATCAGGGGAGAAGGGAGCCCATGGACCCCCAAAAGCCCCTGGATCATCGCTAAGGAGGACCCCAGAGGAGGGGGAACCCCTGGAGCCCTTGGACCCCCATCATCTCAGGGAAGGGAAACCTCTGGAATCCCAAATAGGAAAGACAAGAGATGGGGAAATCCTGGGACACTTTTTTGGGGCTGAATCTTGATATTTTGGAGATTTTCATGGACACAAGGCTCCTGCTGAGCTCGAGACATGGACTTAGGCAGGAGGAGCCTCTACTTCAAGGCACTCCCACTTTGTTTACCCCCAAATCAGGATTTGTCATTCCCAAGCCATGGCCAGATGGAGGAAGAGGAGGAAAATCCCCAGAGATCCTGCATGAGGAGGGGCTGCAAACCCAGCCCAGGGAGCTGCAAAGAGGAAAGATCCCCCCTGTGCCAGGAAGGCATCTGGAGATCCTGCCGGAGCTCAGAGCTGGGGGAGAGAGCTCATGGCAGGGAGAAGCCCCACAAATGCTTGGAATGTGGGAAGAGCTTCAGCTGGAGCTTCAAGTGGAGGAAACACCAAAGGATCCACCCTGGGAAATGGCTCTGGGAGTGTGGGGAGTGTGGGAAGGGCTTCAAGAATAGCTCCCATCTGATCTGGCACCAGGTGATTCACACTGGGGAGAGCCCCTAGGAGTGTGGGGAGTGTGGGAAGACGTTCAGGAAGATCTCTGTCCTGATTAACCACCATAGGATCCACACAGGGGAAAAGCCTGGAAAGTGCTTGGAATGTGGGAAGAGCTTCAGTCGCAGCTCCCACCTGATCTGGCACCAGAACATCCACACAGGAGAATGCCCCAGCGAGTGTGGAGAATGTGGGAAGAGCTTCATTGAGATGTCCAATCTGATTTGTCACCAGAAGATACACACAGGGGAAAAGCCCTACACGTGTGGGGAGTGTGGAGAGGGCTTCAGCTGGAGCTCCAACCTCAGGGCACACCGGTGCATCCTGAGTGTGGGAAGAGATTTCCAATGAGCTCAAGTCTCATCAAACATCAGTGGATTCACACAGAGGAGAGGCCCTTCCACTGCCCTGACTGTGGGAAGAGCTTCACAAAACTGCACCCTCATCAGGCACCGACACATCCACACTGGGGTGAGGCCCTACGAGTGTCCCCAGTGTGGGAAGAGCTTCTCACAGAGCTCAACCTTGACCAAACAGAACTTCCGGACTCCCTGTGGGCACCTGGATGAACACAGGGGCAGGAATATCCATCAGAACACAGACCAACAATGGGAATTGCAGATTGACAGCCCCTGAAGATTCACCAGAATGCAGAGATACACCTGCAGTCCCTGGAGAAGCCCATGCCAGAGCAGGGGAATGCCTGAGATGAGGCTGTGACCCCGGGGGACACCTGTGGACAGAGGGGCCCCCGCTGGAGCCGCCTGTCCTGGAAGGTCTGACCCTGTGGCAGAGTGACCCACGCTGCAGCACTGTGAGGGGGCTGCTTCCATGGAATGGACTCAGGTTGGAGAAGTTCCTGGAGACCTCTCTGGTGGGAGAGATCCCAGAGTGCAGCAGGGGAATGACTCCTGTCCCTGAACAGCAGGAAAAGCCCTGGGAGATGAACTGACCATGGCTCCATTCCCTGTATCCCTGCACTGCCAGGTTAGGATGCAGAGCTGGAAGGAGGGAGGGGTGGAAGGAAGGTGCTTTTAAGGGTCTTCTTATTCTCCTGCTCTGAGCTTATTGGCAATAAATTCAATTTATATCTCCTGTTTTGCCCGTGACTGTGTTTGATGAGGAAATGCTCCCGGGTCCTTAACTCATGAACCCTTGGTTAAATTTTCTCTCCCTGTGTGGCTGTGGAGGGCAGTGAGAGAGCAGCTGTGGTGGGTGCCTGGACTTGGGCCAGCATCACCCCACAGCAGTGGGACATGTCCTTGTGTGGCCCTGTGCTATGGTGCTACAGGTGCTGTTGCTTTTGTCTCCCTTATGATTTTATCTTTTGCATTAAATGCTTGTGAAGTGCCCCCGGTGACCCTCGTTATTCCCTCGGCTCCGGTAGCCCCATCCCTTCCCCTGCTCCCCGTCCCACGTTCCATCCCGGCTGGCGGAGCCTTGGAGCTGCCGTGGGGGCCGTGGGGCTGCCCCGGGGGCTGCGCCCCGAGCCGGGGCCCCTTCCCAGTGCTCCCAGTGTGCCGCTCCAGCCTGGAGCAGCCAGCGAGGGCTTCAGCTGGGACGGCAGAGAGGCGCTGCTGGGGGGTCCCGGTTCACTTCGCTTCGGTTTTGGTAATTTTGGGAGTTTTGTGCAAGAAATCTCTCCTCTCCTCCACTCAGCCAAAGGGGTTTGGGGGGGGGGGGGGTGTTCCCTTTTTTGGGGGAAATCAAAGCGATGCACTGATGCTCCTAATTAGACGTGCATGAGGCTCCAGGGCTTCCCGCTGAGCCGGAGGCACCCAGCAGCCAGGGCTGGGCAAGGCGGGCCGGGAGCTGCGGAGAACTTTGTTTGTGTCGGGAGCTCAATGGCGGCTCGCGCCGGGCCCGTTCCAGGGCTCTTCCTCAACCCCGCCTTTCCCCTCACGCAGCCCGGGGCGGGCCCTGAGAGCGCGGGGCGGGGCTGTGCCGTGTGCAGAGCCCGCCGCTGGCTGCGATTGGCTGCTTCTGCCGTCACTCGTGGCTCTGGCGCGCGCTGATTGGGCAGAGCGGGGACAAGCCCAACCCCGCTGGCGCCCCCAGGGCGGCCGTGGGGCACGAGAGCCGCCATTGCCGGAGCGTCTGTGCGGGCCCGGCAGCGGCGGCAGCAGCGGCCGGAGCCCGGTGAGGCGGCGGCGGAGCTCGGAGGCGGCCCCAGCCATCGCAGGTGGGAGCCGCGCTCGGTTCTGCGGGGGCTCGGGGCTCGCTGCGGGCCCGGGAGGGGGCGGCAGGGGGCTTTGGCGGGTGGCTTGTGCCGTGGCCGGCCCGTGTTGGCCCTGGGCTGAGGGCGCTGCGGGAGCGGCTGCCCGCGGTCTCCTTGCCGCTGGGGCCTCGGCAGGAGGCGGTGGCGGAGCAGCGCTGGCTCGTCCCGCTTCGTGTCGGGAGGCCGGAGGTGGCTGCGCTGGGCCCGGGGCCGGGCGGGAAAATTCCCGGCGCCAGAGGTTTGTGTGGCCCAAGGAGCCAGAGGAGCGGTGTGCAAGTGACTTTATTGCTGCCCAAAGGGAGAGGCCATGGGGCATTTGCCGTGCGCTCTCTCCAGGTGTTGGAGGACGCGGCCTCGTTTTTGTCCTGATTTTCCCGGCCGCATGTCCCTGTCCCTTTGCCCAACACTGGCCGAGGTGCTTGGAAGGTTCAGCCTTCCCGATCCGCCTGCTGCAAGTCCTTTTTGTATAACACCCGATATTCCTGGCTCTGTGAAGTGTTTGTTCTTCTGGAAGTTCAGAAATGTAGCGGGACTTGGTCTGAGCAGCAGTCCTTGTCAACATTTTATGAAAATGATGGTTTCTCCCTTTGTTGCCTTATGTACAAGTCCCTGGCCCTATCTCCAAGCAGATTCACTCATTGCCTCTGTTTTTTCCTTCCTGGAATCACTGCAATTCCTCCTGCAGGCAGGAAGCCCCTGGGCCATTGTGCAGGCTTTGGGCCATCAGTGTTAATTTGCATTTCTAAAGCTCCTCTCCTGGCTGCCTGGAACAAAGCTTCTCTTCCAGGGCAGGCATCCCGTGACTCACACGTGGCCCCCCACAGATCTGCTGTTTATTTTTTTTTAAACAATATTCTAATAATTGTTTATGTGTTAAAGCACCAACTTTAAAGCTCTTCTAGTTTTCAAACTGCAGCTTAAAGGGGAACATCAAAAAACTCATACCATCATTTTGTCATCACTAAGAGTCAAGTACAAATATAAATCAAAAATGAGAAAGCAATCAAGTGTTTTCTTTTTATTCTCCTAGGAATAAAAACTGATTCTCACACCACTGGCCCAAACAGAACTCACAATATAGAAGTAAAATTATTACAAAAAATTACTCTTAACGGTGTAATCCTTTCACTGAAACTGTGAAAAGCAAAAACTCTTCAACAATGTCTTTAGAAAAATAAGGCATTACTTGATTCTGGCCAGGATGTGCAACAGGAATAATTTCATGCACACTTAGGCTGGGTATGCAGAGAAAATCATTCCATGACACATGAGTTTGACTAGATTTTTCCTAAATTTATACAGTCTGACCCCATAGAAATCCATTGGTTTAATGTTCATTGGTTTGAAGGTGTGGAGTTGTTAGGATTTGGTTTCCTGTTGCAGCCGGATTTCTGTGCCTGTGATGTGAATTAGGTGGGCACTCCTGGATTTCCTGCTCAGCCTTTTCCAGACCAGGTGTCTCCAGCTGTGCCTGGGGCAGTGTCTGGGGTAGGTGTTGGTTGATGTTTGCTGCTGGGTGTTGATGTTTTGTTGATGGTCGTTATCTTGGGGAGAATCTTTTGGGCTATTCCCAGTCTGTTGAGATGTTAATTTCATCTCTGCTGAGTGGTGGAAAAGAAACATTAAAATTCCTTTCCCCAAGGAAAATGCAAACCAAGTTCCTTTAGAGAAATAAGATTTGAAGCCATTTTCAAGTTGGTCTATTTTGCCAGCAGCGAATCCCAGGCAGGGCAGAGTGTGAGTGGAATTGAGAGGCAGAGTGGAATTGTCCCGGTGCCTTCCCCAGCAGCTGTGGCGAGGGCAGGCACAGAAAGGCCTGAAGCTGCAAGAGTGAGAGCAAGGATTGTCCCGCAGTGGCTGGAGATGGCAAAGGAGGGTGCCCAGGCCGAGGATTTGAGCAGAGGATCTGTGGGCAGGCCCAGGGGCTTCCCCCACTGGGGAGCCCTGGCTGCTGCTGCGTTGCCTTCAGTGCAGGCTCAGGGGTGGCCTGTTTAATATTCCCTTGCAATTCAGATTTCTGAGTCTGGAAGAGCCATGGCTGGGTATCAATCATTTTATTTTTCTCATTTTGTCAAGTTTTGTTTTCTTTCTTATGTCCACCCCATAACATTGAGACTATATGGGGGAAAAAATTCATGTAATGTTCGGGGTGGAAGAGAGAATCCTCAATCCAGCTCCTGCAATTCCCTGTTAATTGTAAGAATTGTACCAGCTACATTTTAGTCCTGGGTAACATTATTTCTTAGTTTCCCTGGACTCTCTCAGAGTCAATACACCACAAGCCTTCAGTCAAAATAGGTCCCAAATGTTTAACCATTTTCTCTACCGTTTGCTCTTCCTTTTTTTTTCAGATACTGAAAGCTGCTTTTTAGCCTGAAAATGAAGGCACTTCACAGAGGCTTCCTCTACCTCTTCTCCTTGTTTTTCTGACTGGAGCAAGTCATCCACATCCTGCATTAAGCCAGTCCCTGGGGGTGAGGTCAATTCCTTTGATATTTCCTGCAAGGCTTGCCCCAATCGGGCCGGTGCATCCCTGCAGAAGGACCGTCCATGTCTTGAGCATTTTCCCTTCTAGCTCTTGTTGCCAGCCCAAGGCAGAATTGTGTTTGCATCCTCTGTGAGTGGGCAGATCCCCAGAAAGCATCTTTTGCATTGAGTTGTGAATGGCAGCAGTGTGAGGAGGGCACCTGGTTGAGGCTGGTGTAAGGATCTGAGAGTGTGGGGTGCCTCGGTTTCATCATCTCATTTCTTCTTCTTGGGTCCTGCAGCATTCTGTGGATTCCATTGGATTTCTTGTTTGGCAGGATAGGAGCATTCTAGGGAGCCATCCCTGGCTCCCCAAGCCGTGCCTTGAGCAGGACTCCCAGACAGGCTGTGAGCCCTTCCTTCCCTCCCTTGGAACAGGGGATTGCTTTTCCACACCTCTTGTCCTGGTTGCTTCAGGGAGATTTGGAGAGGCTCCATATCTAATTTTGCCAATTTCCCTGGGGATGCCCACACTTGTGGGTTCACTTCAGCCGTGGCTCTGCCAGACATTTGACACAGAGGTACAACAGAACCAGTCTCTGTATCACCTTTTGCAACATTAATTTGCATTCCCCGTTTTGCCATCAAATCCCTTCCCAGTAAATTACAATCACAATTGTGAGCAAATAAAAATTCCTGCATTTTAAACCCATCCCCCACATTTGTTAATAGTGGCTGAATAAAACACACCCACTCATCTTTCACACTTAGTGCCTTAATAGCTAAAATATTCCCCCTTTTATTGTAAGATTCCGATTGGATGGAGAGGCCCCTGTGTCCATCAGGAAAGGTCTCCTCTGGATCCAGAGCCACCCTGGATGTTCCCAAGGGCTGCAGTGTGGTGGGTCCCTGGTGGAATGGGAGCTGTGCCACCGCTAAGAATGCGTGTCCATCAAGGGCTGGACTTGCTGGTGCTGAGGGTGCTGCTGTCTGTGCTTGCAGTGTCCTTGTGCCCTGCAGCTGGAAGGCTGATTCCTTGCCAGGGGCTGTTTGGGTGGGCTGTGCCCTGGCCAGGAGGGCAATGCCTGTGCCAGGTGCTTGTGGCCGAGGGTGTCCCCTGGGTGCTGGGGCCCCCTTGGGCCCTGGGCTTGATCCCTCAGGGGCTGTAGGAACTGTGCCATGGCCTTTGCCTTCAGCTTGGCCTTTTGCTCATCCCTTGCTGCATTCAGCTGCTGAGCCTTTGTGAGCAAGTGCTGCAGGGGCTTCTTCTGTCGCTGCTGCAGCCCCCCCTCAGTGCCTGTGGGTGCTCATCGTGTGGCAGCTGCTGAGCTTTCTGGAAAATCCTTCCTTTCTCCAGGGACCCAGCAGGAAATGCTTAAAAGATCATGTGGATCCTTGCAGGTCTAATCGCCATTTGTGAGCTGTTCCTTCCTCGTGCTGGCTGTGCTGAGGCTCCCCTCCCCAGCCCGTATCCCAGAGCCGGTCCCTGTCCTGCCGCAGTGTCCAAAGGCGGCCCCCCCGGCGGGCAGGGCCGGCAGCTCCACGGGGCCGGGCAGCGGCCGGGGCGTCCCGCAGCCTCCTGGGGGCCGGGGGCCACTGCCGGCCCTGCCCGGGGGGTGCTGGGCTCAGGCAGCGCCCGGCGCTGAGCCCCGGCTGCCCCACAGCCCCGGCCCGGCCCCACAGCTCCCCACAGGCCCCCAGCCCGTGCTCCCGGTGCCGCAGCTCTGCGCCCGCTCCTGCCGCTCCCAGCTCAGAGAAACCCCCTGAAATCCTCACCTCCTTGTTTTCCTGTTCTGAAAACTGGGATACAACGGATCTGCTGGCAAATTCTGAGGACAAGCACCTTCTGGAAAACATCACAATCCTCAGTATTTTTCTCTTTTTCCTCTTTTATATAATCCTTTTTCTTACCCCATGGATTGCTCTTCTTGCTTCTTGCCTTAAGCACATTCCTGCACACTCCCCTTCAGCCAATCCCTTCCCAGCACACCAACACCATCCATCCCCTGTTGTCTAAATCCCTTCTGGACTTCCCTTATTGCCCCCCTGGGTGTCCATGTCCTTAATTCCCTCTGGGAGAATGTGCAAACGACCTCCACATTCTCCCATGGGACCCTTGAGAGATATTTTGGGATCCTCATCCCTTTTGCTGGGACCCCATTGTGGCTTTCCCTTTTGTCCCCTCCCTGGGTGCCCTGCCATGTTCACTCCCCGAAGATGCCACTGTAGTCACTGCTGAGATTTTCAGTGCTCTCTCCCTGCCGACTCTTGAGAGCCGCCCTGATCCGTCCCTCGTCTGTCTCCTGCTCACTCTCGGGTACCCAATCAATGCCCGGTGCCGCCGCCAGCCGAGGGAGCCGATCCCCCAAACTGGGTGAGGCCCCTTCAGCTGCACTCACTGCCCGCCGGCCCGGACGGTGGAAGGAATTGCGGAGGAGCCCCAAGGTGTGTGGAAAACTTGACATCCCCACAGGTTTCTGTCCACAAGGAAGACAGAGGAGTCCTGTAAAAGTAATTTCATTCATAAAAATAGGGAGAGGCCATGGGACATTTCCCATGGGGTCTCTCCAATTGTTGGCAGACACAGCCTCCTTTTCATCCTAATTTTCTTGCCACATCTCCCTCTCCCTTTCCCCATTGGCTGAAGTCCTGGAGAGGTACAGACTTCCCAATGCACCTCCTACATACCCCCTTAATATGCACCCCACTTGTATAGCTAAGGATATTGATGGTTGTGTTAAGTCTTTGTTGTTCTTCTGGAAGTTGATGAATTTAGCAGGACCTTGGCTGAGCAGCAGTCTGTGTCATCAATTAATAACATTTTCTGCAGCTGCTGGCTCCTCCTGTCACTTCCTTATGTCCACATCCCTGGCCCTATGTGCAATGAGGTTGAGGGGATCAGTTTGTAAAGAGGCTTTGTTGTTGTTCCATTGCTGGGGTTGCCCCGTTTTGGGGCCATCCCCCCTGGAGCAGGGTGTCCCCCCTTGGTGCAGGCGCAGGGCTCAGGCAGGGCTGAGCCAATCAGAGCGCGCGGCGCTGATGACTCATCAGTGTCCAGGCAGAGCCGCAGCTGCCAGCGTTCCCCAGCTGGAGCCCAGCTGCGCCCCTCCCCCCCGGGCCTTGGCGCCCCCCTGGAGGGGAATTTGGGGAGGTGGGAGGGGGGAGCGCCAAGGCTGGGCCCCCCCGCGCTGTGGTGGCGGGAGCGGCTGCAGTGGGGAGCGAGTGCGGGCGGAAGCGGCCGAGAGCCCAGCGCAGCCCCAGGCCGAGCTGGCCCAGCTGCATCCGTGCCCCTGCGGTGGGATGCTGTGGGACTGGGGGGGAAGAGGGAGGCGGCAGTGGGTGCTGGGCCTGGGGGCAGGAGGGGAAGGGAAGGAGAAGCGGGGCTGAAGAACAAAATGGTCAAAATATCTATCTCGGGTTTTACAGAAGAAGAAGGAAGAGGTGTGAGCAAGAGCTGGAGCACAAGAGGAGGAGGAGGAGGAGCTGGAAGAGGAAGCAGCACAAGGTTCCACCCTCCCTGTGTGTGCAGTCCCAGGAGTGTTTCCCTGCCCACAGTCAGCAGGTGACTGGAGAGAGGGGGATCCACGATTTTCACTAGGCTGAATCTTGTTTCTGAGCTTTATTGGGCTAAATGTTGGTGCTTTGTCTTTTTGCAGGGGCTGAATCTTTCTACTCTGGAGGGGGTTTTGCCTGAATTTGGTGTTTGGGTACTTTTTGATCTTTGTTTTGATGTTTGGAGGATGTCTGGGCTGAATCTTGGTGTTTTGGTTTCTTACAGACACAAGATGCCAAATGACTTTCTGAGATGAACTTGGGCATGGAGGAACCCCCAGCCCAAGGCACTCTCCTCTCTTTTTATTCCTCCTAATCAGAAATTTTCATACCGTGTCTAAATGGAAGAGGAGGAGGAAAAGCCCCAGAGATCCTGCATGAGGAGGGTCTGCAAACCCAGTCCAGGGAGCTGCAAGGAGGAAAGATCCCCCCAGTGCCAGGAACACGGCCAGAGATCCAGCTGGAGCTCAGAGCTGGGGGAGAAGCCCCACAAGTGCTTGGAATGTGGGAAGGGTTTCAGGTGAAGCTCCCACCTGATCCAGCACCAGGTGATTCACACTGGGGAAAAGCCCTATGAGTGTGGGAAATGTGGGAAGAGCTTCACCAACACATCTTACCTGATGAAACACCAGAGGATCCACACTGGGGAACGGCCGTATGAGTGTGGGAAATGTGGGCAGAGCTTCAGAAATATCTCTGACCTGATGAGACACCAGGTGATCCACACAGGGGAACGGCCCTACACCTGCTTGGAATGTGGGAAGAGCTTTGGGTGGAGCTCGTACCTGAGGGCACACCAGCACATCCACACTGGGGAGAGGCCCTACGAGTGTCCCCAGTGTGGGAAGAGCTTCTCCAGGAGCTCTCATTTGACCCGACACCAACGGAGGCACCAGTAAGGGAAGCCCTGCGAGTGCCCCGAGTGTGGGAAGAGCTTTGTGCGCTGCTCCAGCTCCATCCCCCATGGGAGGATGGGCGTTGGATGATCCCCAGTGACCCCCGTTGGGCAGAGCCCTGGTGATCCGTGGTCCTGGTGATGCGTGTTGGGAAGACACCTGGCTGGGAGGCTCCACATCTTCCTGGCTCCCTGTGGGCACCTGGATGAAAGCAGGGGAATGAAAACCAAACAGGATACAGAATGACAGTGGGAATTGTTGACTTTAAATCCTTCTAACCTTTTGCCACTGACTCAGGAGCTGTGTGGGCAGAGAAAAGGGAGTGACACCAGACATGGGGGGCCCAAGGGGAGCACACATGCTCTGTGGGGAGGGAGGACACGACCCCCGGGACCCCCCCTCACCTTCCTGCACAGGCAGAAGCCGAGCCCCAGTGCCAGGAAGACGAAGCCCAACACGGAGACTGCGATCCCCGTCAGCATCTTGCTGTGGGCAGCATCTGACATCATCCCTGGGGGGTCTGCAGGGGTCACGACCCCCAAAACCTCTGTCAGACACCCCAAGCCACTCCAAGGACCCTCCCAGTCTCCCCCAGCCCATCCAGGACCCTCTGAAACCTCCTTTGGAGTCACTAATTTTAAAAAATTAGATATTTTAGAAAAATTAGAGATCTTAACTAGAGATAGGCCTTGCTGGAACTAGTCAGAGTTAATGATTAAGTGAGAAGCAGGATTTGAGATAATGAGTCTTGGACATAGGTAAAAAATTCCTTTTCATTGTATGTTTGTTCAGCTGTGCTTATAATGAGAAAAGAGAAACTGATAAACGGGTTCAGGAAAATCACAGACCTTACATCTGGAAACCCATTTAAAAGTCACAAGGGAGGAAACTGGAGTTGTACCAAATGTCATTTGTAATATCAACCACTGTAAAGGTAGAAAGGTGAGAGTGAAGAAGAGCGGTTTTCCTTCATCTCTTGATGACCCCTCCTCACCAAATCAACCCTCTTCTCAAATTAGGGAGCCAACCACGCAGGCAGAATGACTTTTTAAACTCATTACAGTGCATTTTAATCCAAAGTGGGGAATGGGAGGTGTTAGCATTATAAATATGTATTAGTATTAATATGTATTAGTATTTTGGAAATTCAAGACTTTTGTAAATAAATAGACACTGGAATCTTTTGTCAGCTTGCAGTGCATATTAAGGGGATGACTCCCACACTCTCCCAGTGCTGTGATTAAACATCCACTGTGTAACTTTAAACTATTGGAGAGGTTTTTTGTCCATTAACAGATTGATGTTGATACTGGATCAATATCGCTATTTTGGTAAATCACTGCCAGTCTCTTCCCAGCCTCCCCAGGACCCAGCAGAGCCCCTCCTGTTCCTCTCAGGATCCCACAGCCCCCTCCCAATTTCCCCCCACTGCCCCTGGACCCCCAAACCCTCTCCCAGTCCCTTCCCAGCCCCACCAGGACTCATCAAGACTCCTCCCAGTCTCTTCCCAGCGCAACCAACCTCATCTCAATCCCTGCTTTCCAATCCTCCAGCTCCTCCAGACTCACTCAAATCCCTCACAGTGACACCCAGCACCCCCAAACTCCCTCCCAGCATCCACCAGGGTCCCTGAAACCTCATCCCATCCTCCCCAACATTCTTCAAAACCCTCCTCAGCCATTCTAGGCATCTGAATCTTTTTCCCAGTTTAAACCAGTCTATCTCAAACTCCCTCCCAGTTCCTCCCAGCACACCCCAATCTCCCTCTGGGCCCCCCCAGTGCCTCCCCCGCTGCCCCCGGCGCTGTGGGGGCCGGGCCGTGCCCCAGTGCCGGCTCAGGGGGTGCTCCAGGCTGCCGTGCTCCACCTGGCAGCTGGAGCTGAGCCCGCATTGCCGGGGGCGGTTTCCAGCAGCACCAGGAGCTGCTGGCTCCAGTCCCCGCTGGGGAGCACGGCAGTGGCCAGCACGTGGCCCGAGAGCTGCTGCTGGCCCTGGGAGCAGCTCAGCTGGATGTGGGCAGGGGAGAAAACTGGATCTGCGGCCCCTTCCTGGCACAGGTGGGGTCTTTCCTCCTTGCAGCTCTCTGGGCTGGCTTTGCTACCCTTCCTTGTGTGGGATCTCTGTGGCTTTTCCTCTTCCTCCATCCAGCCAAGGCTTGGGATTAACAAATCCTGGTTTGGGGGGAAAACAAGGATGAGCATGTTGGGCTGGGGGTTCTGTCTGCTCAGCTCCATCTCCAGAAGTCACCAGGTGTCTTGTGTCCATGAAATGCATGATTCAGGAAAACCAAAAAATGTCAAATACCAAGACACAGCCCCAAAAGAACCAAAACTTTGATACTCAGGTAAAGAGTTGTCCATAATGTTCAGATTTGGCTTCCTGCAAAAACTAAGCCACCAACATTTAGCTCAAAAAACTTCAGGAAGAACAAGATTCACCTCTCACCTCATGAAAAAAATAAAAACTCAGCCCAATAGATCCACATTCAAGCCAAAAGCTCTAAGATTCAGACAAAAAAAAAAAGACCTTTCCAGAAGTTTCCCTTCTCTTTTTTTTCCAGTATGTGCTCTGGGTCCTTCCTTGTTATTGGGATTTAGTGAGAGAGATAGGACCACTTAAATACGTTTTAAAGCATCATTTTTTATTCTTCTTCCACAGTCTCATAAAGGAGTGAGTACATCTTCACCTTATTCACCAGTTGTTCGTGGTCAGTGGTCACAAGACTACAGGTCACAAGGGTTTTTAAAGGTTAATTAGCCAATAAACTAATGCCACAAAGGAATGTTCCTACTTTCACACCAATAGCTAATTATTGTGTTTTACACGTTTTTGCCACAGTGCGGACATTCTTACCCAATCATATAATGACACACAAAACTAGTTGTTATACCTTAAACTTCTTCTTATCTTCATAACTACTTCTATATCTTAACTTTAAAACCTTAAAACTTCCTACAACCTAACTTAATGTCTTTCTATTTAAACTCACATTCTCACTTATCATTCTAAGTCTTGGAGCTTTCTCCAAGGCCTTAAATCAAACCCTGTGTCCATGTCTATATCTAAACTTGCATTTACAGCATTTTGAGAGCTTTCTGTGCTTGGAATTCCCACATCCAGCCCTTGTTCTTGTAGGTGATTTTAACTTACCAGACATCTGCCTGGAACTTAATACAGCAGGAAGGAGGCAGTCCAGGAATTCTTAGAGTGTGTGGAGGACAACTTTTTGGAGCATCTGGTAAGTGAGCTCACCAGGGAAGGGTCTGTGTTAGACCTGTTGTTTGCAAATAGAGATGGGCTGGTGGGAGATGTGGTGGTTGGAGGCCACTTGGGGCACAGTGATCATGGAATTATAGAATTGTCAGTATTTGGTGAAATCAGGAGGAACATCAATAAGACTTTTACACTGGAGTTCTGGAGGGCAGACTTTGGCCTATTTAGGAGACTTATTCAGAGAGTTCCTTGGGAAGTAGCCCTTAAAAACAAAAGAGTCCAGGAAGGGCAGGCATGCTTCAAAAGAGAGATCTTGAGGGCACAGGAACAGACTGTGTACTGAAAGATGAGTTGACGAGGCAAACTTCCAAACCTGGGTGGGCAACAAGGTTTTGAAGGATCTTAGGAATAAAAAGAGGATGTATCCTCTTTGGAAGGAGGGTCAATGTGGATGCGGAGGAGCCTGCCGAGCCCGAGATCCTGGCTCCCCCCTGGAAGCAAGACACCTTGTACTCAGAGAGACACAATTCGTCACTCCCAGAGGCCTTTGAGTTAGATATGTTAAACTGTTGTGTCCCATTGGTGTTCCCCCTGCTGTCCCACCCTGATACATATATCTCGGGCTCCCCCCACCCCTCTCCTTCCCCATAAATACCCCAGGTTCTCCCCTATTCAGTAGATTTGCTGTTACTGGCACCCTTCGCCAAAGCTCTGCCTGAATAAAAGGTTTTGCCTCGGTGGAACGCTGGACCAGCATTCTCGTCCCTGCTTCCTGTGTTGCCTGCCGCCGCCGCTGAGCCGAGCCGAGCTGAGCTGAAATCACTATAGTATTACTGAGCTGAGCTGGAATCACTCGACTGCTCGAAGCCGCACACGCGCTTCGGGCCAGCCCTTCTCAGGGCTGTTTCTCTAGAGAAGTCGCGGTGCTCCGGGCTTTCCACCGCCGCTGCGGCAGGTCAAGTTTCGTTTCTCAGGAAGTATTTAAGGGGGTTGCTAGGGCATGTAGGAAAAATATTAGGGAGACCAAAGCTCAGTTAAGTCAAACTTAATTTGGCAACTTTTGTAGAGGATAATAAATAGCTAGCCATCATGGGTTTAGGAGGGGTAGGTTGTGTTTGACCAACCTGATCTCCTTTCATGACCAGGTGACCACCTGATGGATGCGGGAGGGGCTGTGGATGTTGTGTATTTGGACTTGTGCAAGGCCTTTGACACTGTCTCCCACAGCATTCCCTGGAAAAACCGTAGCCCACAGCTTGGACAGGAGCACTCTTTGCTGGGTTCAGAACTGGCTGGGTGGCAAGGCCTAGAGAGTGGTGGTGAACGGTGCTGCATCCAGCTGGCAGCAGTCACCAGTGGTGTCCCTCAGGGGTCTGTGCTGGGGCCTGTTCTGTTCAATATTTTTCTTGATGACATGGATGAGGGTATTGAGTCTTTCATTAGTAAATCTGCAGGTGACACTAAGCTGGGAGCATGTGTCCATCTGCTGGTAGAGAGGAGGGCTCTGCAGAGACCTGGAACGGTTGGATGGATGGGCAGAGTCCAATAAGATGACATTTAACAAGTCCAAGTGCCAAGTCCTGCAGTTAGGCCACAACAACCCCTGTAGTGCCACACTCTGGGGACAGCATGGCTGGACAGTGCCCAAGCAGAAAGGGACCTGGGGACACTGGTGACAGCCAGCTGAACATGAGCCAGCAGTGTGCCCTGGTGGCCAAGAAGGCCAAGGGCATCCTGGCCTGGATCAGGAATAGTGTGGCCAGCAGGAGCAGGGAGGTCATTCTTCCCCTGTATTCAGCACTGGTGAGGCCACACCTGGAGTGCTGTGTCCAGTTCTGGCCCCTCAGTTTAGGAAGGACATTGAGACACTTGAGCGTGTCCAGAGAAGGGCAAGGAGGCTGGTGATGGGCTTGGAACACGAGCCCTGTGAGGAACCACTGAGGGAGCTGGGGTTGTTTAGCCTGGAGAAAAGGAGACTCAGAGGTGACCTTATCACTCTCTACAACTCCCTGAAAGGTGGCTGTAGACAGGTGGGGTTGGTCTGTTTCACCAGGCAACAACTGACAGAACAAGAGGACACAGGCTGCACTAAGGGAAGTTTAGATTGGACGTTAGGAAAAAGTTCTTCACAAAAAGTCATAAAATACTGGAATGGTCTGCCTGGGGAGGTGGAAGCCTGGGTGCCTGGATGTGTTTAGAAAAAGACTGGATGTGGCACTCGATGCCATGGTTTAGTTAAGGTCTTAGGGCATGGGTTGGTCTCAATGATGTTGAAGGTCTCTTCCAACACAGTGAGTCTGTGATTCATCTCATAGCCTTGATCACCACATGGTTGTGTTGTGGTCATGTCTCGGTCACAGTCATCACATGCTCATTGTTACCTCATGGTCATGGTCGTGTCATGGTCACATTCATGGTTATCTCACTGTAATGGTCATCTTATGATCATGGGTGTGTCATGGTCATGATAATCTCATGGTCATCTCATGGTCACAGTCATCTCACTGTAATGGTCATGTCCCAGTTACCTCATGATCATGGTCACACATGGCCATGGTGTGTTGTGATCATCTCATGGTCATCTCTTAGTCACAATCATCTCATGCTCATGGTCACCTCTTAGTCATGGTCATCTCATTGTAATGGTCATCCCATGGTCATGATCATTCCATGGCCATGGTTGTGTCATGGTCACAGTCATGGTCATTGCATGGTTATGGTCATTTTATGATCGTCTCATGATCAACTCATTTGCCACAATCTTATCATGGTCATCTCTTGGTGGTGGTTGAATTATGGTCACCGTTATCTCATGATCACAGTCATCTCATGGCCATCGCAAGGTCATGGTCATTTCCTGATAGTCATCATCTCATCCTCTCAGTCATCTCATTGTCATGGTTATCTCATGGTCACAATCACATCATGGTCACCTCATGGCTATCTCATGTTCACAGTGATCTCATGACCATGGTCATCTCATGGTCGTCTCTTGGTCACAGTTATCACATGCTCAAAATAATCTCACATTCATGGTCATCTCATCATGATGGTCCATGACCATGGCTGTGTCATGGTCACAGTCAGGGTCATTGCATGCTCATGACCATCTCATGGTTACAATTACATCATGATCATCTCATGGTCAACTCATGGCCAATCATAACATGGTCATTTCATGGTTGTGGTTGTGTCATGGTCATGGTCATCTCATGGTCATAGTCATTTCCTGATCACCATCCTTTCATGGTCATCTCACAGTCACCTCATGGTCACGATCATCTCACATCCATGGTCATGTCATGGTCATGTCATGGCCATGATTCTGTTTTGGTCTTCTCATGCTCATGGTCATCTCACTGTAAGGGTCATCTCACAGTCACCTCATGATCATGTTCACACATGGCCATGGCCATGTTGTGGTCATCTCTTGGTCACAATCATCTCATGCTCATGCTCATCTCATAGTCTGGGTTATATTGTAATGGTCATTCCATGGTTCTGGTCATCTCATGATCATGGTCATCTCATAGTCAGTCATCTCATGGCCATTTCATGGTCATGGTCATTTCCTGATCACCATAATCTCACGGTCATGGTTATCTCCTTGTAATGGTCATGGTCACGGTCATAGTTCTGTCAAGTTCATGTCATGACCATGGTCATCATATGGTCATGGTCATCTCAAGGTCATGGTTGTGTCATGGTCATGTCATGGTCATGGTAATCTCATGATCATCTTGTGGCCATCTCATGGTCACTATCCTATCATGGTTATGTTGTGGTTATCTCACAGTCGTGGTCACCTCATGGTCGTGGTCATCTCACAGTCATCTCAGAATCACCGTATGGTCACAATGGTCTCATGGCCATGGTTGTGTTGTGGTCATCTCATGGTCATTGTTGTATCAAGGCCATGGTCATCTCTTGCTCATCTCATGGTCTTTATGACCCCATGGCCATGCTTAAGTCATGGTCACCTCATGGTCATCTCATGACCTTGATCACCTCATGGCTTTGTCATGGTCATGAAATGCTCATGGTCATGAAATGCTCATGGTCATCTTGTGGTCATCTTATGGCCACAGTCATAGTCATGACATGGTCATGGTCATTTCCTGAGCACCATCATCTCAAGTTCATTGTTGTCTCCTGATCACAATCATCTCATGCTCATGGTCCTCTCATGGTCGTGATCTCATGCTCATGGCTGTGTCGTGGTCATCTGATGGTCACAGTCCTCTCATGGTCATGATCATCTCATGGTCATCACATGGTCATAATCACCTCATGATCATCTCATGGTCAACTCATGGCCACAATCATCTCATGATCATCTATGGTCATGGTTGTGTCATGGTCACAGTCATGGCCATCACACGGTCACGGTCACCTCATGATCATCTCATGGTCAACTCATGGCCACAATCATATCATGGTTATGCCAGGATCATAGCTGACTCATCTCATGGTCACAGTCATGGCCATCTCATGGTCATGAGTAGCAATGGGGAACGAAGACACACGGACTGCCTTGCTTGCTTCAAAGATCCTTTATTGTAACCAACCGAGCCTTTTTAGACTCGAAACCTAACCCAAACTTAACCAAACCTAACCCAAACTTAACCAAACCTGACCCAAACTTAACCAAACCTAATCCAAACTTAACCCAAACCTAACTAAACCTAACCCAAAATTAACCCAATCTTAACCAAACCTGACCCAAACTTAACCGAACCATGCATTGGCTGCCTGCCACTGTGGTGTCATTGATGCGTCCCTTTACACAATCAGCTCTCTGATCATGTGATGGCCACGCATCTCCCCAGCCAATCACTGCCTCACCCATGACATGACCACCGGCCCACTCTCGGACCATCTGACCCTCAACTGAACCCTTCCCAGGGTGCTTTTTGGGGAACAAAAGTGAACAGAAGTGACCAGGATTTAACAAAGGTGGAAAAGGTCCTAATTCTGTAAGGGTTTTTTTATTTCCCATGGCTATGGTCATCACCATCATCTTATGGTCATGGTCATCTCATGGTCATCTCACAGTCACCTCATGGTCACAATCATCTCACAGCCATGGTTGTGTCATGATCATCTCATGGTCTTGATCACCACACAGCCATGGTGTGGTGTGGTCACCTCTTGGTCAAGATCATGTCATGGTAACATGGTCATCTCAAGGCCTTCATCATTTCATGGCCATGGTGGTGTCATGGTTATCTCGTGGTCATCTCATTGTCACAATGCCACGATCATCTTATGGCCATCTCATGGTCACGGTCCTTTCCTGATCACCATCATCTTATGCTCACGGTCATCTCACTGTAATGGTCATCTCATGATCATGTCATTGTCACCTCATGGTCATCTCATGGCCACAATCACATCAGCATCACCTCAAGGCCACAGCTTTCCCATGGCCAACCCATGGTCATCTCTTGGTCCAAATCATCTCATGGTCAGGGTTGTGGTTGTGTCATGCTCATGGTCATCTCCTGGTCATGGTCACAGTCATGGTCATCCCATGGTCATGGTCATCTCATGGTCATCTCCTGGTCATGGGATAACCCATGGTTATCCCAGGGTCATGGTCATCTCAGGGTTGTGTCACTCATGGAAACTCTCATCTCATGGCCATCTTGTGCTTGTGTCATGGCCATGGTCATGGCCAGGGAACCTCTCTGCGATCCCAAGCATCGATTTTGGGGCACTCAAGGACACTTGGGGACAGCGAGGCCTGGCCTGACCCCTCCCCCCATCCCACTGCCCCTCCAGGAGCCTGATGTGGCCAAACCCTCCTGGGGACACCTTGGACATGGGACATGGAGAGGGAAATGAATCCTGGGGAATGGAGCTGGGCGTGGCTGGCAAGTCCCCACCCAGCTCCTGGTGTCCCAAACCTGTTCTGGTGTCCCCATCCTGCTCCTGGTATCCCCATCCCAGTCCTGGTGTCCCCACACTGCTCCTGGTGTCCCCAATCCAGTCCTGGTATCCCCACACTGCTCTGGTGTCCCCATCCTGCTCCTGATGTCCCCAATCCAGTCCTGGTGTCCCCATCCTGCTCCTGGTGTCCCCAACCCACTCTTGGTATCCCCACACTGCTCCTAGTGTCCCCAACCCATTCCTGCTGTCCCCAACCCACTCCTCCTGTCCCCATCCTTCTTGTGTCCCCAGCCTGCTCCTGGTGTCCCCAACCCACTCCTGGTGTCCCCACCGCAGTCCCCACTGTCCCCATTCCCATTCCTGCTGTTCCCATCCCTACTCACAGTGTCCCCATCCCTGTCCCCAATGTCCCCATCCCTGTCCCCAGTGTCCCCACTCCCACTCCAGGCTCCCAGAGAGGAACTGCTTGACACTGGAGGAGGAGCCCAGATTTCTTGCCCCAAGCAGGATTTATTGCTCCAAGCAGGATTTCTTGCCCCAAGCAGGATAATTTCACACCAGAACTAAAGCATCAGGAATATTTGTGGGTTTTGGCTCTAAAATATTGGAAAACAGGAAATCGATCTGTTAGCAAGAGCTGTGGGGTGGGTGGCAGCAGTGGGATGAGCTCTGCTGGCAGCTCTCAGCATTCCTGGGAAGAGGGAAAGGGCTGTATCCAGCTCTGTGGATTGCTCCGGTGGTGATTCCTGACGGGATGAGAGAGGGTCACGGTGTCACCCTGTCCCTGTCCCCATTCCACAGAATGGACCTGGCTGGAGCCCATGGGGAGCAGGAGCTGCTCCAGAATCCCACCTGACCCCACCCCAATCCTACTCTATCCGTTCTGCCCCAATCCTGCTCCGGAATCCCAACCTGATCCTGCTCCATCCATTCTGCCCCAGTTCCTCTCTGGAATCTCAACCTGATCCTGCCCCAATCCTGCCATAATCCTATTACATTCATCCCAACTGATCCAACTCCATCCATCCATCCATCCATCCATCCATCCATCCATCATCCATTAATCATCGTCCGTCCATCCATCCATCCATCCATCCATCCATCCATCCATCCATCATTCATCATCCATCATCCATCCATCCTCCATCCATCCATCATCCATCAATCATTCATCCATCCATCATCCATCCATCACCCATCAATCATTCATCATCCATCCATCATCCATCCATCATCCATCCATCCCACTCAATCCTGCCACATCCACCCTTCCCCAATCCCTCTTGGGAATCCCAACCTGATCCTGCTCCATCCATCTCAACTAATCCCACACTGGAATCCTGCCTTAATCCAGAATCCCACCTGATCCCACCCCATCCCTCCTGCCCCAGTCCTGCTCCATCCATCCCACCTGATTCTTGTCTGGAATCCAGCCCCGATCCCTCTCCATCCATTCCACACCAATCCTGCTCCATCCATCCTACCTGATCCTGCTCCAGAAACCAGCACCCATCCCACTCAACAATTCCATCTGATCCTGCTCTGGATCCCTGCTCTAATCTGGAATCCCTCCCTGATCCCAGTCCATCCATCCTGCCTCGATCCCCCTCTAGAATCCTACCCCAATCCCGCTCCGTAAGTGTGGTTCAGCCATTCATTTCCATGTCCCTTCCTGCAGAAAGAGAAGATCCGTGAGATTCCAGCATGGATCACACACTGGGATTAACCCCAGGATCCACCCTGGGATGCACAAAGAGGGGATTCAGAGCTGGATCCACCACTGGAACTCACCGGCTGGCGGGCTGTATCCATTCCCGTCCCTCCTCCCTGTGGAAAAACAGCGGGATCAGTGTGGGTGCTGCATTCCCAGAACAGTGCCGGGTATCCTGTGCCCCTTCCTGACCCCCATCCCGTGTGTTACCGGATTGGAGCCTCCAGACACCGAATCCAATGAGGACAAGGACGAGGATGGCGATGACGGACACAGCGATCACCACAGCGAGATTCCCGCCAGATGTCGGCTCTGGGAAACGCGGGATAGTGAGGAGGGGAAGCGGAATCCCCGTTCCAGAATTCCAAATCCCCAATTCCCACATTCCCAGCCTCACCCCAAGCGAAGATCCCGGGCTCCAGCATTCCGGGATGCTCCACCCGGCACCGGTACTGCTCCCACTCCTCCGGCAGCGCCTCGATCCTGGCCCAGGTGTGGAAGGTGCCATCGCTGTTGGGAACGATCCCGCCCCACTCCGTCTCCTGATCCCAGATTTCACCCCCCTTCATCCAGTTGACTGTGATGGTGTTGGGATAGAATCCGTACACGTGGCAGGATAGGATCAGTGTCCCATGTTCCTCTTTTCCGGACACGTGGACGTCAGGGACCACTGGAATGGGATAATGGTGGAACTCATGCATGGAATTCTATGGGAAAGGGATGGGGGTGAGATCTGACCATGGAATTCCATGGGAATGGGATGGGAGCGAGATCTGCCCATGGAATTCCATGGGAATGGGATGGGGGTGAGATCTGCCCATGGAATTCCGTGGGAATGGGATGGGAGTGAGATCTGACCATGGAATTCCATGGGAATGGGATGGGAGCGAGATCTGCCCATGGAATTCCATGGGAATGGGAATGGGATGAGAATGAGATCTGCCCATGGAATTCCATGGGAATGGGTGAGATCTGCCCATGGAATTCTGTGGGAATGGGATGAAGATATCCGCCCATGGAATTCCCACTGGAATTATGGCATTCCCAAGTCCTCCATTCCCAAATCCCAAATTCCCACCCACCTTTGCGCTCCAGCTCTTTCCGCCCGTATCCGACGTATTTCCGGAGCCATTCCGGGCAGACGTGTCCCTGGTAATTCTCCCGCCTCTCAACCTCATTCTCATCTTCCCAGCGCCTCCGGGTGATCTCAGCAGCGTCGTCGGCCGCCACGAAGTTCTTGGATCCCAGCTCGAAGGAGATGAAATCCCGCCCGTCGTAGCCGTACCGCCAGGATCCACGGACGCTCCCATCAGACAGGAGGTCACAGCCGGAAACTCGCTGTATGGTGTGGAGACCTGGGGGGATTGAACCCACAGAGACCCATGGAATTGTGTCCCAGCCCCACAGATCCCATCCCAGCCCCACGGATCCCATCCCAGCCCCACAATTCCCATCCCAGCCCCACAATTCCCATCCCAGCCCCACAGATCCCATCCCAGCCCCACAGATCCCATCCCAGTCCATGGATCTCCATCCCAGCCCCACAGTTCCCATCCCAGCCCCACGGATCTCCATTCCAGCCCCACAGATCTCATCCCAGCCCCACAGGTCTCCATCTCAGCCCCACGGATCCCATCCCAGCCCCACAGATCTCATCCCAGCCCCACGGATCCCATCCCAGCCCCATGGATCTCATCCCAGCCCCACGGATCCCATCCCAGCCCCACGGATCCCATCCCAGCCCATAGATCTCCATCTCAGCCCCAAGGATCTCATCCCAGCCCCACAATTCACATCCCAGCCCCACAGATCTCATCCCAGCCCCACAGATCCCATTCCAGCCCCACAGATCTCCATCCCAGCCCCACAGATCTCCATCTCAGCCCCACAGATCCCATCCCAGTCCATGGACCCCATCCCAGCCCCATGGATCCCATCCTAGCCCCACAGATCCCATCCCAGTCCATGGACCCCATCCCAGCCCCACAGATTCCCCCACTCACCCCCGCTCTGGTTGTACCGGTGCTGCAGCGTCTTCATGTCCTCCACACGCACGTGCTGGTGCACCTGAGCCATCTGGGTCTGGCTCTCCCAATATCCCGGCTCAGCTCCCTCCTCCATCCACTGCGTCTGCGGCTCCACCCGGCCCCGCTCGCTGTCGTAGCGTGTGAAGGGGATCCCGTCCACGAACCCCAAGATCATGTACTGGGGGACCCCTGGGCTGGGCTCTGACACCGCCACATGCAGGTAACGCAGGGAATGGAGAACTGGGGGGACACAGATTTGGGGGGACTGAGGGGGTCATGGATCAATGAAAGGGGAACTGGGAGAGCCAGGAAGGGGTTTGGGGATCCTGGGGCCAAGGAAAGGGGGTCCAGGGGTTGGGAGAGGTGGGGTGGACAGGAAAGGGCGTGCAGGGGGGTCCTGGTGTCCAGGGGCTCAGAGGGTTCCAGGGTTATGGAAGGGGGGTGCAGGGACTGGGAGAGGTGGGGTGGGGGTTCCAGCAGGTCCCTGTGCCCAGGAAAGGGGGTCCAGGGGTCCCCAGTGCCAAGGAAAGGGGTCACGAGGTGGGGAGACCTGGGATGGCTGGAATGGGGGGCTCGGGGGTCCTTGATGCAGAGGAAAGGGGGGGTGAGAGCTGAGAAAAGCAGGAATGGGGGTCTGGGGGGTCTCAGGGTGAAGGAAAAGAGGGGGTCTGGGGACTGAGAAAAGCAGGATGGATGGGAAAGGGGGTGCGGGGGGCGGATTGGTACAGGATAAGGGAGTGCATGGGGGGCTCCCAGTGCCTGAAACTGGAAACTCAGGGCTCAGAATCCCCCCTGGGACCCTGCACGAACCCCCAGGGACCCTCCCAGACACCCTGGGACCCCCCTGCATGACGACCAGGGGGTGAAGAACTGGGGGGACGCAGAGATTGGGGGGGTCAGGAAGTGGAACCGGGAGAGCCGGGAATGTTCCAAGGTTCAAGGAAGGGGCTGGGAGAGGAGCGATGGGGGATCCAGGGGGATCCTGTGACCACAAAAGGGGGTCCAGGGGCCACTGAGGTTGAGAAACGCGGGGTCCAGGAGCTGGGAAAGGCAGGAATGGAGGCTGGGGCAGGGAGAGGCGGGCGGATCCCGGGGACGCAGTTTGGGAGACGGGAAAAGGGAAAGTGACCAAGGGAAAACGGTGAGGAGGGGACGCGGGGAAAGGGGAATTCAAGCGAGTTCATCCGGACCCCACTGGATCCCTGCTGAGACCCCCCCGAGACCCCTGGGACCCTCTGGGACCCCGTTTCGGGAAAAGGCGGGAGTGGAAAACGGGGTGGACACGGAAATTCGGGAGATCCGGGGGGTCCGAAAACCGAGGAGAAGGGCGGGTCTGGTAAAAGCGGTATGCAGGAGGGTGCCAGAGCACTGGCGGGGGTGTGGGGGGGGTCCCAGTCAAGGATAAGGGGGTGCAGGGGGTGCCGGTGACCAGGAATGGAGGTTTAGGGGGTCCCGGTGCCCGGGAACTGCGGTTCAGGGTGGTCCCGGATTCAGGGGGTCCCACTCACCTCTCGGCGGGCCGCCCGGGTCCCCCAGGATCCCCTGCAGCCCCAAGAGGAGCGCCAGAGCCAGCGCTGGACCCATGGAGCCGCTCCGCTGTGAGTGTTCCGGCGGTCAGCGCTGACCTCTGCTCAGAGTTTTTGAATTCGCGCGGGCAAAGCCGCCTCCGGCCCGGCATTGGCGCCGCTATGTCCCGCTCGCCAGTGGCAGCCCGATGTGCCAGCGATGTCAACAGCCCCGGGCGCAGATCCCGGGTTCTCGGCTTAGGACGCAGAAGAGGACGAGCGCGAGGCGGGGCTGGGGGGAGAGGACGGGAGAATTCCAGAGAATCCCTCTGGATCCCTCTGGATCCCTCTGGATCCCCGCTGAGGCCGCCCTGGAGCCCTCTGGGAACCACCTGGGACCCACCTGGGACCCCGCTTGAGAAAGCGGCGGGTGTGGAGAACTGGGGGGACCCGGAAATTTGGGAGATCTGGGGGTGCAAAGGTGAAGGAAAAGGGCGGCTCGGGGGTCTGGGAAGGGCGGGATGGCCGGGAACGGGGGGCGGGGGGTCCCAGAACACGGGAAGGGGGTCCAGGAGGGGGTTCCAGTCCCGGAGAAGGGGGTGCAGGGGGTCCCGATGCCCAGGAACGGAGGTTCAGGGGGTCCCGGGGTGAAGGAAAAGTGGGGGCTGGGGTCTCTGAGAGGGGGAGGGGCGGGAAAGGAGGTGGGGGGTGCTGGATATGGGGCTGCCGGGGGATCCCCGTGCTGGATATGGGGGTACAGGGGGGTCCCGGTGTGTGAGGATGGAGGGCTTGGGAGGGCTCCAGTCGCGGGTACGGGGGTGCACGGGGGTCCTGGTGCAGCGGAATGGGGGTTCAGGGAGTCCCGGTGGCCAGGAAATGGGGTTCAGGGGGGTCCCTTCCTATGTTCCGACGTTCAAGGGGTCCCAGTGCCTGAATATGGGGGTTCAGTGGTGTCCCGGTGCCGAGAAATGGGGGTTCCTGGAGGTTCCCGTGCCCGACAATGGGGGTTCAGGGGGTTCCAGGTTCCAGATAAGGGGGTGCAGGGGTTTTTGGGGCTGGGGAATGGGGTACAGAGGGGTGCCGGTGCCCCGAAATGAACGTTCAAGGGGGTCTCTGTGTTCAGGAAAGGGGGATTCGCCCGGAAATGGAAGCGCAGGGGTTCCCGGTGCCCAGGAATTGCGGCTCAGGGGGGTCCCGGTGCCGGGGACAGTCCCCGGTCCCCGGGCAGATCCCGGTGCCGCAGCTTGGGAGACGCGAAAGTGACCGGGAGAGCGCGGGGAGGGGACAGAGGAAACCCTGGGAATTCCCCTGAATCCCCCCTGGGACCACCCAGGACCCCCCCACAGGACGCACAGGGGGTGGAGAACTGGGAGGACGCAGAGATTTGGGGTTCTGGGGGCGTCCAAAGGTCGGGAAGCGGAACCTGGAGAGCCGGGAATGGTCCAAGGTTCAAGGACGGGGCTGGGAGAGGCGCGATGGGGGATCCAGGGGGTCCCTGTGCCCACGAAAGGGGGTCCAGGGGTCCCTGGGGTTGAGGAGAGCGGGGTGTGGGAGCTGGGAAAGGCAGGAATGGGGGTCCAGGGGGTCCCTGGGTGACGGGAAAGGGGGGCTGGGGCGGGGAGAGGCGGGCGGATCCCGGGGACGCAGTTTGGGAGACGCGAAAGCGAGACGGGAGGAAAGGGGAATTCCAGGGAAATCACCTTGTAATAAATGGAATTGATTTCTGCTAACTAAATTGTTACTCTTTGGAAAGTTATTATTAGAAGCAATCAAAAGATTCAGTGTTATAAAGCAGATGTACCCCTTTACAGATGTTACATATTAAAATTCAGGTACAGGATGTAGTTTAGAAAGTGAGTGATGTCTCAAGGCTAAAACGGCCTTGAGATGGACAAAATTAAAATGACTTTAGGCATTGAGGCTAAAAATCAATAAATGTAAGACTAATTAGTAGAGTAACATAACACAACGCTTAGTACGCACACACAAACCTGTAAGGTTATCCAAAGGACAATGAGGAAGAGGAGAAGCCTTCGCCAAAAGACCCCCAAAAGAAGACTGAAGACCCCTAACAACAAGTGAAACATGTGCCGTGAAGGAAAGTGACTTAAAGTCAGAAAAATTTGAAATAGGAGGTAATTTACGGGAAGCATTAATGAATAGGTATAAGCATACAGTATGTAAGTTTAGCTTGAAGTGATTTGCTTTGTACATGAGGCAGGGTGAGAAACCCGTACCCTGGTCGGTTTTGCTTATACTTTAATCATACTTAATTACTGGCAAATTATATATATAAATTGTAATTTTTTGTTAATTGATACACTTTTACTAAACTGTATTCTTTTATACCAAATGACTATTCCATTTACTAAATTGTATTCATTTTTAATTAAACTGCCATTAACCCAAGGGACCTAGCTGTCAAAATTGTAATTTCATTGATAACAACCGGAGAGGCGGCGGCGGAGCTCGGAGGCGGCCCCGGCCATCGCAGGTGGGAGCCGCGCTCGGTTCTGCGGGGGCTCGGGGCTCGCTGCGGGCCCGGGAGGGGGCGGCAGGGGGCTGTGGCGGGTGGCTTGTGCCGTGGCCGGCCCGTGTTGGCCCTGGGCTGAGGGCGCTGCGGGAGCGGCTGCCCGCGGTCTCCTTGCCGCTGGGGCCTCGGCAGGAGGCGGTGGCGGAGCAGCGCTGGCTCGTCCCGCTTCGTGTCGGGAGGCCGGAGGTGGCTGCGCTGTGCCCGGGACGCTGCGCTGGGGCCGCCTCCGAGCTCCGCCGCCGCCTCACCGGGCTCCGGCCGCTGCTGCCGCCGCTGCCGGGCCCGCACAGACGCTCCGGCAATGGCGGCTCTCGTGCCCCACGGCCGCCCTGGGGGCGCCAGCGGGGCCGGGCTTGTCCCCGCTCTGCCCAATCAGCGCGCGCCAGAGCCACGAGTGACGGCAGAAGCAGCCAATCGCAGCCAGCGGCGGGCTCTGCACACGGCACGGCCTCGCCTGCCTTGGGCTGAGCTCCGCCATTTCTCGGCCCCCTGGGCTGAGGAGCGGCCCCGGCGCTGGGCCCGGCCCGGGCAGGAGGCCAAGGAAGCGCCGCTGCGCTGAAGCGCCGGGAGCTCGGGGTGCCCGGGAGCTGAGGGCGCTGCGAGCTGGGGGTGAGTCCGGGATGGAGCAGGGCATGCCGGAGCGAGGCCAAAACTCTGTGACTCTCCTTCCTGTCCCGGGCGGGGAGCAGAACACACAAGGAAAGGCTCGGGGGTCGGGATGAGGGTGGGGACAGTTCAATCCTTGGTCACGGGCACAGCACACCTGACTTGGGGAAATTAATTTAATTTATTATCCAACCGTGTCAGGACAAGAAAACGAGAAGTAAAGTAATTCCTACAGAAATCCATCTTCCCCCCAGCTGTCCCTCCTTCCCGGGCTTAACTTTGTGCCCCTCTCCGTCCCCCTCCCCGCCCAGAGGCACAGGGATGGGGGTCACAGTCAGGTCATGTCACTGCCTCCCCCTGAGGGCCAGGAATCCTTGTCCTGCTGCAGCCTGGGGTCCCTCGCAGGGGCCAGAGTCCCTCAGGAGCAGGCTGCTCCAGCGGGGATGGCCAGGGGGATCCCCGAGTGCGGCCAGGAGCCACTTGCATGGCTGTGCAGGGGCTTCTGCCGGGCTCGGGGCCTCTCTCAGGCACCCCCTGCTCCGGCCCGGCCTCATTGCCCCCCTCACCCCCCATGCAGCGAGTGCCCGGGCAGGGAGATGCACGATTTTCACGGGGCTGAATCTTGGTGTTTCTGAGCTTTATTGCGGTGAATGTTGGTGATTTTTTTTTTTTTTTTGTGGGGGCTGAATCTTTGTATTTTGGGGGCATATCAGATTTTTGGTGTTTTGGAAGTTTTTGATCTATCTTTGTTAGCGTTCAGGAACACACATAATGACAGACTGATTATATGCAGGTGCTTTATTGAAGCATGCAGGAACTAGGGGTATCAGCAACCCAAATCTAGCTCCATCGTCTTTGTCCAAAGTGCACATATTTCTACAATTTCAGCAGTAATAGTAATCACTGTAACAACCTTATCAATATTGTTTCATTAATATTGCTTCATTAACTTTATCTATATTGCTTCATGAGAGTTACCTTATCCTTGTATGAACATGTCCGAATCTTATCTCTGGGTGGGTATCTTGGAGACCCCAAGTACCAGTTCCCGTTACCGTAAACATTTCAGCTTGCTAGACCGTCCCGAATACCCAGCATTCATGTGGCTCTACATGATTTTAAGAAACATTTTCAGAAATATTTAAACCCATAGTAGCATATTTCCCTCCTTTGAAAATATTTCACTTGACTATAATAAGTGTAATGCTTTCACTATATACAGTCCTTTTTCTGAGTTTATACTTGATGTTCATCTTCGAATCCACAGTTGTCATAAGCGTTGTTACACTCTGGAGGACTTGGAGATGCGGATGTGGATCTCTGTCCCGTGTCAGCGCCTTTATTATCTTCTGGTTCCAGGATACTCTTTTCTTTATCTCTCCTTTCAGAACTGCACAGATTAACCAGATTGCTAAGAACACAATTAGTAGGATTATCAAACTCTCAAGAATAGATTTGATCCAGGAGCTCACATTCCATCCTAACCCTTCAAAACTTTTATCTACCCAACTTGTGGTCAGATCTTCCCTCTCTTTCTGTGCTTCCTGTTCTATTTGTTTTAACGGATTAATGTTGTGTTCTACATCTGCAGTTCCATTTGGGCTGTGGATGCAGCAGTGATCAATTTGTCCTTTTAGGTACCCGCACACTCCGTGTTCTTTCATCAATAACAGATCTAAAGGCAATCTGTTTTGCAGGGTCATTTTAGTTGTGGCTTGTAATTGTACATTTAGCTCTCTAAATCCCTCTTTGGTAACTCTTGCCAATCTTTCTACCTGGCCTGTAAGTTTGTACAACATCTTTCTATTGTTATAATTTGTTATTGGACCAAACAAGGATTCCAGAGCCCACTCAAATTTTACACTACTGGAGGGTTCCTGCCATCTTTCTTCATCTTCAATTTTGTTTTCCTGAACTTTTCGTCTCATGCTTATTTGCAGAAGTTCATGTTCTCCCTTAAATGGGGACCTTTTCCAAACTGGGCATAAGG
Source organism: Cyanistes caeruleus (assembly GCF_971803275.1). NCBI lineage: Eukaryota > Metazoa > Chordata > Aves > Passeriformes > Paridae > Cyanistes > Cyanistes caeruleus. The sequence continues at coordinate 347,130 of NW_028255937.1, forward strand.
TGGGGAGGCCTAAAGTAATCTCTTTTACTTTTTCACCTACAGGCAGATGTGTTGTCCAGGTGCCATCGCTTGCTGCCCATCCAAATTGGCCTGGACTCTGAACTGTACTTGTGCTACATATTACCTTTTGGATCACTTGTCCTATCTTGTCATTTATTTCCCCTTGTTTATGTTTGATTCCTCTGCAGGCACATCCAATTTGCAGAGCTACCACAAGTGGTGGCATTTGTTTTATTTCTTCATCATCGAAGTACAGTCCTAAGTTTTGTTCCATTCCCACCAATTCACTTTGTCTGCCTCCATTCTACTACTGGTTGCAGTGTTCCATACCCCTGGATCTGTTTCATTTTCAGAGCCTTCCCACTTAATGCACCAAGGGCTATCTGCCATAGATTGGAATTTCACTCATTGCCCATGCACTGTCCCAAGCTTCAGCCCGATCTTTTCCTTCCTGTCCTTCACACTTCCACTTTGATACTGGAATCTTTTCTTTAATGACCTTTGCTATCTTTTCAGAACACCATCCATAATTCCCTAATCCCCCATACCAGCCTAGTTTTGGTTCATACTTTCCTCCATTTTCATGACAATCCCATATAGATGAATACTTTGGCTTCACAGCATTTTCAAACACTGTCTTATTTGGGTACTCGTAATCTATTTGCAATGCACAGCTCACATTTTCATTTTTATTCTTTTGTATTTCAGGTAATTCTGATGTTATAATTCCCCAATTTATTGTGTCTCCTGCTGCCTTTGGTATTGGCAGACAGGCAGTTATTTTGCCGGTGTTTTGCATGTTGGCAAAATCTTGAATTAATCCAATCATCCCATTTTCTGCCTGAATAGTATGAGAGACTTTTATCACTTGTGTTTCTGGCTGCACCCCCACATCCCTCTTCATTCTAAAATGAAGAGTTGTCAGCTGATCCTTTTGCATTTCACATCCCAAGGTATCATTGATTCCTACTGATGGCACTAAAGGCCATGAAATAATCACCATTACAGTCACTAGCAACCTAGACATTTGAAACAATCAAACCCGCTTTATCTGCAGCTTTGTTGGCCCTACAGTTTGTGCAGTCCACAGTGCAGGGGAAACCTTCTTCACCCTGGTGTAATGTATGCAGGGATCCAGTCCAGCTCCTTTGACTGCTGTCAAGGTAGTTAACAGTACCTGATAGGGTCCATTCCACCTTTCTTTTAATGGTTCTTCGTTCCAGCTTTTACCGTACACTTCATCTCCCGGGGGGATGTCATGAACTGGATTCTCAAGAGTCAGCGGCCTGTTCCACACAAGGGTGCTCCGAAGTCGAGCTCGAGCTTTCCCAAGAGACAGAACATAATTCTACACCTCTTGCTTCCCTGTAACATGTACATTTGGATTAGGTTCAGGGCATTCATATGGTTTCCCATCCAATATCTCATAAGGACTGACTGACATCCCGCTTCTAGGCTTTATCCGAATCCTCAGCAGTGCTATTGGTAAACCTTGTGGCTACTGCAATTTAGCCTCTTGGCATCTTTTGCTGATTTGCCTCTTCAATGTCTGATTCATCCTCTCTACCTGTCCACTGGATTGGGGTCTCCATGGTGTATGGAGATGCCAAGCTATTCCCAGTAACCTACTCACCTCCCTCACTGCTGTGGCTGTGAAATGTGGGCCCCTATCTGATGATATTCCTAGAGGCACCCCAAATCTTGGAATGATTTCTTGCAGTAACCACTTGACTGTCTCCTTTGCTTGATTTGTGTGTCAGGGAAGAGCTTCTGGCCATCCTGAAAATGTGTCAACCCCTTTCAATAGATATTTGTATACTTGAGTTCTTGGTAATTCTACAAAATCTACTTGCCAATAATCTCCTGGTTCTACTCCTACCTGAATTTTCCCTAATTGTGCCTGTCATCTAGCCACTGGATTGTTCTTTAAGCAAATTTCACATTTTGACATTACTGATTTTGCCATTGTTAACATCTGTACTGAAATTAAATTTTGTTTTAACAATTTCACCAATGTCTCTGTACTCCAATGACATTTGTTATGTTTAATTTATAGAACTTCTCTCATTCTCAAGGGGGGTACCACTACTTGTCCCTGTGTAGTCACATACCACCCTTCTGAATTCTTCTGTGCATTCAGTGAGTGTCCCAATTTCTCATCCTCTATTGAATATTTTGTTTCTGGGGGTAAATTGAATTGAGATACATTAGTGTTTAAAGGTATCAATGCCATTGCAGTTTGCACTTCTCGAGCAGCTTGTCGGGCTGTCCAGTCTGTTTTCTGATTTCCCTCATTATTTTTGGAGTTTCCTGATTGGTGAGCTTTGCAGTGCATGATTGCTACTTGGTCAGGCTTTTGTACTGCTTTTATTGATTGCAGGACTGCATCTTGATGTTTAATGTGTGTGCCTTGAGAAGACAGCAGTCCTCTTTCTTTCCCCAGTGCTCTGTGTACATGCAGTACTCCAAAAGCATACTTTGAGCCAGTCCATATGTTTATCCTTTTGCCTTCACTTAATTCTAGTGTTCTGGTTAAGGCAACCAGTTCTGCCCTCTGGGCAGATGGATTTGGTGATAATGCTTTTGCCTCCACTGTTGTACTGACTGTTGTTGCCTGGGGGTCCCAGAGCATCTTCCTCTCTGCCTTCTTCTCCTCCATTTGTCTAATGCTTGGGCATGAGAAGTGTGGTTTGGGGGGAAGAAAAGGGGTGACCACCTAGGATTCAGGGTTCCTCCTGCCCGAGTCCATCTCTAGAAGTCTTCAGGTGTCTTGTGTCCATGAAAATCTCCAAAGCATCAGGACTGAGAGGAAAAAATCCCTCCCTGAGGTTTCCCTTTCCTGGGGTCCCCACTTTGGTGTCCCAGGGCTTCCCCCTCTGCAGGCTCATCCCTTCTCCGGGCTGCCCCTTCTCCAGGCTCCCCTCACTCCCGGCTCTCGGGGTCCCCCCTCTCCAGGCCCCCATTTCAGGCTCCGGCACTCCCGGGGCTCCCCCCTTTTCGCTGCTCCCTTCCCCCTGCCGGTACCGGGCATCTCAGCTCAGCTTTGGAGTCCTGCAAGATCCAGACATCGCTCTGCCCGGCCCGGCCCCAAAAAAAGGAACAGGGGTCCCCAAAGCTACTTCGAGTGAGCTCCAAATATCCCTTCCCCTGCAAACAAATCCTGCCAGGACGGCCCAAGACCTTCGGGGCGAGGTTCCCGTCCCCGGTGAGCTGCGGGCTGCGGGGCCCGATGCTCCCGGCGCGAAGGGGCTGCAGATCCAGAGAGCGATGGACACACCTGGGTGATTTGCGGAATAAAAGGAACTCTATAACTCACAGAGTAGTTATAAGAGCAGGTATGAATTTATTCAGCGCTGAGGTGCATGGGGGATATCTCCTCCAAAAAGCATGCACACCTTTTTGATTGGGTTTTCCCTTTTTATCCTTTACAGAGCAGGTTTACACGATACGGCTAATACATATTAATTTCCTAACCCCGCCTGTCTTCACTTCATATTAAAATTAGCCCTGTGCCCCTTTCAGTCCTTTGGCCGCTTTTTTTGGGGGAGGGGGACGTCAAATCCGTTTCCTCCGGCTTAGGGTCCAGGAATCTCCTTTATCCTGTGGTGCCTTTGTCTTTGCATCTTGTTTGTGTATTCCAGCTCCTTATCTATCTTGCAGTCTGACTCTTTTTCCTGTTCTTGTGGATTAGGGTGTCAGGGTCTGGTTTTTGTCAGACACCCCTTTTAAACATTTCTTCTTAATTCTTAATTTCTTTGTTTCATGGGGCCTCCTCTGCTGCTCCTCTTGCAGTTCCTGCTCCTCCTCTACCCCTCCTCTTCCTCCCGCTCCTCCGCTTTCCCCTCCTTGCCCTCCTCCTCCTCCATCTCTCGGCTGCTGGCGAGGAGCTCTGGGGTGAGCGGAGCGGGGCCGGGAGCCGGTGGGAAAGGGCTGGGAGAGGGGGATGAGGGGAGCTGGGCCAGGGGGAGAGGGGTTCTCAAGGAGGGGCTGCCAGTTAAGGCCAGGAGCCCCAAATCCCCTCCGTGTCCTGCCAGCCCCTGCCCCCGGCGCTGTGGGGGCCGGGCCGTGCCCCAGTGCCGGCTCAGGGGGTGCTCCAGGCTGCCGTGCTCCACCTGGCAGCTGGAGCTGAGCCCGCATTGCCGGGGGCGGTTTCCAGCAGCACCAGGAGCTGCTGGCTCCAGTCCCCGCTGGGGAGCACGGCAGTGGCCAGCACGTGGCCCGAGAGCTGCTGCTGGCCCTGGGAGCAGCTCAGCTGGATGTGGGCAGGGGAGAAATCCATCAGGGAGCAGAGCAGGCGGCCGGGGCCGGGCTGGGAGCTGGAGGGCACCAGGGAGATGGACACGCTGGGATGGGCAGGGGGCTTGGGGACCCCCCAGTGCAGATCTTCCTCCCCACAAGCCGCAGGGAATCGCTCCAGGGATCGAGTGCTGCGGGACAGGGAACCACGTTTCTTTCATCCCAGCCCCACCTTTCCCTCTCCCCTCTCCCCCTTTCTCATCCTTTCCCCGATCCCCATCCATTCCCCCCGAATGCAATGTGGGTTTCCCAGCACCCTCCCCCACGCTTTGGGGGTCCCAGCCCTCTCTTTTTCCCACTCTTGCCCCTTCCCAATCATCCCTCCAATTTCCAACCCCCTCCCCCGTGCTTGGATTTGGGGGTTCCAGGCCCCTCCTGCTCAGTCTGGGGGTCCCATCCCCCCTTTCACTCAATTTGGGGTGATCCTAGCAGATTTTTTTTCTGGAAGGAATCCCCGAGTTACAGGATTTTTGGGGTGTAAGTTTGAAGGGGGAGAGCTCTGTCTGGCATTAGTTTAACCCATGGTCTGCCGGGGAAGCACAAAAACGTTTCCCATTCCCATCCTTTCCTCATTTGGTCTGGTTCATGAGCTGCTTTCTTGTTTCCTTTGGTATCTGTTCTCATCTATTTGTCAACAGCAGTTTGAGTCATTTACTTTTCCACAAATTCTGCTACCTTCTGTATAAGTCCCTGGCCCCATCTCCAAGCAGATTCACTCATTGCCTCTGTTTTTGCTTCCTGGGTGTTCTTTGTTTTTGGGATTGCTCTCAGTGCCCTCATTCTCTGTCCTTTTGTAGCCGTTTGTGGCTCAGGAGGCCTGGCTGCCACCTGCATCCCCTTGCTCAGCTGCTGAATGAGCTGCACTCAGCAAGGTGTGGTGCATGGTAAAAAGATGAGAGTTGCTGTAGCACATGAGAGGAGAAACACCATTTGTTTAACCCATGGTCTGTGAGGGAAGCACAAAACTCTGTCCCATTCCTATCCTTTCCACATTTGAACAAGTACATGAGCTGCTTTGCTATTTCCTTTTTTATCTGTTTCTGCACCTTTTCCTTGCTGATCTGTTTGCCATCAGCAGTTTGAATCATTTAACTTTTCCCAAACCTCTCCTTTTTCTGCTAAAAGGTAATCTGATCCCATCCCATGGTGAAATGTTGTGTTCCTCATCTGAGTGGATTGGTTGGGGGGAAGGTCAGGAGCTGGAGCTGTCTGGTTGGTTATTATTTCAATGACATCCTGTAATCTAATTATGCCATTGAAATGAGAAATGGATTCTCTGGTACCTGCTATGAATTCATCAGGGTTCCCAGGGGCTGGTCCGTGGTGTTGCAGGATTTGTTCTGGTGGTTGTTCATCTTTTCCCCATTTCTGGGTGCTCTCTCCAGCCAGGGCTGCATCAATTGTCAGCTTTTCTCATTAAATCATCACTTACTTGGATTCCCAACTGATTTCCCTGAACTTTTGGTAGCAAATAAACCCCAGTGGTCTGATACACCCTATATAACATAGACAGAGACAGCACATGTTGGAGTGGGGACAGGGATGATTCTCCCCCACTTGTTTTAGCGAAGTATTCACAACATTCTCCATTTTCTGTTTTCCTTTGCAGCTTAAACAATTTTTGCTGCAGAGTCAGATATCCTCACAATGGGCTGTGCCTTTAGCTGTGCAAATTCCATCTGTGCAAGCAGGCAGAGCTTGGGCTGAGGGGCAGAGGGAATCAGCTCAGTTCCCTGCAGGTAGGAAGCCTCATGTCCATTGTGCAGGCTTTGGCCCATCGGTGTTAATTTGCATTTCTAAAGCCTCCTCTCCTGGCTGCCTGGAGCAAAGCTTCTCTTCCAGGGCAGTCATGGGATGATTCACATTTGTTAGTGCCACAATGTGGTTATTTTTTGTTTTGGTTTATTTTTTTAACAGTACTCTAATAAGTGTTTATGAGATAAAGGGTCACCTTTAAAGCTCTTCTAGTTTTCAGAAACAGCCTAAAATTCAACATCCAAAAACCCATATAAAATTTTTGCCATCACTATGAGTCAGGCACAAGCATTCCCAAAACATTTTCAAGGCAATTGAATTTTTCCTACTTCTCTCTCGGCCTAAAAATTGATTCTCCCTGCCCTGGCCCAAACTGAACTGACAATATAAAATCAGGATTATTACAAAAAAAAAAAAATCGAATGCTGTAATCCTTTAACTGAAACTTTGGGAAAATCAAAAACTCTCCCACAATGTCTTTAGTGCTAGAGAGTCAAGGCACAACGTGATTCTGGCCAGGATGTGCAACAGAAATCATTAAATCCACACTTAGGCTGGGTGTGCAGAGAAAATCATTCCATGACATATGAGTTTGACTAGATTTTTCCTAAATTCATACACTCTGACCCCATAGAAATCCATTGGTTTAATGTTCATTGGTTTGAAGTTGTGGAGTTGTTAGGATTTGGTTTCCTGTTGCAGCCGGATTTCTGTGCCTGTGATGGGAATTAGGTGGGCACTCCTGGATTTCCTGCTCAGCCTTTTCCAGACCAGGTGTCTCCAGCTGTGCCTGGGGCAGTGTCTGGGGTAGATGTTGGTTGATGTTTGCTGCTGGGTGTTGATGTTTTCTTGATGGTTGTTATCTTGGTGGGAATCTTTTGGGCTCTTCCCAGTCTGTTGAGATGTTAATTTCATCTCTGCTGAGTGCTGGAAAAGAAAGATTAAAATTCCTTTCCCCAAGGCAAATGCAAACCAAGTCCCTTTAGAGAAATAAGATTTGAAGCCATTTTCAAGTTGGTCTATTTTCCCAGACTCTAATCCCAGGCAGGGCAGAGTGTGAGTGGAATTGAGAGGCAGAGTGGAATTGTCCCGGTGCTTTCCCCAGCAGCTGTGGCGAGGGCAGGCACAGAAAGGCCTGAAGCTGCAAGAGTGAGAGCAAGGATTGTCCCGCAGTGGCTGGAGATGGCAAAGGAGGGTGCCCAGGCCGAGGATTTGAGCAGAGGATCTGTGGGCAGGCCCAGGAGCTTCCCCCGCTGGGGAGCCCTGGCTGCTGCTGCGTTGCCTTCAGTGCAGGCTCAGGGGTGGCCTGTTTAATATTCCCTTCCAATTCAGATTTCTGAGTGTGGAAGAGCCATGGCTGGGGCATCAATCATTTTATTTTTTTCATTTTGTTTTGTTCTCTTTCTTATGTCCAGCCCATAACATTGAGACTATCTGGGGGTAAAAAAGTCACAGACTGTTCTGGCTAGAAGAGAGAATCCTCAGTCCAGCTCCTGCAATTCTCTGTTAATCCTAAGAATTGCTGCAGCTCCTTTTTAGTCCAGGGAAACGTTTTTTCTGAGATTCCCTGAGCCCTCTCAGGGTCAATACAAGACAAAGCTTCAGTTAAAATAGGTCCCAAATATTTAACCATTTTCTCTACTGTTTGCCATTTTTTTCCAGATACTCAAAGTTGCTTTTTAGCCTGAAAATGAAGCCATTTCACAGAGGCTTCCTCTACCTCTTCTCCTTGTCCTCCTGACTGGATCAAGTCATCCACATCCTGCATTAAGCCAGTCCCTGGGGGTGAGGTCAATTCCTTTGATATTTCCTGCAAGGCTTGCCCCAATCAGGCCGGTGTTTCCGTGCATCCCTGCAGAAGGACCGTCCATGTCTTGAGCATTTTCCCTTCTAGCTCTTGTTGCCAGCCCAAGGCAGAACTGTGTTTGCATCCTCTGGAAGTGGGCAGATCCCCAGAAAGCATCTTTTGCATCAAGTTGTGAATGGCAGCAGTGTGAGGAGGGCACCTGGTTGAGGCTGGTGTAAGGATCTGAGAGTGTGGGGTGCCTCGGTTTCATCATCTCATTTCTTCTTCTTGGGTCCTGCAGCATTCTGTGGATTCCATTGGATTTCTTGTTTGGCAGGATAGGAGCATTCTAGGGAGCCATCCCTGGCTCCCCAAGCCGTGCCTTGAGCAGGACTCGCAGACAGGCTGTGAGCCCTTCCTTCCCTCCCTTGGAACAGGGGATTGCTTTTGGACACCTCTTGTCCTGGTTGCTTCAGGGAAATTTGGAGAGGCTCCATATCTAATTTTGCCAATTTCCCTGGGGCTGCCCACACTTGTGGGTTCACTTCAGCCTAGGCTCTGCCAGACATTTGACGCAGAGGTACAACAGAACCAGCCTCTGTATCACCTTTTGCAACATTTATTTGCATTCCCAATTTAGCCATCAAATCCCTTCCCAGTAAATTACAATCACAATTGTGAGCAACTAAAAGCTCCTGCATTTCAAACCCATCCCCCACATCAGCTAATAGTGTTTGAATAAAACACACCTGCTCATCTTTCCTACTTAGTGCTTTAATAATTTAAATATTCCCTAACACCTTTAGGTGTAAGATTCTGAGTGGATGGAGAGGCCCCTGTGTCCATCAGGAAAGGTCTCCTCTGGATCCAGAGCCACCCTGGATGTTCCCAAGGGCTGCAGTGTGGTGGGTCCCTGGTGGAATGGGAGCTGTGCCACCGCTAAGAATGCATGTCCATCAAGGGCTGGACTTGCTGGTGCTGAGGGTGCTGCTGTCTGTGCTTGCAGTGTCCTTGTGCCCTGCAGCTGGAAGGCTGATTCCTTGCCAGGGGCTGTTTGGGTGGGCTGTGCCCTGGCCAGGAGGGCAATGCCTGTGCCAGGTGCTTGTGGCCGAGGGTGTCCCCTGGATGCTGGGGCCCCCTTGGGCCCTGGGCTTGATCCCTCAGGGGCTGTAGGAGCTGTGGCATGGCCTTTGCCTTCAGCTTGGCCTTTTGCTCATCCCTTGCTGCATTCAGCTGCTGAGCCTTTGTGAGCAAGTGCTGCAGGGGCTTCTTCTGTTGCTGCTGCAGCCCCCTCAGTGCCTGTGGGTGCTCATCGTGTGGCAGCTGCTGAGCTTTCTGCAAAACCCTTCCTTTCTCCAGGGACCCACCAGGAAATGCTTAAAGGATCCTCTGGATCCTTGCAGGTCTAATCGCCATTTGTGAGCTGTTCCTTCCTCGTGCTGGCTGTGCTGAGGCTCCCCTCCCCAGCCCGTATCCCAGAGCCGGTCCCTGTCCTGCCGCAGTGTCCAAAGGCGGCCCCCCTGGCGGGCAGGGCCGGCAGCTCCACGGGGCCGGGCAGCGGCCGGGGCGTCCCGCAGCCTCCTGGGGGCCGGGGGCCACTGCCGGCCCTGCCCGGGGGGTGCTGGGCTCAGGCAGCGCCCGGCGCTGAGCCCCGGCTGCCCCACAGCCCCGGCCCGGCCCCACAGCTCCCCACAGGCCCCCAGCCCGTGCTCCCGGTGCCGCAGCTCTGCGCCCGCTCCTGCCGCTCCCAGCTCAGAGAAACCCCCTGAAATCCTCACCTCCTTGTTTTCCTCTCCTGGAAAACTGGGATTAGAAAGGATCTGAGTCAGCTGGCAAATTCTGATGATAAGAGCCTTCTGAAACACATCCCAATCCTCAGTATTTTTTTCTTCCTCTTCTTTTCCATCATCATTTTTCTTACCCCATGGATTCCTCCTGCTGCTTCTTGCCTTAAGCACATTCCTGCACACTCCCCTTCAGCCAATCCCTTCCCAGCACACCAACACCATCCATCCCCTGTTGTCTAAATCCCTTCTGGACTTCCCTTCTTGCCCCCCCGGGGTGTCCATGTCCTTAATTCCCTCTGGGAGAATGTGCAAACGACCTCCACATGCTCCCAAGGGATCCTTGAGACATACTTTGGGGTCATCATCCCTTTGTCCAGGATGCCCTTCTAGCATTCCATTTTCTTCCCTCACTGGTCCTACCTGGATCCCACCTGTGCCTCCCCGGGCCTTGGCGCCCCCCTGGAGGGGAATTTGGGGAGGTGGGAGGGGGGAGCGCCAAGGCCGGGCCCCCCCGCGCTGTGGTGGCGGGAGCGGCTGCAGTGGGGAGCGAGTGCGGGCGGAAGCGGCCGAGAGCCCAGCGCTGCCCCAGGCCGAGCTGGCCCAGCTGCATCCGTGCCCCTGCGGTGGGATGCTGTGGGACTGGGGGGGAAGAGGGAGGCGGCAGTGGGTGCTGGGCCTGGGGGCAGCAGGAGAAGGGAGGGAGAAGCAGGGTTGAGGAACAAAATGGTCAAAATATCTATCTCGGGTTTTACAGAAGGAGGAAGAGGTGTGAGCAAGAGTTGGGCCACAGGAGGAGGAGGAGCAGGAAGAGGAAGCAGCACAAGGTTCCTCCCTCCCTGTTTGCGCAGTCCCAGGAGTGTTTCCCTGCCCACAGTCAGCAGGTGACTGGAGAGGGGGATCCACGATTTTCACTGGGCTGAATCCTGTTGTTTCTGAGCTTTATTGGGCTAAATGTTGGTGCTTTGTCTTTTTGCAGGGGCTGAATCTTTCTATGCTGGAGGGGGTTTTGCCTGAATTTGGTGTTTGATTAGTTTTTGATCTTTTTGATCTAGTTTTGATGTTTGGAGGATGTCTGGGCTGAATCTTGGTGTTTTGGTTTGTTACAGACACAAGATGCCAAATGACTTTCTGAGATGAACTTGGGCATGGAGGAACCCCCAGTCCAAGGCTCTCTCCTGTCTTTTTTTCCTCCTAATCAGGAATTTTCATACTGTGTCTAAATGGAAGAGGAGGAGGAAAAGTCCTGGAGGTGCCACACAAGGAAGGGCTGCAAACCCAGTCCAGGGAGCTGCGAGGAGGAAAGATCCCCCCAGTGCCAGGAACACGGCCAGAGATCCAGCCGGAGCTCAGAGCTGGGGGAGAAGCCCCACAAGTGCTTGGAATGTGGAAAAGGCTTCAGAAAGAGCTCCCAGCTGATCGAGCACCAGAGGATCCACACTGGGGAAAAGCCCTACGAGTGTGGGGAATGTGGGAAGAGCTTCAGCCACAGCTGCCACCTGATCCGGCACCAGGTGATCCACACTGGGGAAAAGCCGTATGAGTGTGGAAAATGTGGGAAGAGCTTCAGAGATATCTCTGACCTGATGAGACACCAGGTGATCCACACGGGGGAACGGCCCTACACCTGCTTGGAATGTGGGAAGAGCTTTGGGAGGAACTCTGACCTGAGAAAACACCAGCTCATCCACACTGGGGAGAGGCCCTATGAGTGTCCCCAGTGTGGGAAGAGGTTTCGGACCAGCTCCGATGTCCTCCTACATGAGCGGATTCACACAGAGGAGAGGCCCTTCCGCTGCCCCGACTGCGGGAAGGGCTTCAACCGCAACTCCACCCTCACCGTCCACCGGCGCATCCACACTGGGGAGAGGCCCTACGAGTGTCCCCAGTGTGGGAAGAGCTTCTCCAGGGGCTATCACTTGACCCAACACCAACGGAGGCACCAGTAAGGGAAGCCCTGCGAGTGCCCCGAGTGCGGGAAGAGCTTCGTGCGCTGCTCCAGCTCCATCCCCCATGGGAGGATGGGCGTTGGATGATCCCCAGTGACCCCCGTTGGGCAGAGCCCTGGTGATCCGTGGTCCTGGTGATCTGTGTTGGGAAGACACCTGGCTGGGAGGCTCCACATCTTCCTGGCTCCCTGTGGGCACCTGGATGAACACAGGTGCAGGAACATCCATTGGGACACAGAACAACAATGGGAATTCCTTGGGGAGAGTGGATTCGTTGACTTTTAATCCTAGAGAACCTTTTCCTGCTGCCTCAGGAGCTCTGTGGGCAGAGAAAAGAAGGTGATACCAAGCTTGAGGGGCCCAAGTGGAGCACACACGCTCTGTGGGGAGGGAGGACACGACCCCCGGGATCCCCTCTCACCTTCCTGCGCAGGCAGAAGCCGAGCCCCAGTGCCAGGAAGACGAAGCCCAACACGGAGACTCCAATCCCTGTCAGCATCTTGCTGCAGGCAGCATTTCACAGCATCCCTCGGTGTCTGCAGGGTTCAGGACCCCCAAAACCTCTTACAGACACCCCAAGCCCCTCCAAGGACCCTCCCAGTCTCCCACAGCCCACCCAGGACCCTCTGAAACCTCCTTTGGACTAATTAATTTCAAAAAATTAGGTATTTTAGAAAATTTGGAGATCTCAGCTAGAGACAGGCCTTGCTGGAAGTAGTTAGAGTTAATGATTAAGTGAGAAGCAGGATTTGAGATAATGAATCTCGGACTGAGATAAAAAATTCCTTTTCATTGTGTGTTTGTTTTTCTGTGCTTATAATGAGAAAAGAGAAACTGATAAATGGGTTCAGGAAGATCACAGACCTTACATCTGGAAACCCATTTCAAAGTCACAAGGGAGGAAACTGGAGTTGTACCAAATGTCATTTGTAATGTTAACCATTGTAAAGGTAGAAAGGTGAGAGTGAGGAAGAGCGGTTTTCCTTCATCACTTGATGATTCCTCCTTGCCAAAACGACCCCCTCCTCAAATTAGGGCGCCCATCACACAGGCAGAATGACTTTTTAAACTCATTACCGTACATTTTAGTACAAAGTGGGGAATGGGAAATGTTAGCATTATGCATATGTATTGGTATTAATATGTATTAGTATTTTGGATATTTAAGACTTTTGTACGTAAATAGACACTGGAATCTTTTGTCAACTTGCAGTGCGTATTAAGGGGTGACTCCCGCACTCGCCCAGCGCTGTGATTAAACATCCACTGTGTAACTTTAAACTGTTGGAGAGGTTTTTTGTCCATTAACAGATTGATATTGATACTGGATCGATATCGCTATTTTGGTAAATCACTGCCAGTCTCTTCCCAGCCTCCCCAGGACCCAGCAGAGCCCCTCCTGTTCCTCTCAGGATCCCACAGCCCCCTCCCAATTTCCCCCCACTGCCCCAGGACCCCCAAACCCTCTCCCAGTCCCTTCCCAGCCCCACCAGGACTCATCAAGACTCCTCCCAGTCTCTTCCCAGCACAACCAACCTCATCCCAATCCCTGCTTTCCCATCCCCAATCTCCTTCCAGCTCCTCCAGGCTCACTCAAATCCCTCCCAGTTACACCCAGCACCCACAAACTCCCTCCCAGGGTCCACCAGGACCCCCAGAATCCCATCCCACCCTCCCCAACATTCTTCAAACCCCTTCCCAGCCATCCTAAGCACATCAATCCCTTCCCCAGTTTAAACCAGTCAATCTCAAACTCCCTCCCAGTTCCTCCCAGCACACCCCAATCCCCCTCTGGGCCCCCCCAGTGCCTTCCCCGCTGCCCCCGGCGCTGTGGGGGCCGTGCCGTGCCCCAGTGCCGGCTCAGGGGGTGCTCCAGGCTGCCGTGCTCCACCTGGCAGCTGGAGCTGAGCCCGCATTGCCGGGGGCGGTTTCCAGCAGCACCAGGAGCTGCTGGCTCCAGTCCCCGCTGGGGAGCACGGCAGTGGCCAGCACGTGGCCCGAGAGCTGCTGCTGGCCCTGGGAGCAGCTCAGCTGGATGTGGGCAGGGGAGAAATCCATCCGGGAGCAGAGCAGGCGGCCGGGGCCGGGCTGGGAGCTGGAGGGCACCAGCGAGATGGACACGCTGGGATGGGCACTGGGAGAGAGTGGAGAGAAGTGGTGTGGCATTGGGAGGGACGGGGAATGGACAGGGAGGGACTGGGATGGCACTGAAAGAGATGAGAGTGGATACTGGGACACTGGATGAGGGCGTGGAGTTTTGGGAGTGAAGTGAGAATGAGCCAGGAATAGACTGGAAATGGCTAAAAAGGAGTGGAAGGGACTCTGGGGCCTCTGGGAGGGACTGTGGTGGCACTGGGAGGGACTTTGGTGGCACTGGGCGGGACTGTGGTGGCACTGGGAGGGACTGTGGTGTCACTGGGTGGGACGGTTGGGGCACTGGGAGGGACTGTGGTGGCACTGGGCGGGACTGTGGTGGCACTGGGAGGGACTGTGGTGGCAATGGGAGGGACTGTGGTGGCACTGGGAGGGACTGGGAATGAAGTGCGCGGCACTGGGAGGCCGAGTCCAGCGCGGGGCTCTCGGCTCTGTGGATCTGCCCGGCAACTGATGAGTCATCAGAGAGACGCGCTCTGATTGGCTGAGGGGAGGCAGATCCACGGAGAGGCGAGATGGACAGGCGGGGTCACTGGGAGTGACTGGGATGGACTGGCAGAGGCTGGGATGGACTGGGAGAGGCTGGGATGGACTGGGAGAGCCACGGGAGCCATTGGGAGGGACAAGGGGCCCCGGGGATGGGCACAAGGAAGGCTGAGGGCTCTGGGGTGATTCCCAGGGAGGTTTGGAGGGACACGGCCGGGCCCCTCTCTGTGCCCCGCGAGCAGCGGCCCGGACAGAAAAGTTCAGGAGCGGGAGGAGGTGTTTCTCAAGATTGATTTTAATCCTCATTCTCCTGGTCTGATTTGCTCAGTCCTAAATTCAGTTCATTTCCCCATGTCGGGCTGTTGTGGCCCTGATGGTGATCCCTGAGTGACCTCTCCCTGCCCTTGTCCCGACCCACGAGGATTTGGATTTGTTTCAGTTCAGTGGAATTCGTGGTGATTTGGGAGGAGCTGGAGCAAAGCAGCTGGAAAGCACAGTGGGCGTGTGTCCTGGGTTGTTTATGATGTTAAATTGTATCCCCATTCGTCCACCTAACCCCGACACAGGTTCTGTATTCTTAAAATTCCATCTGAGAGTAAAAGTGAGTGGAAAAGAAGCACCAAGTCTGTTATCAGACTGCACTTGCTCCCCCCGCATCGGGAGTTTTGACTACAGCACAGACAGACAACAAGACACAGATCGCCTTGGCTTTCCAGCTAGCCGGAGCAGAGAGGTCTTCCTGGACTGTTTTCTTTCCCTTTTTCTGAAACGAATCGAAGCTGCTCTGGACTGGGGACTCGGGGGAGCACCGGGAGCACCCCTGGACTACCGGGAGCCCAGCCTGGGCAGCGGCATTTTCCAGCGCCAGAGGGACTGATAACAGAGCCAACACCCCCAGGAAAGAGACCCTCTGAAGTTCCTCGTCTCTGCTGAAGGGCGAGAGGTTTTGTAATTTGATATCGTTCATTTTTGTGCTGGGTAGTGCTGTGCCTGGGAAATAAACAGGTTTTTTCCACTTCTCTCAGAGAAATCTCTTCCCGAACTGGATGGGGGGTGGGAGAAAGGGGCCACGTGGGTTTGCTTCCCGGGGGGAACCCACTGGAGGTTTTCTCCCAAATTTACCCTAAACCAGGACAATAACCCAAATTACACAAGCACATCACAAAATTTCAGCAACATCCCTCAAAATTCCAGAAAAATCCCAAAAAATGGCAGAAAACACCCAAAAAATTTCCTAAATCTTCTCGAAACTCTACCAAATTCCAGAAGCATCACACATAATCTCCAAAAATTTCCGCACAATCTAAGAAAAACCCCTCAAAACTCTTCAAGACTCCTCAAAATCCCACAAAATTCCAGAAAAACCTCACAAAATTCCAGTAAAAAATCCACAAAATTCCCAAAATCTTCTCATAAGCCCAACAAATTCCAGAAATATCCCACAAAATCTCCACAAATTTCCACACAATCAAAGTAAAATCCCATACAATTCTTCAAGGCTCCTCAAAATCCCACAAAATCCCACAAAATTCCAGAAAATTACCACAACATTCCAAAACAATCCCACCAAATTCCAGAAACACCTCACAAACTTACAAAAAAACCCCCCCACAAAGTCCCCAAAATCTTCTCATAAGCCCACCAAATTCCAGAAACATCCCACATAATCTTTACAAATTTCCAAAAAACCTAAGAAAAATCCCTCAAAACACTTCAAGTCTCCTCAATATCCCACAAAATTCCACAGAAACCACACAACATTCAAAAAAAATCCCAAAAAATTACAGAAACATCCCACAAAATCCTTCAAGTCTCCTCAAAATCCCACAAAATTCCAGACAATTCCTCAACATTCCGAAGAAATCCCACAAAATTCCAGAAACATCTCACAAAATTCCTAAAAAAACCCCACAAAATTCCCCAGATCTCCTCATAAGCCCAACAAATTCCAGAAATATCCCAAAAAATCTCCACAAATTTCCACACAATCTAAGAAAAATCCCACACAATTCTTCAAGTCTTCTCAAAATCCCACAAAATTCCAGAAAATTACCACAACATTCCCAATAAATGCCAGAAAATTCTCTAAAACTTCAGAAAACCTAACCAAATTCCAGAAACACCCCACAAAATCTCCACTAATTTCCACAAAATCTAAGAAAAAGGCCATTAAAATTCCTCAAGTCTCCTCAAAATCCCCCAAATTCCAAAAAACAAATCACAAAATTCTAGAAATATCCCTCAATATTCCAGAAAAATCATAAAAAAGGGCAGAAAACCCACAAAAGTTCCCAAAATCTTCTGAAAATCCCACAAAATTCCAGAAATATCCCACAAAATCACTACAAATTTCCGCACAATCTAAGAAAAATGCCCCACAAAATCCTTCTTGTCTCCTCAGAATCCCACAAAATTCAAGAAAATTACCACAACTTTCCAAAAAAATCCCACAAAATTCCCCAAATCTTCTCAAAACCCTACTGTCATGGGGTAGCTTTACCTTTAAGACAGCTTGGAGGGAGAGGAAGTTGAAGCTGCTGGTGGCTGATGGGAGTTTTTCCCTCCTGACCAATTATCGGTCATTTTCAAGAATTGACAGCAGATCTGACCATTAAAAAGTGAATTCAACTTGTAAACACCCCCTTAAGAAGTACAGACAGAATTCTCTTGTTCTCTTTGGGTTTCTGGCTTCGGACAAGGTAGCAGGCTCTGTCTCGGCCTCCTCCCCCCCTCTCCAGGCCTACAAGGCCGCGGGGTGGAGGAGGGGGGGAGGGAGAAGAGAAGCAGCGCTGGCCAGCCGAGCTTGGTTTTCAGTTTTTGCTGCTAGACTGAAACTTAACACCATGAACTCTTGCAGTTTTCCTAAAGCTTTTAATTCTTTTACTACCTGGATAAACATACAGATTACTCCTTTTCTCAGAAAGACAGAGAGAGAGAGACAATCAACATAGAGGAGACATCATAGAACCACCAAAAACAGTGAAGAAAAGAGTTAAGTTTAAATAAGAAAGAGAGAATAAGGAGATGCTTTACAGCTGAAATATCTTTCTGTTAAAGCTATGGAGATGGACAATAATAGTATAAAAAGACTCCTTTAATTCATGATAAGAGTATTAGGAGGAATGAGATATTCAAAGTGTAACTTTTGAGCAGAAGAGAGAGAGAGAGAGTGCTTGTGATACTGTGAGTTGCTGGAGTTGAGTTGAGTGAAGATTTTGAAGCTTTGGGGGCAAAGAGAAAACTGTTTTCCAGGAAGGCTCACAGAGACAAATGAAGAAGACTTCTGCCTTTGAATAACTTATCCTTAAAAATAAGATTCCTAAACTCTGTGACCCATACACACCTTGGAGATGTGAAATGGGAGGAGAAGATCTAATGACAGATTTCCGGGCAGCTGGCATTAGAGAAATAGAAAACTATGATGAAAAATAGTTTTCTCGTGAGAAACTCCGTAAGCTAACAGAAAGAGACTTCTGTTTCTCTACAAAGACTGATGAAAGACTGTAGCAAGAATTAAGACTGTTTTTAACCACCAAAGTCCTAAAGTTATTTGTCTCTATGTTGTCATGTGTACAGAGAAATAGTTAAGATGTAGAAGATAAGGGGGTTTTCTGAAAGTTTATTCTGGTATTCTCATTCTTGTAGTTTGTTAATAAACTGTCTTTATTCCTTTTAAGTCTTAAGCCTGTTTTGCTCTTGTTCTAATCCATATCTCACAACAAAAAATAAGTAGTTTTTTAGTTACTGGTTTAAAACCACGACACCTACCAAATTTCAAAAACATCCTTCATAATCTTTACAAATTTCCACAAAACCTAAGAAAAATCCCACAAAATTCTTCAAGGCTCCTCAATATGCCACAAAATTCCACAGAAACCACACAACATTCAAAAAAATTCCTAAAAATTCTAGAAACATCCCACAAAATCCTTCAAGTCTCCTCAAAATCCCACAAAATTCCAGACAATTCCATAACATTCCAAAGAAATCCCACCAAATTCCAGAAACATCCCACAAAAATCCAGAAAAAAATCCACAAAATTCCCCAGATCTTCTCATAAGCCCACCAAATTCCAGAAATATCCCATAAAATCTCCACAAATTTCAATGCAATCTAAGAAAAATCCCACACAATTCTTCAAGGCTGCTTAAAATCACACAAAATTTTAGAAAATTACCACATTCCAAAAAAATCCCACAAAATTCCCTAAAACTTCAGAAAACCCTACCAAATTCTTGAAATATCCCCACAATATCTCCACTAATTTCCTCACAATCTAAGAAAAATGTACTCAAAATTCTTCAAGTCTCTCCAAAATCACCGAAATTACAAAAAATCATCACAAAATTCCAGAAACATCCCGCCACATTCCAGAAAAATCCCAAAAAATGGCAGAAAACACCCACAAAATTCCCTACATCTTCTCAAAACCCTACCAAATTCCATAAATATCCCACATAATCTTCACAAATTTCCACAAAGCCTGAGAAAAATCCCACACAATTCTTCAGGGCTCCTCAATATCCTACAAAATTCCACAAAAACCCCACAACATTCCAAAAAATCCTAACAATTCTAGAAACAACCCACAAAATATCTCAGGTCTCCTCAAAATCCCACAAAATTCCTGACAATTCCACAACATTCCAAAAAAAATCCCACCAAATTCCAGGAACACCTCACAAAATTCCAGAAAAAAAACCTCTCAAAATTCCAAAAATCTTCTCATAAGCCCAACAAATTCCGGAAATATCCCAAAAAATCTCCACAAATTTCCACACAATCTAAGAAAAATCCCACACAATTCTTCAAGGCTTTTCAAAATCCCACAAAATTCCAGAAAATTACCACAACATTCAAAAAAAATCCCACAAAATTCCCTAAAACTTCAGAAAACCCAACAAAATTCCAGAAACACCCCACAAAATCTCCACTAATTTCCAAAAAATCTAAGAAAAATGTACTCAAAATCCTTCAAGTCTCCATAAAATCCTACAAAGATCCACAAAACCCCAAAACAATCCAAAAAAAATCCTAAAAATTCTAGAAACATCCCACAAAATTCTAGAAAAAAAGCAAGAAATTCCTTAAATCTTCTCACAGGCTCACCAAATTCCAGACATATCCCACAAAATTCTCCATAAATTTCCACACAATCTAAGAAAAATGCTTAAAAACTTTTCATGAGTCTTCGAAATCTTTCAAAATTCAAAAAAAATCTCACAAAATTCAAGAAACTTCCACAAAAATCTCTTCAATATCCCACAAAATTTAAAAAAAATCCCACAACACTGAAGAAAAAAATACCACAAAATTCACTAAATCTTCTCAAAACTTTACCGAATTCCAAAAACATCCCACAAAATCTCCACAATTTCCACAAAATTCTACAAAAATCCCTCAAAATTTGAGAAAATTCCACAAAATTTAAGAGAAGTTCCACATTTGAAAAAAATACCACAAAATTACCTAAATTTTCTCCCTTCACCAAATTTCAGAAACATCTCACAAAATCTGCACAGATTTCCAGAAAATATTAGAAATATCCCTCAAAATTCATCAAGTTTCCTCGATATACCACAAAATTACAGAAAAATCCTACAAAATTGCAGCAAAATCCCAAAAAATTCTTAAATCTTTCCATAACCCTACCAAATTTTTGAAACAGCCCACAAAATCTCCACAAAGTTCCACAAAATCTAAGAAAAATCCCAAAAAATTGTTCAAGTCTTCTCAAAATCCCACAAAATTCTACAAAAATTCCACAAATATGCCACAAAATTCTTCAAAATGTCACCAAATTCCAGAAACATAAAAAAGATCTCTTCCAATTTCCACAACATTCCAAAATATTCCCTCAAACTTCCAGAAACATCCACACAGATCTCCTCCACTTTCCACAAAATTCCAGAAATATCCCTCAAAATTCTTCAAGTCTCCTCATTATCCCACAACATTCCAGAAAAATCCCACAAAATTAAAAAAAAATCCCCCAAAATTGCATATAGATCCCACAAAATTGCAGAAAAAAAAAAAAAAGTCCTTAAATCTTCTCAAAACCGAATCAAATTTTTGAAACATCCCACAAAATCTTTACAAATTTCCACAAAATCTAAGAAAAAGCCCACAAAATTCTTCAAGTATTCCCAAATTCCTTCAAAATTTCACAAAAACCTCAATAATTCCAGAATCATCCCACAAAATCTCCTCATAATTCCAGAATAACTCCAAAAAAATCCCACAACATTAAAAAAAAAATCCCACAGAATTCCATCAATCTTCTCAAAATCCCACCGAATTCCAGAAACATCCCACAAAATCTCCACAAATTCCCACAAAATCTAAGAAAGATGCCTGAAAATTCTTCAAGTCTCCTCAATATCCCTCAAAATTCCATAAAACCCCCACAAAATTCCAGAAGCATCACACAAAATTTAAGGAACAATCCCACAAGATTCCAGAAAAATCCCCAAAAACTTCTTCAAGTCTCCTCAAAATCCCACAAAATTTCACAACATTCAAAAACAATCCCACAAAATTCCAAAAAAATCCCACAAAAATAGTTAAATTTTATCAAAATCCCACAAAAGCTCAGAAAAATCCCATGAAATTCCAGGAAAATCCCACAAAAAATCCCTGAAACGTCTCAAAACCCTACCAAATTCCAGAAACATCCCAAAAAATCTGCTCCAATTTCCACAAAGCCTAAGAAAAATCCCTCAAAATTCCTCAAGTCTCCTCAAAATCCCACAAAATTCCACAAAAAACCCACAACATTCCATAAAAATCCCAATAATTCTATAAACCTCCCACAAAATCCTTCAAGTCTCCTTAAAATCCCACAAAATGGCAGAAAACACCCACAAAATTTCCTAAAACTTCTCAAAACCCTACACATTTCCAGAAACATCCCAAAATATCTCCACAAATTTCTACAAAATTCCAGAAAAATCCCAGAAAATTGCAGAAAAATAAAAAAAAACCCTCAATCTTATCAAAACCCTATGATTTTCCAGAAACAACTGAAAATGTCTCCATAAATTTCTACAAAATTCCAGAAAAATCCCATAAAATTGCAGAAAAATAAAAAAACCTCTCAATCTTATCAAAACCCTACCAATTTCCAGAAACATCCCACAGAATCTCCTCCTATTTACACAGAATTCCAGGAAAAAAATCACGAAATTCTTGAAAAGAATTCCACAAAATTCCAGAAAAATCCCACCAAATTCCAGAAAAATCCCACAAAATTCCCTAAATCTGCACAAAACCCTACCAAATTCCAGAAACATCCTCAAAATCTCCACAGTGTTCCACAAAATTCCAGAAAAATACCAAAAAACTCTTCAAGTCTTCTCAGAATCCCACAAAATTCTAGAAAAATTCTCAAAATTCCAGAAAATTTCCCACAAAATTCCCTAAATCTCCTCAATATCTCACAAAATTTTACAAAATATCCCACAAAATTCCACAAATTTCTCACAAAATTCCAGTAAAATCTGATGAAATTGTTAGCGTTCAGGAGCACAGACAATCACGAATGATTATATGCAGGTGCTTTATTAAGAGATCTGGGTGTCAGGGGTACACATACCCAAATCTGACCTGACTTGGTTTTGAGTTCAACATGTTTTATACTCTATCGTTATATAACTTACATATTAATTATTAAACTTACATCGTTCTATTGTATACATTGATATTACCCAAGCATGGATTTCTCATGATCCCCCTCAGACCCCTAACATTGTTCCTCATCTTCTTTAAACAATAATTATATCTAATCACATCTAACAATTGTATCATTTATTATATACTGCTAACACAGGTGCAGTTTCACCTGATCTTTAGCAAGGACAAGGCCTAACATTTCCCAGGGCCTACTTTTCCCAGGGCTTTCCAAACCTAACTTTATTTCTAAGTCCCTGAATTTTCTAAGATTTTAAGACCTTTTACTATTATTCCCCCCTTTGAAAGCATTTTCACTTCACTAGAAGTGCAAATGTTTTCACTTGTTACAGTCCTTTGTTTCTGAGTTTATACTTGATGTTCTTCGAATCCTTGATTGATGTAAGCGTTGTCCTGGATGTTGTCACGAACTGGAGAACCAGAAGATGGTGGGTGAGGATCTCACATCAGTGCCTTTATTATTTTCTGGTTCCAGGACATTTTCTTCTGTATTTCTCCCTTGAAGATGCTGTAAATTAACCAAATTGCTAAGAATACAGTTAGTAAGATGATCACACTCTGATAGATTTAATCCATGAACTCACATTCCACCCTAACCCTTTGAAGATTTTGCCTAACCAACTTGGAGACAAATCCTTTTGCTCCTCCTGTGCTTCATGCTCTATTTGTTGCAATTGATTGATGTCATATTCTACATCTGCAGTCACATTTGGGGTGTGGACACAGCAATGATCAATCCATCCCTTTAAAAAATTCACACACTCCATGCTCTTTCAGGAGTAGTAAATTGTAATTGTATGTTTAGTTCTTTAAATCTTTCTCAGGTCACTCTTGCTAATTTATCTACCTGACCTGTAAGTTTGTACAACATTTCTTTATTCTGATAGTTTGCTATAGGACCGAGTAAAGACTCTAGGGCCCACCCAAATTTCACTCTACTAGAGGCTTCTTGCCAAGTGTCATCCTGTTTCTGTTCCTATCCTAATCTTCCCTAGCTATGCCTGTGTCTAGTCACTGAGTTGTTTTTTAAGCAGATTTCACATTTTGACATTACTGATTTTGCCATTGTTAGCATCCGTACCGAGATTAATTTTTGTTTCATCAATTTCACCAATGCCTCTGCACCCCAATGACATTTGTTATGTTTCATTTGTAGAACTTTATTGGAGGACCGCCAGTGATTCACCGCTCTTCACAGAAGTAAACGTGAACGCCGTTTATTTCTATCTTTAGCACACCTTTTATAGGGTTCTACAGGGCCTGTGGGCAGAGCAAGTTACTATTGGCTAACACACACAGGTTTACATTTTTTCTCCTGTACACAAGGATATTGTCTTGCTTTACTCTCTCTTCTGCAGAAAGGTTTCAAGGACTTTAGCCCTTAATATCACGAGTTATTTCAAAGACTGGTTTGTGCAGACAGGCCTTTATTAATATATAAAATATAGCAACAATTCCCCCTTTCACTTTTTGCACAAACCAGGCTTTGGATGTGACTCATTCTATACTCTTATGAAGCCAAGGTAACACACAACTTAGACTTTCATCCCAATTAACATTATAAGTAAAGTCCGTCCCCCTCCAGCACAAGAGACCTCAACCATCCAGTGATGCCCCAGCTGGAGAACCAACTTCCAATGGGGTCACTATCTTCTTTCAGGGCATGTAACCCATCCTGTAGCTGTTGCAGTTGCCCATGGATGGAAACTGAATGATCAGTAAGATTCAAGCAGCACATGCCTTCAAACTCCTCACAACCATGTCCTTGTGCTAAGAGCAAAAAGTCAATTGTGGCTCGATTTTGTAATACTGCAAGACATAAACTACTCACATCGGCTGAAAGTTCACTTAACATCATGCATATTAAGTTCAATCTTTCTTAGTCTAACAAGTGAGCCTTTTTAGACTTGCTAAGCTTTAATTCATTCAGGCTTCACTTTGACCGATGTTTTTTATTTTATCAGCTACATTCTACAATTGATGTAAGCTTGGATGGAAACAAAGTAAGTTTCCCAAGATAACAGGGTCTTCTATGTGGATTAGCAGGAATCTCATTCCATGCTCTATCTCCACAGATTAGGAATATGGAACTAAGTAATCGCTTTGGTAATTGTCCTGTGAGATTGCACCACTAATAAAGGCTTTACTCTGTGTAGTAACGAGATCAGCTATAGGGTTGTCTGCAGCCCAGTGCTGCATTACTTTGTTAGAATGGCTTCTGTTGGGGGTTCAAACATTATCCATCCACCTGAGGTATTGGTGGAACCTAACAAATCTAATTCTTCTGAGGGCTGCATGGTAACATTGAGAACTTTGATAATTTTGCTTGCCAGCAGGCTTCAAGTTGTCTTAATGTGAAGCCAACAGTGCAATTGCACTCTTGCAACATTGCCAATTGATTCAGTCGAGTCTCATTACTAATTAAACCTTTAAATGCTGGAGGATCCCATTCAGGGACTCCTATGAGACAGGTGTGAAAGGATCTCCAGGTGTGGCTAGGCTCAGACACATTGACCTTTGGCCAGTTCAGTGTGCCAGAGTGACCCATATGTTCTGTCACTTTTGGATGTTAGTTAGCAGACAGTTGGTCAGGACTATACACAACACAATTACCATAAGCGGTTTGTTCCATGTAAATGACACCATACTTGCAAACTCACAGCTAAACTTTAACGTTAAATGAACTTTCAAAGATGCTTACACTGCCTCTTGAAGGGGGAAATGCTTATACTTTATACTAATTTATACTAATATAACAATTGCTATACAGGCTAAACTCTTTATCTTAAATTATTATCTAACTACTTTTATCACACGTGCTCTGGTATATGTGTAGTCTAAGCGTGAAAGCAATTTGCTGAAAGGGTAAACACACAACTACAATTTGCTTTATATACAGTTAGATGGAGTCTCTACACTTTTCTTAGATCTTCTACAGAATTTCCTTCACAAACAGACTATGATTTAACACGATTCAGTCTTAGAACGTTCACTGCTCCCGTGATGTCAGCTGGCAGCTGATCCGTGACTGAGGGCTTTGATGTTCAGGTTGTTCTTCACATCCTTCTAAATCTTAAAACAAAGGATAACTGAAAAATTGGTAGAGACACAACATCATAGTAACAACATAAAATTTCTGTTGGTAAACTGTCTGTGTAGTGCTCAGACACAACTGTGTCCTGACAGCTCCACTTCTGATCCATGTCTGGAGTACCAAGGCTGTGTGGTGACTTCTCTGTTCACTGGATCTCGTGTGTTCAGAGGCAGACAGTCTGGTCAGATGAACAGGTGACCTTTTTGAACCTGCCAACAAAACACAGACACTTCTCCCCTTGAAGTTAATGAATTACACTAATCAAAATGCTTTTACGATATCAATTTTCCCCGTTTTCTTAAAAAAAAAAAAAAATGAGATGTACTTCTGTTATAAACATCAACATCAACACAAACCCATATACACAAGGATTAAGTATCTATAACAGTTAAAAATCAATTAA